>NC_080431.1:106189150-106494686 GCF_028018845.1 Melospiza georgiana
TCTTGAGTTGCTGAAGGAAATTGCCAAAGGAATATTTTTCTGAGAATCTTTAAGATTTTTCAGCAACAGATTTTTGTTGTTGACAATGTTTTCTCGTAACTCCAAATCATCTGAGCAGCGTCTCACCCCCTAGTGAGAAACTCTGCTGAGACTGTAAAGTGTGGAAGCCACAGGCACCTTTCGAGTCACCTGAAACCAGGCAGATGAATTCCCATATTTATCAACCTAGACAAGCAAAATTAGCTGCCAGCTCACGAAGCTGCTTGGACTGAGAATCCATTGCAACCTTTTGTATCTCAGGTTCTGTAACTGTTGATTGTTTTCTCCTTGTGTACTTTTATGGCGTTAAAACAGAGTTTAAATGCAGATAATGGTAATTCAGTCACATGCAAGCACCTGTCTAGCATATATGTGTGTTAGCTTATCACTGGCTACCTACTGTCTGTCAGATAACTTGGCAGAGTGAGAAAATCTATTAATAATGAAGCAATAGGCTTCCAAAAAGCATTTAACATAGGACCCTAGAAACAGTAAATGTGAAAAATGCCATCTGCATCTAAGAAAGTTTTTGGGGTTTTTTTGTAAGAAATTTATTTGAAGAAATTATAAATATAAGGACACAATTATTGCAGATGTAAAATAATTTCCTCACCCATTTTATGAATATTTTATTCTTCCCTATCCCCTACAAAAAAAGACCCTAAGTCTCTGGAGAGAGAAACAGAAATGCTAACAACATTACTCTATCAGGCATGTAATAGGAGGGGATCTTTCTTCTCTCTTGCCACAGCTAATAAATTATAGAAGTTTTTGGGAACCTAATTATGTCACAGAGCAAACACTAACATGACAATATGAATGTTTTCTTCAAGCTAACATGATTTTGTGAAACCATTATTTTATTTTAAAAGTACTGCAGAACTCAACTCTGGTCTATTTTTAAAATGATAGATTAAACAGAAAATTTGTAATTAAATACTATCCTGCTTGCTTTGCCACAAAAAGACAGAAGACCAAATGTCAATTTGAAATTAAACTCATATAGAAGCTGAACAAACAACAAGGGGATGTATCACTAAGCAAATTATGGCAGTGCAGATATGTAGCAGATATCCTGATTATCTTTTTTTATTGTTGTTAAACCACTAGGAAAATGCAACTCCATCATACTGTGTTTCATGACAATACTTTTGAAGAACTTGAGGCAATAAAAGCATGTAAGTTTATGCTCACTATGTATTCATGAAGATTTATTGGCTGCTGAATACATATTTGAAGCAGTTGCAGGAAAGGCCTCAGGGCTGTGATACTCAGTGCTGCCAACCCTCAGCTTCAGCACCCCAGAGCAGAGTCAGTGATGCTCTGCCAGCCCAGCTGAGGATGGGTTTCCTTCCTGCTTGGTGCTCCCATGGCATCCACAACACCCATCTTACCAAGCAAGGAGATATTTAAACCAGTCCAAAGGGAAAACCAGGAGGATGTTGCTGTTGGAAATTGTGAGACTGACTTTCAAATGTGGGTGTTGTCCTGAGACCTGTCCCCAACTAGCATGTGCAGACAGGCTCAGGACACCACCCCAAGAGATGGACACACTCCTGTCTCCAGGCCCAGGTGCCTCTGACAGGTGGACTGAAGGCTGGGAATTGCCTCCTTCATGGTTCTAAGCATATAAGAGAGGACCCATCTGTTTTCTTGGTCCTCTGCAGCACAGCTTCCATCCTGAACATTTTTTGCCTGAAGAGAAAGGAGTGGGATTCCTTTTCACCACAGAAGTGTATCTATACCAGTAGCAAGTTAGATACTCCAAATATAGGTCTCAATTCTTTCCAGGGCCAGGATAAATAAGAATTTGTATCACCTGGTTTCTTAGAATGTGCATTTGTAGCAAGCCTAACACAAAATAAAAGCATCTATTGCCTCTGAGTCCCACTCTTCCCCTGAGTGAATGGAAGGCTGCTGTGGTATTTTTGGGGTCCCCTGTTATTGGGAGGAAGTGATGAATCTGACTCCATGTTCTTAGAAGGCTAATTTATTATTTTATGTTACTATATTATATTAAAGAATGTTATACTAAAACTGTAATAAAGAATAGAGAAAGGATACTTACAGAAGGCTTAGCAAGTTACTATTAAACACTCATGACCCTCTCCAGAGTCCTGACACAGCTGGGCTGTGATTGGTCATTAAGTCAAAACAATTCACATGAAACCAATCAAACAATGTCCAAACTGCATTCCAAAGCAGCAAAACACAGGAGAAGCAAATCAGATAATTATTGTTTTCCTTTTTCTCTGAGGCTTCTCGGCTTCCCGGGAGAAAAAGTTCTGGCAAAGGGATTTTTCAGAAAATATGACAGTGATGGCTGCCAGTGCTGCTGAGATGTCGTGTGAGTATGCCAAGTGAGCCAGGCTCTTCAGAAACCTGTGGTGGGGCACCTATTAAATATTTAGGTGGGTTTTAGCTAAGTGCACCCAAGATGGTGACATTTGTCAGTGGTAAAGCTCCAGGTAAATGAGATTGCTATGGAAAACTAGGAGACTACCATTAAATGCCTTAAGAAGGGTGAGCTGGGCTTCCTTGGATCGTGCTGCTGGAGCAAGGTGTGCTAGCTCTGTTATGCTTGGTGTGACAGTAGTGATTTTAGATCTCAGCCTAGAAATTTTGCTGTAGTAAGGAGAAGATCTGTACTGGAGAGAACCTGAAGATGCTGAGTCCTGAATTATATTCTAAACTGGAACAAAAACGCTTTGCAACTTGCTATACCTTCTTTTTTGTGTTAGGAGATAAAACATAGGCAAAATATGTAGGGACATACAAATATGTAGGGACATAATCTCTGTGTGGAGATTAGGAGAAATAATGGAAAAGACTTCAAGTTCATGTTGAAACTAATTCTTGTGCAGTTAAGAATTTTGTTTTTCTTTGTCTCACTCTCTTTTTAAAATTATATTTTGTGGACAGTTAAAAGCCTTAAAATGGAGGTACAACTCTCTGGACAGTATAATTAAGTCTTTTCATGCTATTTGCAATTCTCTTTGTTTCCTTCCAGAGAAATACAGTGTTCCCTCTCCCAGGGCTCCAGAGAACACCAGTACCAATTCTTTCAAAGAGCTCCCTGTAGCCCTCCTCCTCATTTTTTCCACATTCTCTTAGCCAGAGGTACCTTTTTTGCCTGCATTCCTGTTGTTTTTATAACAGATATATTCAGATACATTTTTCATTTTCTCTTGCAGCTTCTGTTTGAGACCCTAAGGGCTTCCAAGTAAAATGCAAAAATAGCATGAGAACAAAGCTTCCAGAGAGACTTTCTTCAATCTGAGCATAAACAGCAAGATTTTTAGCTCTTCAGACTACCTTTTCAAAGTCTTCTCTTTTTTTGGAAGTGTTTGTGAGACAGAATTTGGATTTTTTAAACAGTTTTTCATTCCTGTCTTTGAAAAAATCCTGCCCATCAGTGGATTCAGGTGTAAATAGTGGACCCTATTTGAAGGGGTAGAAAACAACAAGACTTTTCAAGTTTTGATGTAATTAATCCTTGTTCCACTGCTCGCTGGTAGATCAGGGAGCTGCACTCACAGCCCAGCCCCAGCACCTCCCACCCTTTGCAGGCTCTGCTGTGGCTGCCTCCATTCCTCCTCAGATCCTCTGCAGCTTCCCTGACCTCAGCACCAGGGCTCCCCTACAACTCCTCCCAAACAGATTCTGCATTGTTCACGTGAATCCCTATTTACTGTTTTGTCTGGCATCTTTTTTTTAAACCCTACAAAAGCCCCCAACTTCAGGCTTTGTCTCCCTGGGTCCCCTGTCCTTATCTGTGCTGAACACCTTCCCAGCACACCTTCCCAGCTTACAGAGACCTTTCAGGCTTGAATTAATCCTTTCCTCTGTCTGGGTTTGCACTTGCACACTTTCCTCACGCTGTGCCTTGGGAAGCTTTTCTTTTCTGCCTTCATTTAGTGCAGAGAGATGCAATGTTTAGAGAGGAAGGAGGCCTGCGTGGAAGTGTTTTAAATATGGATCAGAGCATTTAATGAAGGTAAATCATGAGAGACAGAAAGAGTAGGAATCACCAGTCAAACAAACTGAAAAAGCTAAAGAAAGTATTTTATAAAGTCATACATTGCTGCCTTCCTCCTTAAGCCCTTCCTTCTACACAGAACAGATAGCCCAATCTCAAAAATAAACCTCAAAAATAAACCTCAAAAATAAAGAGAATTGCAGGATCTGTGAAGAAAAAATCCCCTTTTTTATGAATTTATACAAGGGTCAGAGAAAGTGAGACAGAAGGAACTGTGGGGGCAGCACAGGCAGCATGGTGACAAATGAGGTGGCACTCGCTGGATGCCAAGATGATTCCCCTTGTCACAGTGTTTGCCAGAGATCAGGAGGGAGATGTGCCTCACACAGATGTTTGCCAGGGACAGAGAAGGAGGCATTTATAACACATTGGAAGTACCAGAACAAAGCTGTCTGGGGGGAATACAGTCAAAGAGAATGTGAGAATAGCTACTCACTTTTCAAAATTTAGGAAGGTTTATTAAACCTTATCAAAAATATAACCAGAAGACTGAATAAAGAAAAAAGGTTATGGTGCCAGGAGCAAGAGATTTTCCCCACCATGTGATCAGCCCCCTCACAATGCAGGTTCTTCCCCTTTGGAGGCCTTTAACTCCTTCCAAAGTTCTGTCCATTGACCCCTTCTTCACTGTCCAGTGGTGGAGATCCCTTCCTCAGATCGTGGCTGGAGGATCAGGATCCTCCAGCCAGCCCTCCCAAATGTCCCAACCCTGGCTGTCCCTTGATAACAGTGCAAGGGAGTAAAACATAATTATAAATCTATAAAAATTTTCTTAACCTATATACATGATACTTGTCTGTAAATTGTGAGAGTCAGTCGTGGCATTACTCAGCTCTCACAAGAAAGTGCTGAATTTCTCTGTGCTCTGACCCTGATGGATGCTGTGGTACCAGCATTCCCTGTCTGTGCCTCACCAGCACAGAGACAGAGTGCAAAGGGTTTGTGCCCTAAATTAAACGTGGGGAAACCAGGTCACTTCTCATTCTTACAGTACTACACTTATTACTACTACTAAAATAATAATCAAACAGGTCCATCCCAGTCTGAGCACCATCAGATGATTTTTAAACCACGGAAGTCTCCTGCACATGAAAGGTAATAAAAACACTCAATAATGATGTGGGATAACTTCCCTGACTATCTGCTGCCAACAAAAATGCAAATGTGATCACTGCCTTGAATTCAAACCCAGAAAACTGCTAAAATGCCAGAAAGAAGTGGACTTTTGCCTAATGACTGAAAGTTCTAGTCCTTCCTCCAAGTAATGAGTTTGGCAGTGTTAGTGTAATGTGTTTCATACCCTTTGAAAAATAAACATTTCTGTTTAGATAAAATCTAAATGAGCTTGGAATTAAAATAATTCTTCATTGGCTTCAAATTAGATGGATTGGCCATGTCTGAGCATTACTGCTGCTAAATTTAATATGACATATTGGCCTGGCATTTCCATTTTTAATGTGGGAGGCTGTGTTTATTTATAAGACCTTTCATCTCAGGGACAGCAGTTTAAATTTTTTGAAAACTAGCAGAGATCTATTTAAATGATGTCTTGCACACTGCTCAGGCTGGGTACCCTGAGAACATGTAAATTTGTCTTACTTATGATAAATGGACCCATGAATAACTTTAAAAATCTTCAATTTTTTGCCTCCTGCAGCTCTTCCTGCTATGAAGCATTCAAGATAAAGTATTTCTTGGATGCTTTGATAGCACTGAGGAAGGTGTGCATTTGGTTGACATCCTTCAAAATATTTCTGGCCTGACATTTTCATGTCGTGTCCTGCAAAGGAGGTAATGCATCATACTGACAACATGCAGGAATTCTTTCCTCCCCAGTTACAAGACCAAAAGGGATCCTGAACAGTGCAGGAAATGTAGCCTGGAGATATTTCTGGCCCCATCTCTTCCAATTTTCTGATCCTATCTATAAAATTGCTGCAACTTTGGCCACTGTGAGCTGAAGCAGAGCAGTGGGTGGGTTCTCTCTGCATTCCTTGAGGGGTAGCTTTGAAGCATGTGATAGCATTGAGCCCAGCACAAAGGTAGCAAACTGGGCCATATTCATTCCAAAATCACCCTACACTTTACACACTAGTGTGGAAGTTGGAGCACTAACTGAGAAAACAAAGAACCTTGATCTCCAGCTGTTGGGAAGGATGAAAGTTTGACAAGAAAGTCCCACAGATATGTATGCTTAGCAGAAAGATTTTTCAATGTAGAATCTGAAGAAGGAATAGAAATGAAAGCAAGTTTTGATATAGAAGAAGAGACTTGCTGAGCCAGTCTTACTGGATAACTAAAGAGGCAAAGGATGTGTTAGTTAGAAGGGGTTTTTATGACTTAGAGCAAAGGATAGACCCACCTCAAACAAGATGTTTTTACCAAGCAGAAAGATAGCACAGGCAAACAAGCCTGCCGATGTTGCAAGTAGAAAAAAGGTCTCAGAATTTTTCACTGCAAGAAAACTGAAAAACACCTTCTAGCTTAAACTGTAATGGACTAACTTTTAGTGATTGGAGAATAGTAACATGAATATGGTAATTACAGTAGTTATGATAGGCTATAGGTGATAGTTAAGGTATAGATTGGTTCTACTGTATTAAGCTGCTCAGCTAATAAAAGTATATAATGCAATGTAACCAAAACCAAAGGGTCTCTAGGCCTGCCTGCAGCTGGAGCTGACAGCTGTAAGCACAGGCTCTGTCACCCACCACCCTGGACTGCTGTAATGTCTTGGATGTGATAAACTGCATTTTGGAGAGGCACCTGGAGTCCCACATCTCTCATTCAGGCTCTTACATCCAACCGTCCCCAGGATAAGACTGTCTCCTGGAGGATGCTCCTCTGCACCACCAAGAAACAGGACAAGCTGTGGTCCAAGCAATTTTTATTTGGACAAATTGTAGTTGAATCTGATGGAAAAGACAATCCCAGGCACCATGCTCCTGAGCAAGGGGACTTGCTGCTAGGATAGAGCTGTCCAGGGTGTGATCAGGAGCAGCAGGGTGCCCAGAGCCTCTCTGTGCTTCACACTGGAAGGCATGGAAGACTTTGCTCATGAAGTAAAAGTGAACTCACACATTTTGTGAGACTCACAGTGACACTGACCCCAGTGCAATAGCCAGCACCAACAGCAGAAGCAAACAAGTCACTTGTTCTGCAGTTCTCGAATAACACCTCTTTGCATGAAACAGGTGCAGCTGTGTTCCACCAACAACTCACTAGTGCACTCCAAGGACACCATTGAAATGTACATTCTTTGGAGAATAGAGTAGAAAGTAATCTTAGACAGGGAGAAAACAGCAATTCTTTTAATTTGATAAGCTCTTTCCTAGCAGTTGGTCAGCAGATGCAAGCACTTGTATCCAAACCACAATTGCAATGAAGCCATCCCTGTACATGAAATATTTTCAATTTGATAAGCTCTTTCCTAGCAGTTGGTCAGCAGATGCAAGCACTTGTATCCAAACAACAATTGCAATGAAGCCATCCCTGTACATGAAATATTTTCAGCACTTGCTGAGTTTTGATTTTTGGGGACCCCCTTTCTAAAGTGAAGCAGCCCAATTACTCAGCATGCTGGAAATGCAGCTGAGGGGGAGCACAGGGGATGGAAGAGCAGGGCTGTAAACCAGAAGATGACTGGTCAAAGGATATAATTTTATCCTGTGTACTGGAGCCCACGCCAAGTATGCCACGTGTTGGGACATATTGAACGCTGCCTTAGAACTGTAGCAAATACTTTCAAAATCTGAGAATTAGCAAGTAATTTTGTGATAATTTTTGGGAAAAGCTGGCTGGCAGCTTTGAATTATGTTGCCTTCCAAGGCTGGGGAAACCCTGTTGCAAAGAGGCTGTGTTCAGGGTCACTCTTGTTTTGGTGAGGAGGGGATCTCCCATTTTTCTTCCGTGCTTATGTAAGTCCCTTGCACATAAAGCATTGAAACTGTGGCTCCACTGCAGAGTAGCTGCAAAGTTCCTAAGGGTTTTAGACAGCCACTCTCAGCAGCCTTCATAAGAGAACCAGAAAAAGCTCAGCTAAAATCAAACTGCCATGAAACATCCATTAAAGACCTCTCTTTCTGCAGTGTGCAGGCAGCAGCAATGACAGACCAGTCCAAGGGACCCTCTATCGAGTTACAGCTGTGCTGAGGAACAAAATTGCTGCTGTCAGTTATTTGCAGTTAAAGCACAAGCACTGCAGGGGGAAACACCAAATGCTTTTACAGTGCCCCAATGACTGAGCGGCAAGAGCATTATTTGTGTTTGGTGAAAACCCAGCTTAAACCCAGGGAGGAAAAGCACTGAGGCTGTCACCAGCTGTGCCCTGCTGACTGCCTGCCCTTGGGGGAGCCCAAAGCAAAGCTCAGGGGGTGAGGTCTCCAGGCCTGTGAGCAGCTCTGTACTGAGCTGGTGCCTCTGCATTGTCAGCCACCACCCCCCATGTCTCCCTCCCTGGTGGCACTGAGAAGATGGATATAAAATACTAGATTAAATAATTTTTATTGGTTTTAATTTCCACAAACAGGAGCTTCATAAATTAAATTGTTAGATTTTGTTTGTTGCAGCTGAACAATCTCATAAATAGCTGGAGAGCTAATGAAATGTACTTCAGTCACTGAACTGGACTGGTATATGATTTAATTTTCCCATACATTCAGAAACTGTAATTATCAAGATTTCTCAAAAAACATTTGAAAGACTGCTGATACATCCAGAAATGTTTATTCTATTCTTCACAATTATTTTTCCTTTCTAATAGGGTTAGGATTCCTCTTGACCTTCTAAGTTTCAATCTTTTTTTGTCTATAGATCATATTAATTTGACTCTAATAATTTAGATAGAACTCCTTTAATGTCTGCTGTCAATTCATTTATGAGTTGCATTCACAGAGCGCAGAAAGCAAGTAGACAGCAAATTAGTTTTAATTTCTTCAGTGTACTAAAACGTGGAAGAATTATTAGAATTCACCACACTTGGGCCAGGGATAAGAGTTCCTTCAGGCTTGAAATTTCAGATTGGCTTCCTAATAAGTTATATTCATAATGTAGAGTTTAATTATACTCAATGAGATATTCAGAAAACTTTCACTATTATGCAGCTGCCAAAACTGTAGTTACAGTTAATTAATAGTACTATAATCAACCAGTCTTTATGTCTGGGTCAGAATTCTCTTATATAAATGTAGTCCTGCAAAATCCATACCTGAGCTCTGTGTAGTTACTTGGACTGTCCTCACATCTGCTAGGAGAGAAAACTTTGAGAAAATTGACCAAACTGCTCAGGGGGACCCTGAAGCTGGTTACTGCCTGCGGGATGTCCATCTCCCTGGCTAAGAGGGAGCTGGCTTAGCCCAGGTGCCTCCCTTTTGGGTAGCTGAAGTTAGGTAAGAAGGACTCAAGTCTCCATCTCTTCATCTCTTGGGATCATTACAGCACTTTTTTTTTCTTTTTTTTTTTTTCCAGAGAACAGAATATTCTCTTTATTTTTTTGGTAATTTTTAGTCATGTTAAGTCTTAGGAATTGTAAACAAAAATTAAAGCATCAAAATAGAGAATTAATCCCATCATAAAACTGAATCAATTGGACTTTGAAGCAAAGAATGCAATTCTGATTTATTCTTCTTATATTTTCTTGCCTCATCTTGTCTTCCCTGTGGAAGACTGCTTCAAGATAATGCTTTTCAGATCATATACCCATAAATATAGGAAAATACATACTAGTAGGGCTATCATTCCTATTAGTAATATGTACCATTTAAACTGTTAATGAAGAAAGGATATCCTAAACTAATGCTATAACTTTTTTCAAAGTTTGTGTCATACAGTTTATGTGTATTTGAAGATATTTATAAATTACATGTATTCCCAACATGTGTATGATAGATCATTGGTTTGGATTATTAGAAGTCATATCTCAGTAATGCTGCAATCTAAATTTTTCATCCTCAGATAAAAATATCTATCTATCTATCTATCTATCTATCTATCTATCTATCTATCTATCTATCTATCTATAAAAATAGATAGATATCTATCCTCAGATAGATATCTTAAAAGTATCTATCACTTCTTGAAACTGGGTCCCCTGAGACTACAATATAGTGATGCACCAAAAAAAGAGTCAGAACTGAAAAACTTGCCATAGTTGTTTTGTTGGGGTTTTTTTGTGGTTATATCAGGTTATATGTGGTTACATACAAAAAGTGAATTTAAGCATAGTGCTTTCACAAGTATTTCAAATATTATTTTGAATACATGTTCCAGTGAGGTATTTTGAATGTAGGATCCCATGAGGCTGTAGCAGTAAGACCTTTAAGTATCTGTGTATAATGTATGAAAAGATCTAAGGGTAAGATGAAAAGAATAAAGTATGGCCATGTCTGATGCTCACACAGTCTGCCAAATATTACAAATTGAAACTGAAGATTGATCTGAAATAAAATGTTCGAAGAGCATCAGGGATTACAGAGCCTTGTGAACAGTGGTGAGGACATGTGGAACACAGATAGCTTTTTTTGTCTATCCTCCCAAAAGTCAGATGGAAGGAGTTTGAAAGGGACAGTCAAATCTGGAAAATCAAGAAATGGTTACAGAACTGGTGCCACAACCAGGGATTTGGCTAAGTGGATAATGGGGCTCTCTTTGAGAAGCCTGAGGTTTGACAGGGCTATCTGTCAGAGAAGGGGAAGATCTTTGGTCACAGGCTGGGGAAGAGGCTTAAACCATGGTAGCTGGGGAGAAGGAGCCTCAGTCCATCCCAATCATACCAGTTTGATACCAGGGCCAGCAAGAAATGCCCAGAGCCTGGAGAGGATTGACAGGTCATCAGGAGAGCACCTGAAGAGCAGCACTGAGGAATTGCAGCCACTCCAGCCAGTAAGTCACCTTCAGTGAGAATCATAGAATCATTAACATCGCAAAAGACTCCCAGATCATTGGGTTCCAACCTTTGACCAAACACCACCTGATCAACTAAACCACAGCACCAAGTGCTACATCCAGTCATCTCTTGAACACTTCCAGGGTGGTGGCTCCACCATTACCTTGAGCAGCCCATTCTAATGTTTAACCACCCTTTCAAGGTAGAAATTCTTCCTGATATCTCCCTCAACATCCCCTGCTGCAGCTTGTAGGCATTTCCTCTTATCCTGCCGCAGGCTGCCTGGGAGAACACCCCCTGCCTTGCTACAATGTCCTCTCAGGGAGATTTAGAGGGCAATAAAGTCCCCCCCGAGCTTCCCTTTCTCCAGGTTTAACTCCCCCAGCTCCCTCAGCCACTCCTCTCAGGACTCACTCTCCAGACCCTGCACCAACCCTGCTGCCCTGTTGAGCTCTGTCTTAAGTGTCTCTGTGCAAACGCACTAAACACGGGGGTAAACAAGACAAGGTGAGTTGTGCACAGCTCTGCAAGGCTGTGATCCTGCTGGCATCCCAGAGCTGTGGTGGGATGGATGCTGGGGTGGGAGTGTTCAAATGGAAGGATGTAGGCATTTTAGGAAGCACAGTCAGGGACACCAGGAGGAGGTGTCTCCACCTGTGTAAATGAGCAGCTGCAGTACAAGGAGCTCTGCCTGCAGGTGGGTGAGGAGCTGACTGAGAGCTCAGGGTCAGGACTGAAGGGAGGGCAGGGACAGGGACAGGTAACACTCTAATGGACATCTGTGACAGGCCGCCCTACCAGGGGTTCTGAACTGAACACAGGAGAACAGAACAGAATATCTGTTCCAAACAGAACATCTGTTCTCACAGGAGAGCCGATGAAGCCCTCAATAGACAGGCAGGAGCAGCCTCCCATTCACAAGCCCTGGTCCCCAAGGGGCACTTCAACCACCCCAGTATCTGCTGGAAGCACAGCTCAGCAGGGCACAGGCAATCCAGGAGGTTCCTGGAATGCACTGATGATAAATTCCTTCTCCAGGTGACAGAGGAGCCCCTGAGGAGAGGTGCTGTGCTCTGCTGGACCTTGCTCTCACAGTGAGGGGCTGCTGAGGAATGTGAGGCTCAGGGGAAGCCTGGGCTCAGTGACCAGGGAATGGTGGAGTTTGGGATCCTCAGGGCAGTGAGGAGGGTGCACAGCCAGCTCAGTGCCCTGCACTTCAGGAGAGCAGGCTTTGGCCTCTTCAGGGATCTGCTTGCTAAAGTACCAACCCTGAAGGGCAGAGGGGCCCTAGGAAGCTGGCTGATGCTCACAGGTCACCTCTTCCAGGCTGAGGAGCAATGCATCCCAACAGGGGAACACAGGCAAAAATGCCAGGAGGTCTGTGTGGATGAACAAGGAACTCCTGGACAAACTCAAACACAGGAATGAAGCCTACAGAGGGTGAAAGCAAGGACAGGTAGCATGGAAGGAATACAGAGAAATTCTCCAAGCAGCCAGGGATCAGGCTAGGAACAGTAAAGCCCTGATGGAATTAAATCTGACCAGGGATGTCAAGGGCAAGAAGAGAAGCTTCTATATGTACATCAAGGATAAAAGGAAGACTAGGGAATGTGAGCCCTTGTGGTAATCACATATCCTCTGAACAGAGAGAGACAATTCTCTCCCAGGATTTTCCTGGGAAGCTGTGACAAAGCTCAGAGAAAACAATTCTTATCTCCACTTGCTGCGCCTGCTGTTGTGCACATATGGAATGTGTATGGAGATTGTTTACCAAAGGGTGGTTTCTTAACTGGGCTCTGGTGATGGTTTTGGATTCATTGACCAATTGGATCCATGTGTGTGTGTTGTGACTGTGTGGCAAGGGCGATGGGTTTGTCGTAGAGTAGAGTAGAGTAGAGTAGAGTAGAGTAGAGTAGAGTAGAGTAGAGTAGAGTAGTAATAAAGCAATGGATCAGCCTTCTGCAATCATGGAGTCAATGCTCATTTTCCCCTATTCAGAGGCCCACTGTTAGAATAGGCCCTCTTGAGAGGGAAACACTCCTGTGGGGAAAACTGAGGTTCTTAATGACTTCTTTGCCTCTTTCCTCACCAGTAAGCTCTCCAGTCACACCACTTGAGCGACAGAAGGCAGAGGCAGTGACTGGGACAATGAAAAACCACCCACCATTGGAGATCAGATTTGAGACCATCAAAGGAAGATGAAGGTGCACAAGTCCATGGGACCTGGTGAGATGCACACACAGGGTCCTGAGGAAGCTGGTGGATGAAGTTGCTGAGGCACTGTAAACCCCATCTGCAAGTCATGGCAGTTCAGTGAAGCTCCCACTGACTGGAAAAGGGGAAATATGACCCCTATTTTTAAAAAGGGAAAAAGGAAAGATCTGGGTAACTACAGGCTGGTCAGTCTCACCTCTGTGCCTGGCAAGATCATGGGGCTAATCTGACTGGAAACTATGCTAAGGCACATCAAAATTATGAAGGTGATTGGTGACAGCTAATGTGGCCTCAGTAAGGCATATTAAGGATATGTACCTAATTTCTGAGTAATATAAAGTGTTAGGCGATATTTTTTATTTCAAATACCCTACTATTGCAGCTGCAGATGCATCATTCAGTTCTTAAATTCTGTTCTGTAGCAGAATCACTTTGCCTTATCTTTAAATAAAACTCTATTCAGAGGATATAGCCTGGAAAAACTATGCCTTATCCGTGAAATTGTTGCTATAATCTAATCAATTAAGATCTTAATGTGTAGGCTTTTTAGCTAGTTTTGACTGAGAAAAAACATTTACAATTCAGACTGTGGTTTTGTAACTGTAGCATCAATTTTAAAATGAAAATCAGGGCTTTTTTTTTTTTTAATAATTCAAAGATTCTTTTTTATGAATGAAAGAAATTGCAGTCCTAAAAAAGTCAAAGCATGTAATCAGAACTTGTAAAATATTCCATTCTGTTTTATGACATCTCAACTCCAATCAAATAAACAGAGCCAGAAAGAACCGGAGACTTGATTGACTGTTTAAAGGAAAAGCTGTCAGTTTGATTACAGGCAAGTGAACAGACACATTACTAAATGTAAACTGCATTTAATTTTATTATGCAAGCAGCTTTAATAACGTCACAAATAAGTTATGCAAACTGAAACACTGGGTGCAACTGCATACAGATTTCTGATAATGAGTGGGGGCTGTGGATCATAGCTATTTTCAATTTAAGTGTTCTAAATTTATTAGGGAGCAAAAGGTAATTAAAGTGAGCATCAGAGAAAAACCTCACACCATGTTGTTTCAAACAAAAGTGGTAGAGTTTTCAAAAAGGTTTGTAAGAGTAGATTCTTGCAGTGCTGTGAAGAAATGCCCCCATGGTGCTTCTATTCAAAAATTTGCAGCATTTTTCTACTCCCCTTTTCCTCTGGTTTCATTCCCCATGTATAAATAGTTTTGAAATCCAAAATTACTCATTAAGTATGATGGATGTTTGACACTAAGCTTGTGCAGGTGTGTCAGTATACCCACAGAAGGAAGCAAGACAGGAACCATTTCATAGAATCATGGAATCATTTAGAAGTGAAAAGAACTCAAAGACCATCAAGCAGGACTGTTAATACAGCACTGCCAAGTGCACCACTAAGCCCTGTCCCAAAACACCACATCTGCATGTCTTTTAAATACCTCCAGGGATGGTGATTCTGCCACTTCCCCGGGCAGCCTGTTCCAGTGCTTGACAACTCCTTTGATGAAGACATTTTTCCTGATATCCAATCTTTTATCTCCTCTGAAACAACTTGAGGGCATTTACTATCATCCTCTCTGGTTAGGAGAGGTTTTTTTCCTTGCTGCCCACGGGAGATAGTTCACACCAGACTCTGCTGAGGACTTCTGAAAATGCTGGGATATCCAGCTGCTGTGAGCCCAAAAGTGGACTTTGCAGCAGTGGCAGGAATTCTGTGCTGCTGTCTGCTGAGGGGAGGTCAGATTTCAGCTGTGCTCTCCCCCAGCCCATGGGACCCTGGTTTGCCAGGCTGGAGATCCCATCCCTGACTGCTTCTCTCTGCCTCCTCACCCAGCCAGCAACACAGAGTCACAGACCTGGAACTGCTGCGCTAACGCACAGCTGAGGGAAATGTGCAATCACAGCACCTGATGCACATCAGACACAGCTCAGGAGGGAAATGGAGATGGGGAGACAGGCAGGGGTGGCTGCTGCAGGATTCCCAGCAGGAGAGCAGCACAGCTCTCTGTCTGAGCACTGGTTCCCAATGCAAAGACAGGGAAAAAATGTGCATGGGTTTGTAGGTCTCACTCAGGGAGTGTGTGGTAAAACACAACTGTCCTGAAGCAGAAGATGGCACATTCTCACAGCAACAATATGTCCAACAAAAAGCAATTCTGTAGCAGGCTTTGTTGTGCTGGCCTTAAAAAAGAAAAAAAAAATTTAGTCACTGGTGAGGAAGCTGGCAAAGCCTGGAGATCAGCGATCATAATCTGATTACATTCAGTGTGGAAAAAAAGAGAATAAGGGTTAGTTTTGTCAAGCTGAGGGAAATTATAAGAAGTGATTCTTTTCTGACTGGCAATCTTTTTTATTTTTTCTGGCTCCTCAGAGCACTCTTTAGAAACTTATATGAGATGATTAAAAAGCCATGGATGTACAGTTGAAAATATATAATATTTTTCTAAAAGCTCCTTTTAATCCACTAGCAAAATGAAGGTGATAAGTTGAGTAACAAACATTGCAAAGAGAAATGGGAGGAATAGACAGCAGTCAGTGCAAACTCAGGGTAAGCTTTTGGAGCACAGAAAAGTGGAACACAGATCAGCAGGTGAGAACTTCAGAAAAGGTACAAGTGAGCATCAGTATGAATAGTGATATGAAATTAAAACAACTGTACTAGGAGAAAAAGAATTCTTAGTGTACTAAATATACCTGTCATGAAGAAGAATGATAGCACAGCTAGTAATGAAGGAAAATAGCAGAGTTTTCAATAACTAATAGTAGTAAGTTTTTTGTTTGGAAGGAAACAGAATAGCTTACATATTCATGAAGACACAAGATGTGTTTATTATTCAAAAGACACTGAAAAATGAGATGTTATTTCCAACTGCCTGCAGTTCTTAAACTAGCTGGCCTGAGTAAGCATCAGCATAAAAAGGTCAGGCAGGGAGATGTGTGACTGATGCATCTCCTTTGGTACTGTTAACTCAGAGTGCTTAACAAAATTCCACACAGTAAATGTTCAGCTCTGATCAGCAGCTTGTTGTGGGCAGCTGAAGAACACAGCTATTCTGATTTCAACACCACATATAAAAATTAACTAATAATTATCAGTTCAATGAAAGCAACTCAACACAATCTGACCGCACAAGACTTGGCAAAACAAACCTGATTTCATTGTTCAGTGTGTTTACCTCCTGACTGATTGCTCTACTATATATATGCATAGTAGATGTAATGGATGTATTTTTGTTTATTATCATCACACACTCATCCTGGCTGAGGAATTGGCACTTTTTGATATCAATAACCCTACACTAAACTCTTTTAAGATCTCAAAGTGAAATCCATGAGGGCATCTCTTAAGTGATTCTCACCAAAATTAGTGCCAAGTGATCCTCTTCATAATTTCTACTTGTGTTCTAGAAATAAATATAAAATCATTCCTAATACAATTTGGCTTAAACCAATATAGGAGAATTTATCTAAAGATGCCTACAGCAACGAGGGCAGAGCCCCAACAGAGAATGCTCGCAACAGATCACAAGTTGGGTCCAGACCACAGGCTGAGTCCAAATCATCATGACAGAGCTGAAAGAAATTTTGTGTATGTTGGAACATGGGGTGCAGGTCATGCAAAGAGACTAAGAACCTCTGTCTCAGCACAAAACACTTCTAAAAGATGTAAGTATCTTAAAAGAGAAGCTGAGCATTACTACAGAAGGTAAAAATTCTGGTACCTACATTTTAAAGAAAATTAAAACCATTTGGGATCACAAAAATAATTTAAATTATTGAAAATTATTATGTGAAATTAAATAAAATTAAATTTATTTTAAAATTATTTTTAATTTCTCACAGTGAAAAACTAAGGAGTCTGTTTATCCTGTCAAAGGAAGGACTGGGAAATCACACGAGTTGATTGCCTTGCTGGACAAAGATGCAAAAGGACTCAGTTTTAGCAAAGACCAGCACATGGAGAGGCAGTGGTTGAATATTGAGGTCATCCACAGCCAGGTGAGAAATAAAGCACATTTTAAAAATGACAGGCCTTGACCACTGGAGAAAGACATTAGAGGAATAAATTTGATAACCACAAGCCAGGATTAAGTGGCTTTCTGGAAGCTCTGCTTCAGCTAACCAGGAGTAACTGGTCTCTAGGCAAGGGACCAATATTTAGCTTTTTCATGCAGATCATCAGGCTGCTTGTTTAAAGGTCCCCCTCTAATCTTAAATACTAAAACCTGGCAAGACAAAAGACAAGTGTCACAAGGATAAATGCTGAAAGTATCAGAGGACATTTAAAACATGTGAATCATAGAGATGATACTGGGGAATTACTCCATCTTTGGTAAATACCAGTATAATTTTGATTTTGCAAAGATTTTAAGCATGGTTAGGATTTTATGTGGGTGGTTAAGTCCTCAATGTTTCAATAGAATTTAAGTTTCATCTGAATAACTGGGGCTGTGAAATTTCTTTTTTCAATATTTCAGTGCATCTTCTGCAGCTTATCATTATTTCACCATTTATAACTTATTTCTACAGTCTTTAAGGAAAGGGGAACAAGACTGAATCATATGTTTACAGTATTCTAAACCTCTCTCTAGCAAAGAAATTATTAAAACAGAGGTTTGTCTGAGAGCCAAATAAGATGGGTATAATGGTAAGAGATCACACTCGGAAAAGAGGGTTTGTGAATTTGCTTGAATCTCTGTAGCATGAAAGAGCATGAGAAAACCTGAAAAATCATACTTAATTTCATGCTGTTTCAATATGCCCCACAATATGTTCAATGTGCAATTCTGCAGAGCCACAAATGCTGTATTTTTGTCTGTATCAGGCACATTTGGTCTTTGATAAAACAATTCCTCCATCTTATTAATGGCAGTGGAGAGCATTGGGTCTACTATTTTCTTCCAGAAACACATGGTAAAAATTTCAAAAGTTTCTCATTTTGGCCTCCAGAGGTCATCAAGACCTTTACTCCAAGAGCGCAGTGTGTGCAGAGCAAGGGTGGCTGGAAAAATTTCATTGATAGCTTCAGTGACTCATCAGCCTTGTTATGGACCAGAATAAAAAGTGGAAAAGTCTATTCCAAAAATATACCTTGTGGAAAATAAAGAGAAAAGGAAAATATTAATGGGGGGTGGGGAGGGAGAGGAGAAGGAGAAGGAGAAGGAGAAGGAGAAGGAGAAGGAGAAGGAGAAGGAGAAGGAGAAGGAGAAGGAGAAGGAGAAGGAGAAGGAGAAGGAGAAGAAAGACAAGAAAGAGAAGAAGAAGGAGAAGAAGAAGGAGAAGAAAGACAAGAAAGAGAAGAAGAAGGAGGAGAAGGAGGAGAAGGAGAAGAAGAGGTAGTTCAAGGAGTACAAGAATAAGAAGTAGAGAAAGAAGAAGGGAGAGGGGAAAAAAGAAAGAGAGAAAGAAACATAACCAATTATTTATAGTCTTTAAAACCTGTGTTAAATATTTCCTCAGTTATTTTATTTCAAAAGAGTTCCCCAAATGTGTAGGGAATGCTCATCTGTTGCCTGGCGCAACACAAGGCAATCTTTGACCTTGTGGGAGTCCAACTAAGATCTCAAGCAGCCAGACAGAAAAGTCCACATGTCTTGTATACCAGCATTTCACTCTTGTGGAGACAAAATGCCAGGCTGTGGAAGCCAGATAATTCCTCTGCCCCAGAGCAGTGACAGGTACAAGTGCACTCACATCTGTAGGTGCCACCTTGCTCCTGCCCTTCCTCCCTGACACAGAAACTGGGTTGTGCTGGGGAGCCTGGGGGATGCTGAAGCTCCTCCCCTGCAGCAGGAAAGGCAGATTTTGGCAACAGGTTGTTAAGTCAAAGTCTGGAATCAATAATTACTGGACTCAATTTCTTAGCAGTCCTGTTTGTGAAGTTAATATGTGTGTCAAGTACCAATTTGCCTCTGAGAATTGCCCCAATCTCTTTGGAAATTTGGCAGAATATACTCAGAAAGTACATTTATTCTTAATTACATTTATTCTTAATTAAGAAATTCCAAGAAAGTATTTAACCTGTGATCTCAAAATGAAATGTGAAGGTAGTTAATGAGAATGGAAATCTATTCTGAATCTGCAGAGAACCCAGCAAAGTTTTTTCTGTAAAAGATCCAGTAGAATGTATCTATACCATACGTAAATCTTTAAGGGACTATGCCAAATGAAATCCATCCAGTGAGGATACTTATAAATGCAATTTCTCTGCTTCAATGCTCCTCACAATGTCATTCCTAGTCTTGTTACTTAAATTCTTTCTACATCATCTATAGATATCATTCACAAACTGCCTCATACTTCAGCCCTACTAAAAATATCATTCCAAGGGTGTCCCTAGCCCGTGTTTCTTCTTTATGCAGACATATTTCTCAATGTAACAAAATGAAAGGAGCACTGAAAAAAGTCCTCAAATGTGCAATATGATAATGTATAGCAAGGAAAATTGCTGAAACTGGAGAGACACTTCCATTGCGTGAAGCCCTGAAGAAAGTACTTCCATTTTTGTACAAGTTTCTGCCCTTCTACCATTTTATGACTTCTACTGCTTCTTAATAAGATGCCTAAAATTTTTTAGCAGGTTTTGAAAAATAATGGGTATGATTTCTAGAATAACAGTATCTATTAAAATGTTGCTGGATGTAAAGTGGCATGATATTACCTTGAGATGATTACATATCTCTCTTTCAACATGTTTGTCAGCTTCAATTTTTCCTTTCAAATTTCTGCCATTTAATTATCAAGGGAGACTGTCACAGAATGGAGAAAATTCCAGGTTTATGCTGGATTCCTTGTGTATATGAGAGGAAAAAGTTAGGGCTGTTTAGATGGAAAGAAATCTCAATAACCTAGAGACAGCAGTGTCTGACACTTCCATGATGGTGCATTTGTTCTTGTCAAATCTATGGGAACACATTAGCATAGTTCAATTTAGATGACAGCTTTTCTTGGTTGCTTTTACGGACAATTTAGTCTGTTCTCAAATTCAAAAGGGCTTTTAATGTCTTGTGTTGAGATCTTGTGATCCACATTTACATGGTTTAATGGACTGGTTTATATGGTTTAGTGGTGGACTGGGCAGTGCTGGGTTAACAGTTGGACTTGATGGTCTTAAAAGACTTTTCCAACCTAAATTCCTCTATGGTTCTGTGATCAGCAATATCAAGGAGATCCTGGGTAATTATTCTTTGGTTTGTGTGATATTCAGCAACAAAGAAAAGTGAGCATGAACATATGACACTATATTTTCTCTCTAAAAAACTGGCAGCATAAGTTAATAAGTTATGTTTTAGCTTGTTCCTTTCCCTGGTTTTCAGTCTTTGGGATATTTTACTTGCTTTCTCTTTGAGAAAATTATGAGAAACTAGTTCCAGGTAAATGGCTCCTACTACTCCTCTTAGGAAAAACACAGATCAGAGATGGGCAAAAGCGTAAAAGACTTGCAGTTCACCTTATTATTAACTTCAATCACAGTAATGGAACTCAATCTGCATGTCCAGGGCAATAGAACACAATGGCAGCCAGTGAAACTCACTGAGAAGTGGAACACTTGATTTTGCATTATGTCAGTGATATGGTGGCATTCTCTCCTATAAATGAGTAACAAAATCAAAATTAACTGCTCTCAGTACAGATGTAGTGATGATGCAATTTTTTTAACACTGTGCATATCCAGTATATGCTATCTGATATGAAACTGAAATTTCTTATTTGCATGTTGTTATGCTTTTGTAACAGACTTGAGTGTTTGTGGCCACAGAAGATGAAACCTATACCTCTGCAGAATTAATGCATGTGGAATATATAATCACTCTAATAATTTAGGAAATTCTGAAACCTATGGTATTAATTTATCCTGAAAGGGGTAGTTCCACCTGAATTCAGATGAGTTACTTTCTAGGGGAAATACAAAGGAACTTTCTTTGTCTGAATTTTCTTCTTCACATTCAATTTAATCTGTGATCAAGCAGAGAATGTGTGATAAGCTGCCTTTGGTGTTCTGCACCACGCTTTACTGTACGTGCTTAATGACTTTAGGGAGATCTGCCAGAGCAGCTAACAGAGAGCCTATCTTGTTATGTCATCCCTAAAATGCTCTTGTACAACACACTCTTGTTCCTGATAACTTCTGTAATGTTTGAGTTGTTTCAATTTATTTATTGAATATAATATTTCCAACAACTATAAAAGGTGACCTGCAAATAAAGCTTTGTGTAGTTCTATTGCTAAGTGTCTGGGAAATTTTCAAAAATGCTAAAAAATCAAATTAAAAAGTAACTTGCATTCCAAAAGGGAACACTATGCATTAATGATATCCCTCTGGAACTTATAGATAAGGTAAAATATCCTAAGGAATTCTGTGTTTCTTAATTTAAAATCTTGGTATATTTTCTTGGAGATTGCACTGACAAGCACATTAGAATTGGGAAGGTGTATTTCATGAACAATAAACCCCACCAGCACAACTTACTGCTGTATCCTGGGCTGATAGTTTAAGAACTCAGTAAAATACTCTGACAGGTTAAATAAGTGGTAATGGCATCATTATGGCTGTGATGGTCCAAGGAAGCAAGCAAGGAAAATGTGCAGAGAGCAGTACAGGTATTATTATTACCACAGCCCTTGGAAAAAGCATTTTGATTTCTCACCTCAGAGGAACATCCTCCCGGCAAGGAGGTCCCTTTTCACCAGCGAGGTGGGGCCACAGGTGCTCTGCAGAGAGCACTCACAGCAGCACAGAGGGCCTGGCTCTGCAGCCCTGACCTTTTGGTGGCCTTTTGGTGGCCTGTGGCTGGTGGCTGTCTGTGTCAGTAATTATGTCAGCCCATGGGAGTTGGTAATTGCTGCCTTATTGCTGCTCATCTTCATTGTGGGGTCTAGAGGGATGATGCTGGTGTAAGAGCAAAGAATAGTGATTAATGGCTTTATGTGGAAGTCAAAGAGTGAAATCAGACTTTCAGTCCTCAAGATTGTGAGGCCACCTATATGCTCCAGGAATTGAGCAGTTACTAATTAATTGAACAACATAATTAAGTTAAACTGTGAACAAATGTTCTCCACCCTACTTAGTCGAAAGATTTCTTCTTCAGATCAGATTGAAAGGAGATCATTTGTGCTGGAAAGCCTGACCAATATCACTTTGGTTTATAAACTTTTTTAACCTTTTTCATAGTTTTATTTAAATCATTCTTTATTATATGTTTGTCATATAATAAACACAAATAAAATAACCAAGACAATGAAGAGTTTGCTTAAACTACCACATCAAAGAAGTATGCAGCTAAGACCTCTTAAGGCAAGAAATTGATAAAATCCATTCAGCAAGTACAAAACAGTAACTCCATCACCATGATCAAAGCATTCTCCTGAAGCCCATGATCAAGTGAACAAAATACTGGGAAGTAAGAACCCATTTCTTGGAAATAAAGTCACTTTTAGAAGGAGAAAATTAATTGCTTGTGTACTTGTAAATGAATGATGCATTTTTAGGTGCTTACAGAGCCTTCATCTCTAGAAGGGGTAGTGTAATTAAAGTTAACCTGTGACCAAAAGCTGAAAATGTTCTTTTGGATGGAAAGTTAAAACAGTAATCTGCAATGTAGAATATATTGAACTGCATAAAAGCATTTGCTTCAAAGCTCAAGGACACCTCAGTATCTGTAATTAGAAGGGCTCTCAAAGGGCATAGACAGAGTCTTTCAATTGAGGTAGGTGACACTTCCTTTAAAACAGTCCCGCAACATGAAAGTCTGAGTTCCTTTTAACCTTTCAAGGAAAGTAAGTGAAAGACACAGTACAGTCAGCTCTGCTTTTGACTTCACCATCTCAAAGCAGATATACCTCAGTAAAAAGTCAAATGGTGCAGCCAATTTATGTGCCTTTTAAATTGTAATTCTGAACTCCAGTACTGACTGAAGGAGGTTTCCAACATTAACTTATTAAGGTGTCTGGGTTTTTACAATCTTCCTGGAATTACATTCTCTCTATTCTTGATTGTAACAATAACGATTTATTCTTTCCTCCCCCCCCCCCCCCCCCCCCCAAAATCCCTGAGATACAACCTCCTCATATCATAAAACTGAGGGACTATGGCAGAAGCTAATCCTGACCTTGGAGGAGGCATCTTACAAAAGGAAACACCTATTTCCTTAGAGGAGGGCCCAAGAGAAGCTTTGTTTCCTTTCCAAACACTAAAGGGTGAGTGATAAACATCAAGTTTTGAATGCTGTACATAACAAGCAGTATAGGAGTGACATATATTTTTCTCCTTTCCTTAAGTATTCTAAGCTTCTTCTGCATCTGGATAATTGATATTCTCAAGGCAATACCTCCCTGCGTGATTCAGATACTGGAAATATCCATGAGTATGTAATGGGAACTCCACACAATACAGTGAAATAGCATGACTTCAAAAATTTCATTATTTTGATTATTTTAGTATCATCCCACTATTATATTCAGTACATCTACTGTGGTACAAAAAACACATTTCTTGGCTCTAAAGGACATATTATGCTATCAGGTTAATCTGAACCAAGTTGCTGCAAAACCACAGAGTGAAATCCTTCCTCACTTTCTGGAGGCTGATTTTAAAGCATGCAATTGATAAAACAGTTTTAATATTAAACTGTTGCTTTTCTTTTATTAATTAAACTGAGGCTATGAACTTAATATAATAATTTGTGTTGACTTTATATATTAGTCCTGTTTGAAGCTTGTACATTGAGCTGCAGCATACTGATGGGACACAGGCAGCATTGGCGAGCATCCAGGAGACTGCAGTCTTCAGAAAGTGTTTTTCTTAGTATGAATCAATGTGAAAGAGATTTTATCTAGAATGGTAGAAACTCTAAAGGGGCAGTGTTGTATTCCCTGTTGTCTGAGTGTGTGTGCAAAGCAAGGCTTCTGGGAAAAAAGTAAACCCAGTCCTTGGGCAAGGCAGGCAGGATTTGGCACCACAGTGCTTTGGGAGCACTGGCTCCTCTTCAAGACTGAAATAGAAGCCACAACCCAGCTGCTATTTAAAGGTTGAGAGCAATTGCTCTGAATTTAGTCTAATTCCATCCATCAATTAGACAAATCTGAAAGGAAATGCAATTGGTACCTGGGGAACAGAGCAGGATTTTAGCAAGGAAAGAAGTGATAAGGTCACCGTCTCCCACGGGACAGAGAAAGAGAAAGACCTCTGATTACCACCTGTGGAACATGCAGATGCAGACTGAAATAAATGAAATTCTAGCAATTACTGGATCATGCTAATATTGTGCCAAATAGAAATCACTTGAATCAGCATATGATTAGCAAAATATTTTATTTGTGTAATGCAAAAAGCTGGTTCTTGCATTTAGCAACCTCCCCTGATTCTAGGGGGGGTGGCTAAATCTCTCCATTCTTTTGCAACCAGTTGTGGGCAGATGGATTTAGCCTTCATTATCCAAGATATTATAAATAATTTTTTTTCATCTACATCCATGCTATAGGAACAACATTTAATTATCCCCATCAGCCAGAAATCCATCTGGATTTCAGCTACATCAGTACAAATGTCTGCCCAGGTGTTAGGATGATACAAAGAGGTGCTGGCTGGGGTCTGGTTACTTGGTGCCAGCCCTCAATCTCAGCCTGATCAGCCCAGAACCAGAATATCTCATGTGGCATTTACTGCCGTGCTCAGTCACAAAGGATGGTCTGCCGGGGAGATGAGAAAGCATGGTCCCTCTGAAGACCCTAAAATAAGGACAAGAAGCCCTGACAAATCTTGTGACTGTCACAGAATGGACCTGTGTTGGTAACATACTGTGCAGCTGGAGAAAAATTTGTCAGACTTCAGCTTAGACCAGCTTGAGATATTTCTGAGCACAGACCTCCTGCATTAGGTTGAGATTCACCACAACAGCAATGTAAAGGCTGGATGATTTTACAAATCAGTTTGAAATTATGTTGCAGTAATGAAATGGGTAGGAAAAAGGTAACAATTTGAAATGAGGTTTTTGTTCCAAGAAAGTAAAAGTAAGGTAATGATGAGACCGCTGTTCAGTTTTGCACACAGGTCTTTTTTTCATTCACAGAAAAGGAAATTCTTTAGAGCAGGAAATTATGAAGAGAAAATGAAAAACACACTAGGCCAGATTTAAAAGTCACTTTTAATTGCAGAAATATCATCTTTAATTGTAGAAATGGCCTGAACTCTGAGGACAAGTAGTATCATCTATCTTTTGCTCAAATTAGTTAAATTCAAAAGAAGAGGTGATTAAAGGCACATGTGAATTAGTCCTTAGACTCTCTAAGAACATTCCTTGGCTGTGCTGCAAAGGAACAGAGCATTTTTTATGGATTTGAAATGACACCAAGTCCCAGGATGTCACATGAAGAGAACTTTAATAATTTGGATGACTCCTGGTTCAACAAGAAAATTGGCCAGGGTCATTACAGGTGGGGTGGACAAAATATTAGACAGGAGAAACAGATCATGCCTTGCCAGTGATGTACACAACTACTTGTTAGCAGATTGAATTTATGTTTCTTTCTTCATCCTGGAAAGGTTATAAACAACTCCAGTGCAAATAGAACCTTGACAAATTTATTCTGAAAGGCAGTGGGCTTAACAAGCTAACTGTGGCAACAGGTCATATCCCTAACCACGTCAGAGTTGACTTTCTGCAGCATCTTCCATTATCCATCTGTCAAAAAAGTAGGAGCCCTCAGCTTCTTGAGAGACAGATAGAAAACTCTCACTTTGACCAGCAGGAGCAATAAGCAGTGGAAGAGCTTTCTCTGGATCCTCCCTGAGCACTTCACTACCTCACTTTTCCTTAACACTGTTAAGGAAAGAGCAATGACACAAAGGAACATGCTTGTTTTAAGATGGTTAGAGAAACCAGACCTGAAGATGTTTTTTCCAGAGATTTACCTTGTCTCACTACTGGTTATGTTAAAAGGTCAGAGAAGGACAATGCCTCCATCACCATCATCCTAGGACCTCATCCAAGGAATGGTTTATGGGCAGGAACAGAGTCTGGGATGCTCTGACCTCCAACCTCTGTGTCATCCAGGCAGGCTCTGTGCCAGGAGCAGAGGTCAGGCAGAACCAACTTCTTGCTGCTGAAGGGAGTCTGGCCAGGAATTTCAGCAGCAGCCTTCAAGAAGGATGCAAAGGAGCCCATCTGAATACCAATGATTTCCAGGGCCAGTGACTCACTCCAAGGATGGCACCCTGGTGTGAAGAGCTGTGGCACCAGCCCCAGGAAAGCAGCGCCCGCCCGGGGCACTGCAGGCTTGGGTTGTGTTTATGCAGCAGCTGAAATCACTGTGCTGGGGATACCCACACCATTTGCTCAGGCTGACTTGTTAAAGCAATTTTCTGCCTCTAACAGCACTCCTGAGTGGTCATGGGAACCCAGCGCCACCATGAGGCACCTTGGCCAGGGAGCCACAGTGGTGACTTCCCTAGACACAAGGTGGACAGATCCCCACTGCTCTGTCATTGCATATGGGGGAGGAAGGGCTGGTCTCCCTGGCCTCCCTGCTCTTCTCCTGCCAGGCCCTTTTATCCAAGTAAATCTGAATTCCCAGTGGCAGCTGGGTCCATACCCTCTGTCTGTCTGTCTGTCTACTGAGGTGCACTTCTATCCTCACTGGACCCTATAGATCCTGATGTGGTCTCCAGAGACACAGATCAGTTACCATGAGCTCTCCTGGCAGAGGGTAATGAACAATGTACCCCTGCAGGCAGCACACCCTGAATTTTAGCCCACTGCTTGTCTTTAGACACTGCCCAAGAGATGCAGAAACCACTTACATTTTACTTATTCTTCCTAAACTCATTCTTGGGAATAGCTGAGGAATTACGGTTGAAATATTTCAAAAACCCCTACCCCAGGCAGAGGTAAGCGTGGCAAATTTCAGCTTGAGCAGTTCTGTGTAGTGATAAAGCAAAGAAAATAGAGCTAATGGCAAATACGAAGCAGCCTTAGCCACAGGCAGTTTTACTAGCTCCAGCAGGAATGTGTGGTGTTTTTCCCATAAATACTGCATTGAAGTGCTGTATCTCTCACTCTGCTTCTGTTCAGCTAGCAGCACAACCCTAAGCAAACTTCTCTGTATGCACAACCCTAATTGAAAACAAAGTAAATTAAATGAATTCCAAGCAGTGCCAATAATAGCTACTAGTTATTTTGCAGTAAAAATACCAATATTTTATCAGTTTTTAATAACTGTGTTTCCCTGCTGTTTGCAATGACAAGAAATTTCTTCCAGTAACAACACAGTTCTTCCCATGAAATTATTCAGCAGGCCTCAAATGAGCAATATATTAAAAATGTGCTACACAAAATTACTGAAATGTAATTGTGCTGCAAAGAAACAGATATAAAGGAGGGTCTATTTCAGTTTCCATTTGGTGACTTTGCCTTAATCTCATTTCCAGTGAAACGCTTTTGCAAGGGGTTTCCATTCAATAACTTTCATCATCACTGACAAATGGAAAGCAAGATATAGTGCTGGGCAGCATGAAAGAATTTTTAGGGAATATATTATACACATTTATCTTCTTTTATGCTTGTAATTTATAAAAATAATTTGTGATTTTTTTTCAGCCTCTTCATTACCTGAAAAAAATATTTAAACCATTTATAAAATTGCTCTGCATCTCTGAATGCAATTATCCTGAATGTGCAATTAGTCTTTTCAGGTAAAATATCATCATATAATAAGTTTATCTAGAAGAGTTCTATTCAAATATTTTTGAAAAGCGAAAGTTCTACATAAAAAATGAAAGGTTGCTTCTTCAGCTGGCCTAGATTCTCAATCCGGTGTTTGGATTTGTGGCGCACGTCTTATGGCCTTACATTTTATGGGATTTGTCAGCCAAACAAGAGTTAACAACACTTTCCTCATGCTGCTATTGAGTAACAAAATCCTTAGGTTCCATTTGCAGTGAAAGCAGAGAAAGCAATGCTGTTGTTGAGCCTGCACTGACTGTGCCCAGGTGGGGCCACTGAGCCACTCGCTCAGGGCTCTCCCTCCACAAGCACCTCAACAGCTCCCAGCACAGGGCAGGATTTCAGCACCTGGTCTGGTGGGGAAGGGCTCTTCTTCAGTGATTCAGGAGTTTGTAAAATATTGGAATTACCATCCTGGGGTTATTGAAATCTGTCTCTAACACTGTAGGGAAAAGAGTTCCTTTGGTTGCTGTTGAACAGAAAGACTGAGAAAAAAATGATCAAGTGTGTTGAAAGGTTTTGCGGTGACAAAGAATTTCCAGAGATTTCAGAGAATTTAAAAGAAAGAATAAATTATTTCTGGTTTATTAATATTCCTCAGATACTTGTTAAATGTCAATTCAGCCCCAAACTGTCTTTCTCCTTCATGGTACTCTGCCTTATTCAGAGGCCAAATGATCTTATTATTGAGCCTGGTGAGCCCACATCACACAAGAGAATGGAGACTTATGCAACCCCCATGTGGTAACATGCTGATGGAGAAACAGCTTTTATGCCAAAATCATTCTTACAGAACTTGCCCATCCAATTCTAATTAGAAGCTGGAAAATTTTAATGAAAGAAAACCATGAATATTTTAAAGACAATAGCCTGCTGGTAAAGTATTTAAATTCAGCTCTTCTGCTTCTCTCTTTTTGCCTACATCCAGCCTTTGCCAATACTTCTCTGGGGGGACTCAGAGATGCACAAATTGTAGTCTCTCCTCCAAGCACTGGCTCTGATTTCCTCCCAGCCAGCTGTGGTCAAAAGACTTGCTGGGGAGAAAAACTCCTTCTTGCAGAACAGTATTTATGAGGTCTTGCCAGAACAACCGAGCTTATCCCTCACAATCCATAGTCATTGGCACGGATTTCTAGTGAGTCATTGCTGCCAAAATAATCTGAAATGGTAGCTTACATCTAGAGCTGTACAAAATATTTTCACTTCAGTGACAATGCCCCTAATTTTGTTGGTCATTTCCATGGTGAATAGTGTGCAGCATGGCTAGAGTTTGCAGTCATGATCCAGCCTTGTTTTCATAGAAGATAGGAATGTATAAGGGTGAAACTCTAAGTACACAGATATGTTGGCCAGCTCAAGGCACAGGTAGCAGCTAGAGAGATTTATTAACTTGGCTCAGTATGGTAGGCACCTAACTTCCATACAAATTACAAAAGTTGGGTACTTAGCCTGTTTGGCTGCTTTGATTTACACTCATCAATGCGTACCTGCACTGGCAGGTCTCTAAATACCTTTAAAACTGACTCCATTACAGCATAAATCTCCTCACAACCACTTGAACTTTCTTTGTGCTAGGACTGAAGGATATGTAGGCATCTGTCTGCCCCCTCACCCTTTGAAAGCCATGTGGAACTATACTTATATCTCATTCTGTAGCCTTGAGAGCCTGGGCTCTTGCACACGAATCAGATCAGAAACTGGAGCCTCTTTATTAAAACTGTATCTGGAATTTTTTTCAGTTAAAGAAAGCAAACTACAAAAATTACTTTGCTATTCTGACACACTAGCAGAAAATTAGCTTGAATGCACAGAAATATATAGCCAGAAAGAATATATTATATATATACTTATATAAAAGCCAAGAAAGAATGAAGATTGCATTAAAACACCAAAGTGATCATGAGCAGTAACAGTGAGATTTTTTAGGCTCTTTCAACCACATTTTCCCATTCTATTTTCCATTTGTTAATTTAAAACAAGTGTGCATTTTCCCCACTTGAGGGGTTTTTTAGCTGTAATGGTCACCATGGTTATCACAAAGACAATTTAAATGTTAGGAATGCACAAAATTGACTTTTAGTGGTTCATTCTGGAAAATACTCTAAATTTCTGAAGCCTGTGGATAAAAAAGCTGGTTTTAAAAACCTCTCTGTTCATTCATTTCATAGATTTGTTCATCTGGATGGTTAAGACTGAGCACATTCCTGAGTTATAGAAATCTGCATCTCGCCCTTAAACTGGCTGTTTTACACCAAAGAGTCATTGTGGGCTGCAAACAAGAGAAGCTATAATCCTGGGAATGGGCCTAGGACTCTCTCCTCCTCAGTCAGTACTTGTACCAAGCAGTTCCTTACAAAGGGAAGAATTTATTAATTCTGCCCCTTCAGCCATACCTAATTTCCATTCAGTGTATTTTAAAGTTTAAAAAAGGAGAGCGTTGTACATACATCTGGGAAAACAGGCATTTGACTCAGGTTCCTAAAATACAGACAATGAGGATTTTTCTCCACTGGCCTCCAAAAAGTGCCCAGCTGTCCCTCTGTTTAAACTTGACAACCTGAATATTTCCTTCAGGGGAACTCCCTGCCAAGACATCAGTAATTAAAGGTGCAAGATTTCCTTACACCTCTTTTAGGATTTATCCTTGGCTGGTGGTCCTAACCCTTGTGCAGACCCTGCTGGCAGTGCTTTCTTCTCCTCCTCCTCCCCTGCCTGCCTCCAGCTCTGCCCCATTGCCATCCACACCTGTGCTCTCAGGCAGCAGCAGGACTTCCAGAGGGGAAACAAGCCAGCTCAAATCATCCCCACTGTGGGTATTCCCTGTTAGACTCCCTGCAGCTCTACAAACTAATCCCTGATTGCTGTCTTTGCTTTTATTTTTTGTTAACAAAAATCATTAAGCTGGGAACACTGAAATCCCCACTGAGCCTTTTCCTTTTCCAGAACTGCCATATACAGCCTGGCACAGCTGTAATGAAAGTCTCAGAAACACAAAATCAAGCCAATGTAGTAAATTCCCACTGGAAATGATCACCAACATCTATAAAGTTCAACATTATCCTCTGTCTAATATAAAATCCCTTGGCAGAAATGATGCAAACTTGCCTTCACTGAATGTATTAGTGGAGATGGGGGATAACTCTTGCTAATAAATAGACTGTAAATACTCCACAGGCTTCCTGCATCTGAAATGAACAAAATAAATGGAAAATTAAAGGAAAAGGAAGAGGCAAGGAAAATGAAGAGGAAAGAATAAAGTGATTTTGTGTTTTATTCAGGTTTCTGGTTTTTGGGTTTTTTTACTCTCTCAAGACAAAGTAGGAATTCTACAATTACAAAATCATTTTCTGTGCATCTTGCTAGAGGTGAAATCAGATGAACTCCAACATTTAGACCCAGCTGAGAGTTTGTGCAGGCAAGGCCTTCAAGTTACGTGAATTCAATTGTTGCCCTCTTGACTTTAATGTGATCATGGCCAAACCAATTAATTCTGTGTTCCAGCCTTGCTTTTGCTCTGGTAGTGATAGCTAAAGCCAATTGGTTTTGGCAACTATGCTTGTTCACAACAAAATTTGAAGATTGATCAAAAATTATGGTTTTCCTGTTTGCTTTTGGAGGCAATGGAGATAAGGCAGAATTTTCTGCCAGGAAAAAGTCCAACACACAGACTCAGAGCAGATGACATTAACCAATCTGATAGTAAAGCTTTGACCCAATTTATGGGAACAGCAATCCCTCGGGACTCCCGTGGGTGCTGTTGCCCAGCAGTGAACACCCTGCAGACACAGCCTGAGGAGCAGCAGGGGATTCCAGCAGCGCCCTGAGCACACACAGGGGCTCCAGGGAGCTGAGGCAAACAAGGGGATACATGTCACTATCTCCACTGCAGGCATAAGGACGAAATTTTCCAAATTCATGCAATTTTAGTGTCATCAGAATTTGTCATGTTGTTTGATATTCTTGCCCAAACAAAAAGGAACACAGAAAAATATAATTTCCAAAGAGAAGAAAAAATTCTTTTCTTTTTCTCCTATTTTTTTCTTTTATAATTTATTTCCTCTCTCCTTGTCTGACACCTGCCAAACTAGGCTTTCTAAGGAATGTTCTAACCCTGCATGTTATAGCATAGCAGTGATTTCCTCTTGGCTGGATATTACAGCGACCTGAGGAGGTCGCTGGGGTGAGAGAAGGATGAGAATCTTGTTTCTTGATCAGAAGGCTGGATTTATTGATATATGATATATAATACATTACAACTATACTAAAAAGAATAAGGAGAGAAGTTGCAGAGCTGCTAGGCTAAGAATAGAATAGAAAAAATCTATAACAAAGTTCTGTGTCCAGGGAATCTTTCCCGAGCTTGCTCCTGTGATTGGCCCTCAACTGTACACATGGAACATGAACCAATCACAGGTGCATCCTATTGCATTCCACAGCAGCTGATAACAATTGTTTACATTCTCTTCTGGGGCCTTTGCTTCCCAGAAGATGCACAAATCCCAAAGAAAGGATTTCTGTGAAAAAATGTCTGCGACAGCTGGAGTTTAGGGAAGTGAGGAAGGAAGTGAGGAAGGAAGGAAGAGAGAGAGAGAGAGAGAAGAGAGAAAGAGAGAAAGAGAGAAAGAGAGAAAGAGAGAAAGAAAGAAAGAAAGAAAGAAAGAAAGAAAGAAAGAAAGAAAGAAAGAAAGAAAGAAAGAAAGAAAGAAAGAAAGAAAGAAAGAAAGAAAGAAAGAAAGAAAGAAAGAAAGAAATTTGAATTACCCAAGTCCAAGTATTGGGTTTATCTCAAAAGAGAGAACAAGGGACATTAAAATTGAGAAAATCCAGGTGTATAGAACAAGCATATACTGCCTTAATTGAAACCCAGAAACATTCTAATTGCTAGAAAATGCTAATAAGCAAAACTACTGGTTCCTTAAATGAACATTTTACTAAATCACAGGCATTTAATTTCCTCTTGTGCATTTAAATAGCATGCATTGCCTGAAAATAAAGCACCACAAGAAATGTGAAGATTATGTTTACGAAAAAAATAATTGTTTTGACAATTAGAGTTTCTTCAAAATGATATTTTAAAATATTATTCATCAGCTAAGCTCAGAGAAAGCACATAATTTGGCACTAATTTGTCTCTCATTTGAAACAGAGGGCGCATTTCAGTGAAGTGTCTTGAGTAACCTTAGCAAGGGAACTTAAAGGAGTTCCTCATTTGACTAAGGGGATGGAAAGATCTGGCACTTTGGAAATCCCAGCCATGCAATATCCTTATATTTCTAATGAGAGCAACTTCATTAGTGCATTTTTAAAAGAACTTCAAGTGATTAACTGATAATTAACCAGTGGAATTGATTTTGATTTCAGACCATCAGCCCACACATTTCTAGGGTCATTTGACTTAAAGACAGAAAACTTCTCTGCAGTTCAGAGAAGTGGACTTTTGGCACAGAATTAAAGAGATTTTGCTTAGAATTACTCTGCAAGGTTTATATTAGTTATCTAGGTTTGATAGGACCTCCATTGTCAGGACCCAGGACATCCCTCTGGCTGTCCTGAGCAGCCCAGACCCCTGCCAGGGGTCTCAGAGACCCTGGCACAGAGCCCAAAATGCCTGTGGTTTTGATTATGACCTGTGGAGCAAGTTACCAACCTTAGATGAAGATCTGCAAGCCACAACAAATTAAGTAGAATGATAGTGAATTTATCACAAGGTGAAAAAGTAGATTTTGGGGGTTTTAGAATGGGGATTCAGGGGGGAAAGATGGAGGGATCTGAGTGTTTCCAGCATTTCTCCTTCTTCTTCTTCTTGGCCTCCATCTTCTGCTGTGATGTTGGCACTTATAGACTGGTTTAGAGTAGAAGCTCACTGTCTAACATAGGTGATAGGTATTGGAAAGTAATTGTAAACATTGTATATGTAGTTTTCAGTACAAAAAGACAGCACCACCCCAGGGGCAGGCAGAGTGCCTGGATTGTCTCGCTGAGCGGACCTTGGCAGGACAGGAGAAAGAATTTTATAGACAAGATACAATAAACAACCTTGAGACCAAGAAATGAAGAGCCCTGACTCCTTCTTTGAGCACCAGGCTGGGAAAAGAGACTTTGGAACTCTTCTTGGGGTCACTCTGACAAGCTAGAGATCCCAACACTCCATTTCATTCCTCTTACTGGACAACTGGAATATTCCTGATCTTTCCACTGAAACAGCAGACTGGCCCTTGAAAATTCCCAGCTGGCCTGAAAATTTTCTCAGGACAAGTCATTTGTGCTAAAGGACAGCCTCATTTCATATCTTTCTTTCCTCCAGAAGAAGCTGTGGCAGTAACCCTGCCCCAAGCAGGCAGCCAGCCCTGGGGGCTGCTCAGACCCTGCAGTGAGACCCCCATTTCATCAGGGCCAAGCATTCAGTATTCACCTAATGGGGCTTTTCAGTGAGCTCAGAGCAGCTGTGAGCTGGCATTCACTGCTTGCTAAGCAGTCTTCCCTCTCCTCTGCCCACAGAACCATGATTGTGCTGGCCCTGCTTTAATAAGAAAATTTTGTTATTAATGTATGGGGAAATGTGTGCCCCAAGAATAATGGTACAGACAACAGGAACACTGATAGCTTAAAGGGACAAGCTTCTAAGGAATCAGTGTTTGGGCTGAAGGTCCACAGAAATGAATGGACCAAATAACTTCAAAAAGAGCACATTTTTCATCTTAGTGGTCACATTCAGTGCTTCGATGAATTTTTAAAACTCATTGAACATACAGAAACTGTTACACATTATTCTCCAACAAATGGAAGTTCAGCTGTTAATCTTTTTACAAACCTAATACAAGCAACAAATTTGGTGAAGCTATACCAACAACTGAAAAAAAAACCTCCAGTGAGGATAAGTCCTTTGCTTTAACAGAGAATGGGTGGTAAGTATAGCCTTGTGAACTGTGTAAAAGTTTTATTGTGCAGAAGACTGGTAAAAGTCTAGCAAAAGCAAAGGAAAAAAATGTGAAACAGCACAGACATCTCAACTGTGCCAGGCTTATAGCATAGTATACATAGCTTGTAACTCATATTTCAGCGATATAAAAATGTATTTAATCAAATCTACTGAGAACTGTTTCAGGAAGGAATCCTGTGTTTCTTCTGACTCTACACTTCAGCTGAGTATTTGGCTTCCATAGGTCACTTCCACACACAAGAAGCAATTGCTTTTTACAACCTTTATCCATCCATTATAATTATAAGTTCAACTTCTTTCTTTTAGGCTTACAGAAGCTTTTTGCATCTCCTGAATAGGAATTGATTGCATCCATGATGACAGGCTGCTTCAAGGACACTGAAGCACACATGTGACATCCACAGAGACCATCCCCATTTCCTGGGAAGGCTGGCATAATTTCCTCAGTCATCCTCATTTTCACTTAATCATTTCCCCATGCTTTCTCAAAAAATGTGGGTATCTCAAACATCTTGCTGAAAGACAAAATTTATAGATCTAGATTTATCTTAATTTTCTGTAAACAGTCATTCCCACCTGCTCTGTTTCATGTTCTGCTGGATGATGCCATGTCTACAGGTGAGCTGAAGTGCTTCAGCTCCATTAGAAAAAGTTCAGTCATACACAGGATCTGAACTCTGAATTCTATTTCATCAGAATGAAATACTTGCTGAAATCTCTCCTACTCCTTCACAACAAAAACCAAAATAAAACAAACAACAACAACAAAACCCAAACCAAACAAACCCACAAGAAAAAACCACAGTGCCTGAGCATCTACTTGCACAGCCATGTCATCAGCCACTTTAAGGCAGTGTCATTCACCTACAATAACTGCAGATTTATCAGGCAAATTTGACTACCCAAATATTTCTCTGCATGACTCTGAATATTTCATCCACATTATAATCAAAACTCTCGCTTTTAATATTGACCTTTGTAATTTGACTTCTGTTCACTGTAAGCTCAAAACTGCTCCTTAGTTCAGGTAGGAAATTGCTTTTTCAAAGCAATACCCTGAGGCACACCAAAGTAACAAGGAAATTCAGCTGGCACGCTCCTCTCTGCACTCCTTGCTTGCCAGCAGGAGTCAAAAAAGTGCTGCTGCCCGGAGCCCACTTGGATCAGCCACCTCCAGCAGCAATGCCCAAATTTATGGGACTGCTGGTGCCTATGGACTGCAAAGCTTTCCTGTATGTCCTCGAGCACCCAGAGCTCTGTCCCACCCCTGGCAGTGCTCCAGGACAGGCTGGAGGCAGCTCTGAGCAACCTGGCCCTGAGGAAAGTGTCCCTGCAGATGGCAGTGGGGGTTGGAGCCATGTGATCTTCAAGGTGCCCTCCAACCCAGATGGTTCTGTGATGTTCTGAGGGCTGTAGGTCCATCTGACATTCTCACAGCCTTGGGTTGCTGTAGGTCCATCTGACATTCTCACAGCCTTGGGTTGCTGTAGGTCCATCTGACATTCTCACAGCCTTGGGCTGCTCTTCTTTCCATGGGTGACCCAACTCAGCAAGGAGCCCACGCTTCCAAAGCATCAAGGTAGAAGGCTCTTGCACTTGGGAAAGCAGGAATAATATTGCTTACCCAGCCTGACAGACAGTGCCATGAACCTGCCTGGAGAATCCTTTCATTATGCCTGACGACAAAGATACAACAGGTGAGAATTTCTGTCAGAGACTAGTGTCACAAAAAGAATACGTTCTTGGGCCAAAGAGTGGTGAAAATTAAATCACAGAAGGTTTATTAACTCTCATTCTATCTACAAAAAAGCCCAAATCTAAACAGACAACAAAAACCATAGGAAACAATTTCTTATACAAATAATTTAATAAATGTAAAAGATTGTATTTGTGCTTAGCAAACACCCAAACACTGAGAAGTAGGTGTATTTTAAATACTGACCAGGAACCCTAACTCTGTTTAGGGTCCAGAGAGGATCTAACTTCACACTGCTGATGAAAGGGTGAAAGAATCTGAGGATAAAATGAACACATATAAAGTGGGGAATGAGATTTATGTGTGAAAGTCAAATTCAGAGTCTTGCCCCTTCAAGCATTTGTGTTGAAGTTGCATTTGTGGAAAAAAAAAATACATCTCAACACTTAGTTCACACAGAATTCAGTAGGTTTCTACAGATGTATATGGGGACCTGCTTACATAAACTCCTGGGAGGAACACAAACACAGAATAATATCAGATTTCTATTCTTAGTATTGAATCACTAATAATGAAGGAAATCAGTGCAGTGCAATTTCTTTTTCAAATACAATTCAGTGGTGTCAACAAACACCATTTCAAACTCACCATGATTTTTTCTGCCCAAGGCTGTGTGGGGAGAGACAATATCTATTTTCATTCCATGTACAGTTCTTAAAAGTAACACTCTAATTGAATGATTCAGAAATACTGGATCTTGGAGCAGTTATTTTTTACCAGTGCTCCAGAATAATACTTCAAAATCCAACAGAATGTCTCCATAAAAACGTATGGATCCCATTATGTATGGCATCAGTAAAAATCTATGGTCCAACAGTCTCTGTGCTCTCCAACAGTTTTCCTGATTTTTTTGGCCTGGAAGTTGTCTCTGCTTCCAGTAGACTCCCCTTCCCTGGCACATGGTTTTGGGGTGGCATTAAACAGCAAACATCAGGAAACTGCTACTACTGCCTCCCCATCCTCTGCTGAGCCTCCCAGGCCCAGGCAAGCAGCCATTCAAGCTCCTTGCTGTCCCTCTGGCTCCTCCTGTCTCTCCTGTTGGGATGTTCACAAGGATGTGCAGGTGTAGATCCTTGGCTTCCCCAGGGAACTTCCAACCCCATCATGAGGCTCTCACAAAGATCCTCACCTCACACTACAGCTCTTGGCAAAGCCCAGCTAGTCCTAAAAAAGAACCCCAGACACTTATTTTGACAGCTTTTGAAGGTATCTGACTTTCTTAGTGGCTTTTTCCCTTCTGTCTTTAATAACTTCACCTTCTAATTAGGTCCCAGGAAGATACATCTCCTCATTTAACTTAAAAGGTTCATTGACCCTCTGGCATACTGCTATAACCCAGTAACCTGTGAGTACACTAATTAGGACATTATAAAACACTGACTTGATCTGCACACTTCACATTCAGAGGAAGGGACGTGTGCTGTGTTGCAAAGAGAGCTGGCTGAAGCAAGGGAAGCCCAAAGTGAAGGAAAAATTAATAATTTAGGAGAGAAAGTTGGGATTATTCACAGGAAGAAGAGATTGATTTGAGCAGCAAACTTCAAGGAGAGTTGTTAAGGGCAGCACTCAATTTGCTTCAAGAAAGCTCCAGGAGCAGTAAAGAATAAAAAGAGAGCAAAAGGCAGGAGAGGGAAGGGCAGCAATCACTCATTGACTTCTGTAACACCTTCCTACTGCAGCAGAGTCACAGTAACAGAGCACATAAGAAACCAGCCAAGAGTCAGCTCTTGTCACATGCTGCTCCTGGTGTGACCTGTGAGATGCAGATGGTCCCAAATTGTCTCCACTGCATTCATACAAACAGCAATTTAGCTTCACAAGGATATTCATGCAAATTCAGGAGGCACAATTTAAGAGGCACAAGGAAATCACAGCACCTTTCTTAAAGTGTTTTTCTTGTGAAGGCAACTGCCTCATTCTATTCTTATTTACTAGTACATTATTTTTCAGCCAATAAAAGTGGAATGTGTCAAAACAGCTGACAGCACCAAAGAGCCAGAGACAGATGAAACTGCAGATACAAGCTGGGGCTATACATCACTGAGGGTATGAAGCAGGATTTCAAGCACTTGTTTCAGACATCCCTGAAAGTAATGGCTTATGAACCACATCCTGGGCTTTTTAATAATCACAGATATACTGCCTTCAACAGGAGTGCACTGCTAAATATACGTGTACTGATGCCCAACATGATACTCTAAAACAAGTGTATCGGGCTCAGATCTATGTCAAAACAAAAAACACATTAAGGGTGTACATGGAACTGTACTTGTACCAATGAAAAATGTAGCTCATTAAATTGCTAGATTTAATGACAAGATTGTTAACATTGCAGAGATATCTACAAAATCCTTTGGATCATCCTGGATTATCTCTTCAGCTATTCCTCTTACATAATTTTTAATTTCCTTGGCTGTTAATCCTGTTACGGAGGAGGTTTTGAACATACACTTTAATTTTGCAAATTGATTTCCATGATAGCCCTTTTTCATTGTGCCCCTTCACTGTTCAAGCTCTGCAATAATATTATGTAATGGAGCCCACACATCACCCTTCCCTCTTTTATAAAACAGTCACATCACACCATGTACTTTTACAGGCACCTCAGAAAAATGATTTGCTGGTTACAAAACCCACACACAATTCTTTTTTTTTTCTTTCTTTTTTTTTTTTTCCCACAGAGATCCTGATTTGCTTTTTCAACATCAGTTATTTATCCCTGTAGCAGCCTGAAAAAATAGGCAACGTTAGTCACTGCTGTAAATCCTGAATAAGCGATGTTAACAATTACAGTTTACAAAACTGTTACTGCAGGAGACACCTCAAAGTTCATCAATGAAATAAAGTGTGCCTTAAAGTCTAGTGCTATTCCTATTAATCAAAGCTTTCCTACTTTACAGAAGCAGGCACACTTTGAGGGTATGCGTGTCTGGGGAGCTCAGCTTGCTGTAATTCCATAAACATTTGTCTTTCCTGCAGAGACACGAAGGGGTTCAATCAGGTTTGATATGACCTGGAGTGAAAATACTGGGGTGCAGCTCAGTGACTGAGGGACACACCTTCTACCTCACCAGATATGTGTCTTTGAAACTGGTCCCTTAAAGCCCTGCATTTCATGTTTGGCCAGGAGAAAGAGGAAAGGCTGTGCTGATGCACAGACAAACTTCAATTCCTGTTCAAAAAACTTTTCTCCCTGTTTTTGACTTTTTCTTTTTAAATTCTCCATTATTTTGGAAGACAGAACACTACTGCATCCACAGTGCACCAAATGGCTTGAAAAGAAGGAGTTTCTGGAAGAAACAGCTATTCCAGCTTTACTTGGTATCTGACCAAATTCTTTCTCTCAAGTATCATCTTTATCAACCATGCTTTGTTTTCACATTAGAAGAAAATTTTCCCCTAGATGGTCAGCATGAGATCTAGGTAAGTGTGGGATGGTAATTCTGGCATTTGATTGTTTAAAGCTGACTTTATGCCAATGATAAACAAGCCTCAAAGGACACATTCCAGTCAAAGGCAATGTTTGTGTAGATTTCAGGACTCCATCTCTCTCCAACAGGCTGCTACCCAGCCTTTCCACAATCAGCATAGGAACTCACTAATGTTCCCATTTTGTTTCCGTATTTTCCTTGCTGTGATACAAAGAGGTTCATGGGAAGCTTTAGAAAAATCTTCCATAAGAGATTATGCAATGAAAGACATTTCCTGTGCTCAGACAGACTTGATCTCCAAACACTATGAAAAATTTTGCAAATAATTGTAACTATATGAGCCAACTCTCGTCTAAGCTGTCAGAAAAGATTGGGAAGCACTTGCAAAAGACTAAGGGCATTTGGAAGCATGTCAGAAGGATTAAATAAGGAAAAAGAATTGTGGGGGTCTTTGAAGGAGATGGCACAGAGAAGAAAAGAATGGAGAGGAGAAGACAGCATAAATAATGTTTCAAAGCTGGAAGTGTCATAATCAGGTCAAAAGGGAAAAAAAGATGGCTTTAGCAATCTGTGGGTTTATAGCTTGAACGGAGATCAGAGAGTGTGTGTTATCACAGACAAGGAAGGATGTAAAGAGTTCTGGAGAAGGAGATGTAAAATTGTTTCAGTCCAAGTTTTCTCACTGTAGAGCTCAAAACCTCGGTGTCCGAGCCTTACTTAAGAGCATCACTATCAAAATACAAGCAGCATTCATAACCATTTCTTCTCCTCCTTTTACCCAATCCCACATTTCACAGTTTAATAAGTCACCATGGTGGATGAAAAGCCTTTCTTTGACCACATTTAAGCTGTTGGGCTATTTACACAGCAAGTGCAAAAGAAAAAAGCTGCCCTTGAGTTTCCATTCTCCACCAGCCTTGCCAGCAAAGGAAATCTGCACCAGTTTAGGAAAAGCTCACATTTTATGTGGCTGTGGGTAGAAAAGAAGGAGATGAGCAGGTAGCAACAACCCTGTCTCTCTCTTAGTTTGGGGTTCATTCCAGCTGCATTATTTACACTTAGGCTTTGGGTTTTGGCATTTTTCCTTTAATTTTATATCTCTATTAACTCACATATATTATGATAAGAGAATAAGGTTAGGCGTACAAAGTCAGCTATTCAAATCCAAAATTCAGGATGTCTTCAAAAATCAGTATCAGGGCACGTAGAATTGAAGCAGTGTGCCACAGACCCACCTTGATACAAAATCACTCTGAGTAAAAGGTAACCCTGTGTCTCTATCCTGTATGAACCAAGAAATGTGGTTGGATAATGGCCTTTGCAAGTGTTTTCTGGCATCAGAGAAACAAATGTACACCCTTGTCCTCTGGTCCTCTGGGTGCAGGATGTTCAATATCCTCAGGTCTCAGCCACTCCCTCTATCACCATTTTCCTGGTCTTTTATTTTCTCTTCCTGCCCAGGCACCTCACCTTTCTCTGCCCTGCTCCAATTCCCTCACTTTTATTATTGGAAAATGCTCTCCCACTTCTGCTGAAACAAAGAAAGTCTTAAAAGGAAAAGGCTTCTTTTAGAGTCAGGAGATCCAGTCCAGCCCCATGTTGTTCAGAAAAATTTGATATTGTTCAAGTTAGATCATCAGGGAAAAAAGAATTAAACTGAAACATACTAATTGAAATTCATTCAGCAAAAATTAGCTCTTTCAGAGCCCCTCTGGTCAGGAGTAAACCCCACTCATGGCCTCTGACCACAGATGAATGTGATGATAGGTGATCCTTTTTCTTTTTTTTTTTAAGAAAAGGCAAGTACGAACTCTGTTTGTTCAGCATGTCCACAGTCCCACTTCTGGGAGCCAACATAGTCATACCAATATATCACTGTCACTGCTTGATAAACAGCCCCAGATTTATGACAGGCACAGGACCCTAAAATAAACATATAACAAACTGTTCTGAGACCAGTAGAAGAAGCAAAGCCTGACTTATTAGAGATGAGTTATGGCTGAATTTGCTAACAAACTAAGCTCTGACCAATCCTTTTCCCTTGGCTGAAACAGCCAAAACACTTATTTCAGAAGTGGTCTGCCCAGTGCAATTGAAGATGTGCTCATGTCATTCTGTCCCTTACTGGTCCCTCCCCTTTTTTTTCCTAGTCAACTTTTCAACATCAAACCTGTTAGAAAATTGTGTATCTATGTCCTCTATCTCCGTTTCAAATTCAGCAAAACAGCTTGAAAGTCACTGGAGAAATTATACATATATGTGTATTCTCTTCACACAGACATTAGTTGAAACAATAAATCTTAGATCTGTGCAGGAAACAGATATTTTCATAGTTTTCCAAGTACTGATACAATTTTTCTCTTATTAAACATGTCTATAATATCTAATTATTCTGTAGATCATACAGGTCTGTAGGTCATTTTTAGATGATAGAAATTCAAAATTCAAATTATGATATGAGTGACCTGCAAAAACCTAGTGAGAAATAACTATTTAGAGAGCAATGAGTCAAAGCCAGTCTGTGGTGCCTCTGACTGCTGATCCATGTTCATGCAGCAAAGGCACACACACTGCTGTGGGGCACCTATGCCAGAAGCTTCTGGGTCAAGCCCCTAAAGATCTTTCAACTTGACCTTTCTTTCTTAAATGTCTTAGTGAGGATATCCAATACAAAAATATCCTGGTATATTTGATTTGATTTCTCTGTATTATAGGAGGAATGATGGTGCCTTCCCATCAGTACAGTTTACACTACAGGGAGCAAATGATTGCAAAACTCAATGACAGTGAAGACAAGGACCTAATGTGAAGTATCAGTGACAAAAATTAGTGGGGAAATAAGGGGAAAATTAAGAACTGATAAGACAGAGGGAACAACCCCAAACCTCTGAATAACCTACAGCAATTTCCACACCCTTGAGAAATGCAAAGTTTTTTGAATTAATGTGGTTATGTAGAATACATATTTCTATTCCACCAGCCCATGTGAATACAGATTTCAGCCTTAGGAAGAGTATGTTCCTTCAGGGCACTCTGAAATACCTGTTCTGTTTATTCTATCCTTCCCTTTCCTATCCTACCAATTCCTATTCTTCTTACATCACACTTATCATTGCATCTTGTCACAATCTTTCAGCTGAATGTTACATAATATTACTCAAAACTGTTACATACAGTATTCCAAATGTTTCAGTAATTGTTTTATTCTCGAGACAATCTTTTACTAAAAATAAAAAAATGCATATTCATATTACACTAATTTATATATTTTAAAAATCCAGATAGTTTCACAAAATACAAAGTGAATCCTTTTGTTCCTAAAACTAAAATGGGATTTAATTAGACAGAAGGTAGCTCTTGGTGCTGGGGCTAGTAGAGTCAGCATCCCTACAGCCATTCCCATGGCCAGAAAATGCCAGCTGGTGGCTTTTGGTGATTTTTGTAGATCAGACACCAACAAATAATTTTGAACCTTTTGATTGCCTTTTGAAAACTACCCACTGGGCCTAATTTGAGTGTCCTTTTTCTTCTTGATTTCAAGAAGATCTGGGTGTAAGCTGCATATCTGAAACTCTCTGTGGTCCTAAGCTCAAGTGACTGTACGTTAAATATTGGAATAGTTTGAGTTTTTCATGAAAGGTGTCAGAAAGATGCTCCCTCCAGAATCAAAATTGCACTGGGTACTTTCACTCTAAGGGACTTCTGGGGACAAGTGCCATCCACTTAAACTTCAATATTTGCTGTTGTTTTTGAGTTTCACAGCTGTGTAGCTCCTGACCCACGTGCATTTGACCTGCAAGTCCTAAAGATGCACAGCACAAAGTGGTGTGACCTTGTAGAGTAAACCTTGGGGTCCCAGTGTTACAACAACAGGACAAAAAGATAGCTATGAAACTAAATAAAGTGCTCAAAGTTAAAATTTCTCTTTTAAGATCAATGAAAATATTTTATTTGAAGAAGTTATGGCCCATTGCTGTTAATAATGAGGCTGCTGCTGCCAGACAACCTAAGAGATATGTCCCTCCAGGCAATGGTACAGAATTAAAACCAAGTAAAAGAGACTACAATATATTAATTAATCATTGGACTTCCAGCTTCTCATTAACAGTCTCCACTGAAGTTTCAGTAATTCCTAAGCATTCCATAATAAAATAGAACCCACTTCAGGGATTCAAGCAACAACAGATTAATTCAGCAAACTTCTGAACCTAGTGTGGGGATTGAGTTCTAATCCTAAATCTAAGGAGGATTAAGGAGGAAAATACGATGAACACAGAAAGGCCAAGACAAAACCAACCAGCCAACCAAAAAACAATGAGGCAAGACAAGGCAAATTTTCTATTATATTAAATTTAAATATGTTAAATATTCTATTCTTTTTTCTCACAAAAACTGGAGGAGTTGGATTGCCTGATGCTATTAAGAGATTTTTCAAAGCAATATGAATGCTACCACCTACAAATTAAAGATTTGGAGATTTTGCTTGAGTTTTTTTTAATGGATTTTTTGGGGTTTTTTTTGTTGGTGGTTGATTGGATTGGGATTTTTTTACATTTTGACTTAATACATATAAAGTAAAGGGTTTAGTTAGTGAAGAACCAAAACCATCAAATTTGCTGAGACATTCTGAATACTCCATGACTCTAGTCAGATGCCAGGAAGCCTGAGTTCAATTATTCTGCACCTTGTGGTGAACAAAGATTTCTGTTGAGTTGTGTCAAGGCTGAAGTGTGAACTTATTAGACTTGCTACCCCTTTTTAGAGACAAGAAAATCTACAAGGGGAGCAGTGGACAAGCAGAGGAGGATCTGGCTAAGAACAAATCCTTTCATATGTGCATTCTGTGGCACAGTGTCACTTAGTCATGAGGAAGTGATGCAGGTCAAGGAGTCCTATTTTGGAGCCACATAAATAGAGTTTACTAAGAAATTTTACAGAACATTCAACTCCTGTGAATTTTCCTTAAATGTCCTGTGTTCCTAGAAAGAAAAAAAAAAAAAAAAAACAAAAAAAAAAAAAACAGAAAACCACTTTTCTTTTCCCAAGAGTTTCACTTTTCATCTTCAGCATGGTGTTACAAGTTCATGAGGATAAAAAAAGGCAGTAAAAGCAGTAAGTCAGTCCAGCCTATTCTAATAAACAATGTTACTCTTGCAGTCACCATCTGGCTAAATGGTGCCCCACTTCAAATACTAGCATTATGAGTTGCCATGGAAAAAAAAAAGTAATTCTAACATTTTTAACGTAAAATAAAGAAAAAGTCTACTCAATATATGTAAGAATGCCATAGTCTGGTAACTTTGAATTAGGTTTGCCATAATTTAGAGGAGTATAGAAAAATGCATTTCAGGACAGGCTGAGTTTTTCCTTAACAAAAGTTACAGCCATAATTTTTTTTTTTTCTAAATTAAGCCAGGATAACTCTAGAAGGGATCTGCATCAGTTCAATCAATATCATACTGATAAAATATTGTCTATGTAAGGCAGTGAAGAGCTAAGGAAATCACAAAGCTCTCAAAGAATCATAAAGAACAAACCCAGTGACTGTATTAGAGTGGTCCCCTCACCAGCACAATTGCAGTTCACACTTTACTTCTCTGTATTTCACTCTCAGTGCCAGGGACTCACTCAATACAAGGAAGTATGAAGACGAACAATGGCTCTTTTCACCTTTACAGAAGTCAGCTCCACAACCACAGTGAGCAGATATTCTGCACCATGCAATGACAGCAAGGAAGGATTCAGTTTTAAGTTTAATTCTGCTGTGCCACAAAGAAGCTGAAAAACTTTCTACAGAAAGTGAGGAATTTCTCAGCATGGATGAAACAGGCTTATGTCAGCTTATATTTGATATCTGTTCTTATTTTTGCCCATATTCAGAAAGATATTTTTAATGATATTTCTTTGAGTTTGAAAAGAAAATCAAGCTAGAAACAGTATAGGAATATTTAAAAGATTATCTGGACTACCTACCTGAAGTGGAGCACTATTGCATTACTGTACAATATACTCTTCAAAGAGATGGTGTCATAAGCAATAATCACTGCCTGAATCTGTGGAGCAAAAGGAAGAAATTAGGCTTGATTAATATATATTTTTGACTAAGTAATTCAACAGAACAAGACATGAAAAGGGAAAAGATCTTAGTACTGTGTTAACAAGTTCACAAAAATGCAGGGAGTGTAACATCTGTGAGCCAGATAAAGTAGGAGGCAGAGAAATAACAAATGAGACAGATGCTGTCAGAGATGGAGACTCACCTGGAGGATAAATTATTCTGTCTAACCATCTCTAGTTCAGGGACCTACAGCTCTCCCATGGGCTCTGACTTTTTTTAGCTGGTTTAGAATATTCCATTTTTCTGGGGTTGCAACGCTGTGAACATACTATAACTCATTTATATTGAGGATAATTTGATTTGGTTTTTTGTTAAATTTGTTTTGTGTCAAATGAAAACTCCAGGGATATTAGCTGCATTAATTCACACAATTACTAGCAATTTTTTACCAGTTGAATGTCATTTTGTCAACTTGGTAAAGATCAGTAAGACTAAAATAAAAAGAAAGCATGATTTTCAGACACATCTGTTAGCTCTCGGGGCTTTCTCACCCTCCTCAATACAGATGATGAACTACAAGCAAATGGGGCTCATTGGTTTCTTCCTGGTAATCCCATTGCACAAACTTATTTTACATCACCTTTGGGATGAGATACAACCAAATACACAAGCAAATATTCCTCTAAACTTGGTATTCTTATGATGTGAAATGTTTAGAAGTTCAAGATAACTTCCACATTGGAAACACAAAGAAGAATATGTAGCTAAGTTTGGGCCATTGTATTCAGAATGCTAATTTATAGGTATTTTGTATTAAAAGGATATAATCCACAATTTTTTAGTTTTCCTTTTATCAGTGAATATCTGTGAAAATCCAGAAGATTGCTCCCATGGTGACTTTGAACCACAAGTATGCTGACCTTTAAAAATCAACACCACTTTGTGGTTCCGTTCTTATCTTTCCTCTCACTGACAACCACGACAGACTGTCAATATCTCAGACCATGGACTGCCAGTGAGTCACCAACTGTTCAGATACCTCGTTATTCACAGTCCAGTTTCCTCCTCAAGCCTCAAGGGACCACTGGAATGGGAAGTGCAAGATGTTAGTTGTGATTCTGGATCTGGCACCTTGATAGAAAAGCTGTCCTGCCTTGACTCCTAAGGCAGGAGCAGCTGTATATCCAAGTGGCATTGAGTTTCACAGGGGGTTTTGGCATAAAAAATGCCTGTGCTGCTTTGGGGCCCCATGCTCTGGAAGGCTTTGCAGGGTACATTTTTTTTAAATTAGTTTCCTCCAAATAGCAACAGTAAAGAGAGGAACAGAAAACATTTTGTGTTGCACGATGAGGCCACATCCTTTCCCCAGGAGTGGCAATGCTGCTGCAGTCCCACCAGGATGAGCAAAAGGATGGGAAAGGCAGAGATTGCAGTGGAACAGAGCAGGGCTGCAGGGCCCCAGGAGGTGCTGGGCTGCACCAGCTGGGGATAGGGGAATGAGACAGGCTTGGCAGGCTGTGTCTGGAGCAAGGAGAAGAAGGGGAGAATGTGGGAATTTGGCTGGTGAGATGTTCGGTATGTGGTCACACTTTGGTCAGATAAAAGTGTTCTTTGGTTAGAGAAAAGAGGGGACAGAAAGAGATATTTTTCCAATATCAGCAAGAATCTAGGTCTTGAGGCAATATAAATCAAAATATAAATGTAGCTGCTGACCATGACAACCTAATACAGATTCTCACCTCTCTTCTTAACATGATACTGTTTTGCTAGTATCATGTCCAGCTTCTGCTCCAACCACGGCATGTTATTACAATGAACTTTGCAGCTTCTTTGGTTTCCTATGGAGATCTAGTAATCTGGTTGGTTTTTTTTTTTTCTTTTTTCTCAATTATCAAATAAAGACCAGCAGTAGGTACTTTTGTACAGCTGATTGAAGGGTCTTCCCATGCTTTTGACATGTATAAATGAATGCAACCAGTTACCACCATTGAGAGGAACTATAGAGAGCATTCACTAGGAAAAAATAAGCAAAACTCTTGTTGAAAATCCACCCTGGTGATTTTTGTATTACATATTTGTGTCCTTATAGTATTTAAACTCATTTTTTTGGTGATATTTTATAGAGGCATGCTTATAATCACACATAATTACCTGAGTAAGAAAAGAAATACTGACTTCCTAAAGAAACACAATAGAATTTTCAGATACTTGTTTCAAAGCACAGCAAAAGGTGTCAGAGAGCCCCCACACTTCAAAGTTTCTGACTCAAGCCCAACCACTGCAGCTCAGGTCCATGTAAAATCATCTGCTGAGGTCAAAAAAAGCAGGCCATTGCCTGTGTGACAGTGTCTGAAATAGCAAACCCTGCTTCTAATTACAGAGGTGCTTCCAGGTCTGCTTGGGTTCCTGGTGCTTTCAGCGCCTCAGTCAGAGCTATTTGGTGTTTTCTCTGGCTGCAGTCCTCATGCACCCCTTCAGACTGAGAGAGATAAACACATGGATGGGGCAACTCTCCAAAGCAGTATTGATCAAGAGTGCCTTTCTAATGGCTCCAGGTGGACTTTGGAGCAGGCCTTGGTGCTAGTGCCTATTATCTGAGCAAAATAAAGCTTCATGGAATTGTAGCCTAGCCATATAAAAACTGTGAGCCATCCTAGGAGCTGGCTACTGCATTGATTCCACAGATTAGAAGGTCTGTTCCTTTTTGTTTTTCAGAGGGAGGCATCAAAGCTCTGTGGCATATTAAGCATTGTCCATTAAGTATGATATGACAGGAAACTACCACCTGCTTCTACTTAAACCTCTAAAAATTGGTATCTTAAGCACAGAAAAGCCCTAAATGGTGAAGCACATCACTGTCTTGGGTGCTCAACAACAGTGAGGTGGAAGAGCCTATAAAAGGGTCTACCTGTTTAAGTCAGAAATGGCTGGAGACAGGTAGAGATGTGCAAAAGACTTTGCAATTAAACTGCTGTGTAAGAAAAACTCATTCAGAGCCTTCAGAGAATCAAGTTCCTGATTTACAATGAGCTCCTGGCCTCCTTGAGGAAGGTGCTGATAAACCGTGACTGGACTTTTCACCACTGGGAGCTGTGTGACTCATGTGGTTTCCTCCACCATGACAATTCCTCTTTAACACCCTCACTGCTGTTTCCAATTCCTGTGATCTCTAGGGGATGTCTAAACTCAGTTTTGGAGCTGTTTCTTCTATGGTGTGGACCTCCCTCACCCCTGGTGAAGTTCCAACACATCACAGCTCCTGGAAAAGCCTCTGCAGGGCTGTTTCACCAAGGGCAGATGATCACTGTAGGATCCCAACCCTAGAGCAATGAGGGAGAAGGAAGGGACAGAAAAGCTTCAACTTGAGTTAGTTGTCTTGAATGACATAACTGCAGTTATCTTCTTTCAAGATTACTAGGTTCAGTTTTCTTTTCTTTAAGTGTCTGATCTGAGGCTCTTTTCCTTGTTCCTCTAGCAAATTTGAGACTATTTATGTTTCTATTAATCTTCTATTAAGACATTTTTCATCTTTTGTTTTATGATCTCACATTGGCTTTCCTTTGATAAAACATCTATGTTAAGGCATTTCTCTGTGATATTTGGATATAACAGACTTTGAAACAAATTAGTCCTTGATTAGTCCCTGCCTCTTTCTCCTCTCTCTCTGTCTTTCCTTAAACTTATCCCAAAATTTCAGTGAAAAAAAATTTCAACTTAAAACTTGAATTCTTTAGATTAAAACATGTGCAGTGAGACTCACTACTTTTTTACCTGAAATGGGGTGGACAGCAGGTAGCATTTAGTGCATTCCATTTTTCTCAAAATTGCTATCTCTTATTTTTTCCTGCTGTTGTTCTGTACTTTTGCCATATCTGTATTGAAGAAAACATTACAAAAAGAGGAGAAAGGAGGATAAAATAGATTTTTTTTGCCTCTCTGGTGTCATTTCCTTCCCCTGTTGATTTCTGTGAAATGATCAAAGCCATCTACCAAGATAGCAAGAAAAGGCTTAAAACATGTTTGTCCTCTGGTTTCCTGCTGCTCTGCCTGTGCCTCTTTTTCCCTTTGCCATTTACAGCATTGGTAGCTTCATTAGCAAGGGACTACAACAACCAAACGTGCCCTGATTCTCCAGGGACTGTCCCCATCTTCAATCACTTATTTAGCTGCTGCTGTACATTCAAACCAGCCCCTTTTCCAGCTGGTTTGACCTGGCCAAACAAACAGGAGCAGCCCTGACCTGACAGTATGTCCTGATTGAGGGGATCCCTCCTGGGTGAACACAGCCTCACCTGGCACAGAGCCTCCCCAGCCATGCCAGGGAGGATACTGCAGCTCCTGATGCCCTGCCCTGGCCATTTAGAACTGCTTCTAAGTCACCTCTTGGACCTGAGGGTCATGCACCTCAGCCAAAAGTGGTCTCCACACCAGTCAAATAGAAGCAGGAGAAACAGATAGTCCAGGTTTGAAAGGGCAGGCACCTCACTCTTCACACCCTCCTCTTCCTTCTCACCTCCCAGGAACTGAGAGTTTTGCCACTGCTGACAGGGTCAGATTTTCACATCACACTTACCCCAAGGAATTGTAAAATGTCTGGCTTTTCTGCATAGAAACACGGATTCAGATGCACTGAAGGGAAACATGCAAAGATAAGTCAGCTCAACAGAGAAACCATGAGAATAATCATTCCCAGCCAGTGAAGGAAGCTGACAAACAATTCATTAGTGACCTCTAGAAGTTCAGATAATCAATGGTAAAGCATGCTCTGCCACCAAAACACATAGCTCTTCAGGGGATTTTCATGAGATCAAGATGATGCTGAAAACAGAAGGACTTCCCAACAGCTTGTTTAAGACCAAGAAGATACCAGTTCCTTTGGGAATCTGAAGAAATACATAACTAGCTTATTGTATAAAGAATACAAGTATTGTAAAAGGTGGTACCGTGTTTTTTGCAGGGACCTTCTATACAGATTCAGTGAATCACAGGAAATCTGATCTTTAAAAAAAAAAAAAAACAAAACAAAACCAACTCAACAAAAAACAAACAAACCAAACCAATAGTTCCCCTGTGTACAGCAAAGAAAATATTATATATTATTAAAATCAGTTGGTTATTGGAATTTTTTTTTTTAGCTGAGACAAAAAAAAAAAAAAATCAAGCAACAGCAACAACAACAACAACAACAACAACAAAAAACCAAAAAAATAAACCAAAAAAAAAACTGGAAAGAAAGCTACTATCTACAATCTTGGTACATTTAAATGTTTCCTTGATTTTATAAACAAGGTTGCACTGACAGGTGCAATACCAATGTCCATCCTGTGTGCCTTTGAAGACAGCCATCAAGGAAGGCTAAAACCAACATTATTTCCAGTCTAAAAATAAGCTCTGAAAGCACTGTACTCCATGTGTCTCTCAGTCATGCTTTGTTTCTTTTGCACTGCTCTGGCAGAAATGGGCTCTCAAACCAGCTGATAACACTGATCACCTTGCAGGGAGAGATAAAAGGAGTCTCTTTTTGAGAAGACTGAGAGCTCTTCTCTTGTCTGTCTTGCCACTGGGAAAACACTTGCAGTTCTGGACACTGATTTCTGAATCCAGGAGTGTGAAGGTAGCCCTGCTGTAATCACTACATGCTTCACCATGGGCAGAAAGTACAAATGAGTTCAGCATCCTCATTTCTGAAGAAAAATTGCTAAATCTTTTTTTTTTCTATTAGCATATGTAAATAGACCAGATAAGCCAGTTCTGCTTAACAAGCTGGTCTTGACTAAAATATCACTAAAATTAAGGAGCCTCTAGAACACTCTGCTTGACCAATACTGATGCTCTGATTTGCAGAAGACAGGTGAAATTGTGAGCTTGATCCTCTTTATTTCAACGCAAAGTGTTGAACAGATATCTACAAACCTTATGCTACCATCAAAAATTTCTTCATAGCAGGACAGCTGGCAAACAAATCTCTGAAATGACTATTCAGATAGACTCAGAAATAATGGAATTCAGGCCCATTCTGGACAGCCTTATGTGTCCACAGCAGAGGGACAGAATCTTCTCCCTCTACCTGCTGGTCACACTTCTCTTGGTGCAGCCCAGGACAGAGTTTGGTTTCTGGGCTTCAAATGCACATGGACAGCTCATATCCAACCTCTCAACCACCATCACCCCCAAGTCCTGCCAGGCAGGGCTGCTCTCAATTTGTTCATCCCCCAGCCTGGATTGTTCCTGAGGGTGCCCTGACCCCTGCACTTCATCTTATTAAACCTCATGAGACTCCCATGGGACCAGCTCTTGAGACTGTCCAGGTCCCAAGGCATCCTGTACCTCAGGTGTGGCAACCACACCACTCAGCTTGATGTCATCTGCAAACTTGCTGAGGGTGCCCTGATCCCTTTGTCTCTGTCATTAATGAAGATATTAAATGGCACTGGTCCCAGTACAGACCCCTGTGGGGCACCACTTCCTGGCTTAGGTGTGTTCCCCCTTGAAAGATGTGGTGGTCAGACCCCAGTGAGCTGCCCTGTAGGGGTGACTGAGCTGGTAACAGTGTCTGTCCCCTCCGACTCAGTGACTGCCCTGGAGGAAAGCTGGGGAATGGAGGAGACTCCTGCTTCACGTTGGTTGGCAGGACAAGTGCTAGAGCTTCCTTCCTGCATGGGCTCGGCAACGGCAGTCCCATTCCTTTTCACATTCCCAGAAGGTCAAAGTTAATCTATTCAGACCTTCTCAAACCTATTTCAGTTTTACTTCTGACAGTTCTACTGAGGCCACCTTTGGAGAACAACTGTGAAGAGCAGTGAGTTGATAATTCTGCTGTGGTGGCTGTCCCTCAGTGCTGCTACAAATCTTCCTAAATCATGCTGCTCAGAACATGTGGAAATTATGTGCAGTCTTCCAGGAAGCTTTTTGTTGTGGTGTGCTGTAATGTCCCATTTTGGCCTTCCAGGTCCTTTCCCCAAGTGTGCCTATATCTCTCTCCCTTCCCCCTTGCCCCCATGCTGAGTGAGTCCTGTCAATCAGGCTCAACATTCCAGCAAGGCGTCATTTGGTTGGTCAAGTTCAAAGGATGCCACTCAGGCCCAGGGGTCATTGGCCTGTCTGGGTGTCATCTTCCCCTGAGACCCTGCCCCTCTCACCTGGTTGGTGGCTCACCTGTACCTCCCTTCCCCCTGTCCCTGAGCTTAAAAGGTGAATCAGACCATGCTGTCTTTGTTCTGTTGGAGCAGTTCCTCACGTTCAGACCTCTGTAACCATGGAATAAACCTCTGGACATTAAACCCTCCAGCAGAATCCTCTCCTTTTTCTCTTCACCATCACCTGAAGCTATTCCTCCTGAGGTAAACGGGGTCCTAACAAGCCTGGACTTGTTCAGTGCCCAGCTGCAACCACCAGCAAGCCAAGGTATCTCTGGGGTGATACACCGCAGTTGCTGCCTTTGGCCCAGCAGCAAGGGTCAGACTGGCCCAGGCACAATCTAACTGGTAATATTGGGAGTTATTTTTCCAATAGCTTTTCATTTGCTATTCACTTCCAGCAGCAGGAAAGCCTTCCTCAGCTTTCCATTTTAAACATCAAACCAAATCAAACAAAGCCTGAAGATTATTGTTTTCCTATGAAAAACAAATGAATAATTAATTGTCATGGGATTTCTCTGTGTAGTTCCAATCCAAGAGGAATTAACTGGAGTCCTTGAGATGGAAAACAATTAATGAGCACAGGATTTGCAGCCTCTGCATGAACATTCTGGGTTATTCCACATCATATTCTGCCAATAATCCCACTGTTGCTAAAGCACACATCCAGAGCTCAGAAGTTATGGCACGTGTGATGATGACACATTTACAGTAATGTCTCAGATGTGATCACCTTTAATTTCAGTGGAACACTGGCAGCAATACACACCCAGCATGTATTACAGGGGCTGTAAGAGAGTCATTAGGGTGGGATGCAAATATCTGAAATGAACAATGGACAAAATTTGGCAAGTGCTAATAGAACCATTAAAATATCTGAATAACAAGGAAGATGTTTACTGCTCCCCACAATGGAAGGGTTTAAAACTATTCAGAGCCAGAAAATGAAGCTCTGTGTGTTGTTCAGGAAACACAGCAGTGTTACCACCACTGTATTGCAGCCCGGCCTCTCTCAGCCACTCTCACTGCCCATGCAGGTGTCCCAATATCATGACTTTTCACTGCCCTATTAATTTAAAAAGGGTATCTTGGGATAGACCTAGTCTAAACCCAAGAAATAGAAAGGATAGGATGAGCTTACAGTTAACTATTATGTCTCCAACCCTGGCCTTTCTTGTTGCAGACTCTCTACTATTTTCTAGCATAGACTCTTACAAAACCCAGAGTCTGAAAACAGCTTGTTTTAATATGAAAAAATCTTCTGTGGCTTGTAAGTAACCTTGCTCTAAGGACATCCCCTTTTTATGTGGAAGGTGCATGGCCACATTGGGCTTATTCCAATTCCTAGAGAACATATGCATTGATAACACTTATGTAGAAGTATACATTTGTTTCAGGGGCTTTTGCAAGCTGAATGAACTCAAATTGCCAGAACATCTTGTGTGTTTCTTCCCAACTGTAGATGCTATAAAGCAAATCCTAGCAATTAATGAGTAAATTTCAAAAAAGCTTGAAGTTGCTTTCAGTGGAAAATCAAATGTTTGAAAAATTTTTTTGAGATATCAGCTCCCTTATGACATAAAACTGATCTGGAAATCTCACAAGCACTGTCACTGCAAGGTCAGCAATTCAAGCCTGCGATGCCACAAAGCCAGCTCATGATACCTTGAGGGCTGCTCCTGACAGTAGAAAATGAAGATGTAAAAGAAAAAAGGCATCCTTAGAGTTGGGCAGAGACAAAATTTCTCCATCTCTTATGAAAACAGTGGTTCAAGAAAACAGACAGATCCAAAAGTGTCCCACCTGAGAGGGAAACCCTTCCATTTGCATTCATAGTTTTTTAGATACCAGAGCAGTCAGAGAAGAAACTCAGAAGTATCAGAGATATTAAAAACTTCTGACAATTTTGTTCACATTCACAAATTTAATCACTGAGGAATCAATAATTCACAAATTCTGATATTTGTGATGAATGTGCTGAACATGCTGGAATTTACCCAGCTCTGACTTTCAGAACTGCTGCCTTTTGACTTTGAGATGAAACTGTAAGGAATCAAAATAGCAGATACTACTGCATAAATGTGTGCAAGTATCTCAGTGAATCTTTTGGAAGAAGGGAATGGATACTGATTGAATTCATTAGGATAAGAATTCCAAAATATATTAGAATCCTCTAGAAATTGCTCTCTGTGCTCAAGAGCCTGGTGTTCCAGCTGCTATTTTGTGGAGCCTAGGTGAAAGGAATGCTTTATCCTGAGCCTAACTCAGCACCTTAAGGGGTTCCCTCCCTAACACAGGGGTCCTAACTGAGGCTTTAATTCTTTTGTGGCAATTATGCTTTATATGAAAAGGAACTTGTTTTATACAGTCCACTTATGCCCAGAAGTAGAAACCTCACTCATTTTGTGATAATTTTCAGAAGCAGTGTACCTGAAGATGGCAGATTTGGAAATGGCATTATTTTATATTGCTGCAGAGCAGCAATTGGCACCCCAGCCTATAAAAGATACTACTCAAACAATATAAAATAGCCAACACCCACAAGAAGAAACAGAGTTCTATTCTATCCCAAAATATACCTCTGCAGAGTACCTGTTATATTGCACTTAATCTAATTTACTAAAGGAGAGATGAATCCCCTTGCTGCAATCAAGCTATTTTTAAAAAGAGATTGGTGGTGATTCAGCTGAATGGTGACTAAACCACTGACAAATTTCCCCTGTCAGCTTGTGTGTATAAAAAGATGCTTTGCTGGAATGATACATCTGCAGATACCACTGTCTTTTTGGACTGGTGGGGAGTTTTCCAGTCAAACTATATAATTTTAATTATTATTTAAAATTATATGCATATCAAGCTTTTAGCACATTTCAGAGAGGCATCAGGTCATACAATTGAGCTGTACTGGGTTTGCAGGGCCAGGAGTGGCTCCTGTGGGCAGTTTCCAGAAGCTTTCCCCAAGTCCAACAGAGCCAATTCCAGCTGGCTACAAGACAGACCCACCACAGGAGAGAGACTGTGTGGGAGGAACAGCTCTGCAGACTCTCTTTGGAGCCATTTCTGGAGGACTGTCTCCCATAGAAGGGACTCCCCACTGGAGCAGCAGTGAAGAGTCATCCCACTGAGTAGGGAGGAGTGGCTGAGACAAGGTCTGACCACAGACTTCATTCCCCATCCCCTGGACCACTGGATGAGGGGAAGGTAGAGAAAACCAGGAGTGAAATTATGCCTGGAAAGAAGGGAGAAGAAGGGAAAGATGTTTCCAAGATATGGATTTGTTTCTCATTATCCTACTCTGATTTAATTGGTAAATAATTAAACTAACTTCCCCAAGCAGACTCTGTTTTGCCCATGACAGTAAGTGGTGAGTGATCTCTCCTCTTAGGATGAATCCTTATCTCGATCCAAAAGCCTTTCACTGTATTTTGTTTCCCCTGTCCAGCTGAGGAGAGCAGTGACAGTGGCTTCAATGGTTCCCTGGTGTCCAGCCAGCATCAACCCACCACACAAGCCACAACAGAGAGAATTTGAAACAAATATTGAACGAGATCATTAGCTGAAACTGCTTGTTTAATTTACTTTATCTGAGCTGAATGTATCTTCAGAAAGGATAAACAGAGATACATTCCCATGAACAGAAAAGCAGAGTCATCCCCCATTCTGAATGTTACTCTGCAGCTCAAAAGATACAGGTTGAGTTCTTGCTCTCTATGAGCTGCTGCCTTTGGCAGGTACAGGATTACATCTATGGACTAGGGATGACTCTGATGCCTCCTACAGCTCTTCCTAACTGCAAACTTCCAGTTAATATAGCAGAGCAAGCAGGGGAAAAGGAGAGTTCTTCATTTACATCACCAGTGAGAAAGAAATTAAATCCGTAAAGTAAACTAAACCAGAAATGGAGTTGAGAAACAACTATTACAGTCCCTTGAGTAGGGCACCTAATTACTCTATAGCTCCTTTGGAAACTGCCTTCCAGGGACTATAGCAGAAGCTCATGCTCATGACATTTATCAGGATGTAAGTTTGGAATATAATAATCCTGGCAGTTCACTAGTGGGTTTGCTTGGTCCTGAAAAACTGATTTCCTAGGAAATTACTTTTTAAGATCTACCTGTAGTTCTGTCTGGTTTCTCTGATGATTTACAAGACTAGATAACCTGTTTTCTCACCATGGTGAGAACAAGTCTTAGAGAGCACAGAAGAATGCCTGTCCTTCTCTTCACCTTGACTTTAAATCTCAGAGTTTATGTCAGTGAAAATTGTTACACATTTAATTAGCTATTTTGTTGATGCAGAGTTAAAGACAGTTCAGTAAATAGTCTATTATTTCTATCCTCATAAGTCAATAATGAAAATTTTGTCACTCAGAGGACAGCATATGCAAATAAATGTGCATATGATAGACTGAAAGCAGAATAAGCAGAATTCACTGGCATCTAATAGGTGTTTAATTGCTTTGGAGTGCTACTAAAAAGCAATATTATTAGGATGTTTTTCTTGCAAATGGGTTTTACAAGCATATGGTCAGTGCTGTATAATCGCAGGCTTATAATTGAAACTAAATAGGTTAGAAATTACAAGGTAGAAGAAAATAAAAGCTCAGCAGCAAGTATGTATGGCTAACCATGGATAAGTGTGTGCTGTGTGGTGCTTGTGGGTGCACCCAAATGCTGTGCTCCTGCACTACACCTGCCAGGAATTACCATTATGGCTTAGGAGGAACTGTGGCTGTCTAAGGAGACCTCAGGGAAATGAATTCTTAGCTGGGGCTGACATGAGTACAGATTAACCAATTAAGGCACCTGTATCAATATAAGCATCCTGACTCATTGTTTAATGGGATAATTGGAATTCTGTAGAGGAAATAAAGTTGATTACAGGGATCAAACAGAGTGAAAGCTTTCTAAGCATTTGTCTCTTGCTTGTGACAAGTTGTAGCTTATGAGGCTGCTGACATTAATGCCTTAAGTTTTAGCTTTCATATTTTTCAGATTTTGTACTGCCTTAGTGTGTAACTCTGAATTTCATATAAAGTGTTAGCAAGTTCTCTTTACAGTTTAGTTCGACAAAACAATCCTTTTCCAGCCAAGAACCAAGGATACCATCACAGCTTCAGGCCCAAAAAGTACAAACAGCAGAGAACTGAGGAGAGCAGTCTGGGAGGATGGGACTTCATAACCCGAATCTGTAATTGGACAATTAACCCCAACATGTGAATGGACCAAAACTTACAAAAGTGTGAGAACTCAGGACCTGTCATCCATCTTGGGTGCAGCCATAGCCAGGCTCTTGTACTGCCCGAAGGCCTCTCAATAAACACCTACTTTATTCCTTTAACACTGTCTAGCCTCTGTTCCAGGGAGCCTCTTTAGGCATCAACATGGAACAAATAGCAGTATGGGCAGTAAAAGGTCAGGTCATTACTTTTCAGTGCTTACAATAAAATTGTGCACATGCTGTGAAGAAATATACAAAGGTCTGTGTGTTTACCAATAAAGGTGAAATCTATATTCCAACTTTTCGTATGTATCTGAATTCCCACAATGTTTTGGTTTTACCTGATGAATTGTTCTTGGTATAAAGCAATTCAGCAGATTTTCCCATCATCTTACATGAATCTATAAATCAATTTACAATACAATGTGTCTACTCCATGGTTTTGATGGGTGGATTTGCCCATGAAAGCATATGATGAACAGATGGTGGAAGAGAAAAAGCCAAAGAGATGAGGGGCTAGTTGGGCTATTCAATCCAAAGAAATAAGATGCGGATGATTTACTCTCTATAAACAGAAGACAAACTGATCTCCAGAGAGAAGGAAGAATGGAAATAAATTCACTGTATTCTCAGGAAGCAATCTATCACAAAAGGTCAGCATGCCTTTATGTTTGAAGAAGAAAATGAAAAGGCATTTGTGGCTTATTGTGTCCAAATGTATTGTTTCCTTTGAAGGATTCAAAATATTTTTGTCCAACGGAAACTGAGGCCTACATAACTTCTCTTACATGTTTCTGAAGAGTAGTCTGGTTATTTAAGAGAAAAAAAGAAAATCAAGTACAATAAAAGGCCTAGCAATATTTTTTCTTCAAGTGTCAGATGAAAGTTTTGGGTGTACAAGACTTGTCATATTTTATCTGGAATATCAACAGAGAAAAAATAAAGAACACCTAATGCTTTGTTTATTTATTCACATTCTCCTCTTTTTTTTTTTTTCCATTCCTGCCATTACTCTTTGCAGGGCACAGATCTTCAAAGGACTCCAGCTGTAATGCTCTGTATTTCTCAGGATGCAGATATTCCATTGGAATAGAGTGAGAATCTTACTGTTCAGTTTTGAAACTGCAGGAGCAGCTGGGGACCATGAAATCGAATAAGGGCCAGTACTAGAACTCTCCTTAGGCTACAGAAATTTGAAAAGCAAAAATCTTCTGTTTGAGGAATTTAAAACCATTTCCTTTCAGTTAAAAATGTCCAACCATCCTGTTCCAATTTAATGGAATTCTGGCATTTTAAAATTTTACCCAATTTTACATCAAAGCTCAAGATGAAAAAGGATGGAAATTCTCTATTAAATAACAGAAATTCTCTATTCCATAATGACTGACACTGCCTAGAACACAGAGCACACCATAATGTTATTGAACTGAATAAAATAAATGAGTACTCTGCAAGCTCCAGAACACATAATGAAATGAAAAACAATGAAACACATAATGAACCACAAAAGTCCATTAAATTTATTATTTTCTATGAGAGTTTACCCACCTTATCAAACTTCTGTGATAAAATTTGCCCCTTCTGGGCCTGATGAGTTTTGCAAATGGTGCAAATGAAACAATTCTTATCCAGCACAGAAGAAAAGTGCACACTGACCAAAAATTAGGACATGTAGAAATTCTTTAAATGAAACCACATTGAATGAGCCATTAGGATCCTTCTGTAGAAGAAAATTAGGAGAACAGTCACATTAGGACAAAAAGATGACCTTAAAATATGCACTTTCTATAAGTCCAGGATATAGTTAGTGTCTCAGTAGATACCAAATTCTGCTTTGAAATCTGTTTATTGACCTGTAACTTATGCAAGCAGGAAGACTCAAAGGTAATTGACAAGAGAGAGAAAGAAGCAATATGCTGTTGAGTGTACCCTGAGCTGTTTTCTCACCACAAAACTCTCCAATACATGTATACCTTGTAATTAAATATTATATAAAATTCTTGCTGAATACGATTACCATAGCTTTCAGATATATCTCTCCTGGAAGACCTCACAAGAAAACAAAATAAAAAAAAACAAAAAACAAACAAACAAACAAAGAAACCACCAAAAAACAACAAAACAAAACCAAAACCAAAACCCAAACCAACAACAGCAAAAAAATCCAAACCAAAAAACCAAAAAACCCAAACCAACAACAGCAAAAAAATCCAAACCAAAAAACCCCAGGCATAATAACAACTATGTATTCTGCTCTTAGTATTTAATATAGTAGAAGGTAAAGTATACTTTTTGTTGCCACTTGCAGCAACAACGTTAACAGCAGCATGTGATTAGGAGTCTGAAGTCTCTCCTTCATCTGAGATTGCTTTCTGAAATCAAATTCAGGCAGAGAGAAAAGGAGAAACAAACAAGTTTACTGCAGCTCTGCAGTAGCAAATAATCAAGATAACTACTTGAGGAACATAAAGTAAAGCACCAGATTCTTCAAATGATATGATAATTGAAACACAGGTGTTGAATATCCAGTTATGTGCAGATCTCTCTCCTCTCAGAGAATGGAAAGGGCACAGAAGGATTTAGCCTGAGATAAACAACAATGCAAGGGAAAAAAAAGAGCCAGTCTGTGCACTGGAGGACAAATCTATCTCAACCTAAAATTTGTCATTGGCTGTGTTGTACAGGCAGTCTGTTCAAACACATGACAAATGACACTGCTATTCATAGAGCAGGCATAGCACAGGTTGCCACAATCTAAATTGTTACCAATAGTGTCCCGTACACCAAGAAATGTCATGCATTCAGCTGTAGAGCACCACAGGCTGAAGGTGTGTATAAGAGGAAATTACAGTCAATAGAGTAAAAATTATCCAATAGCTAGCTATATGCAACTAATCTTCATGATTTGTTAAAAAAGCAAAAAACAAAACAAAACAAACCCCCCCCCCCCCCCAAAAAAAATCCCAAAAACCTCCAACCACTGAGGCTTTTAGCACCTCTTTTTGCAGTTGCACTGCATTTCAGGAAATGAGAAATATTGAATCTCTGGTTATAAGGAAGCAATATTTTGTTTTGACAAATGCTCCACATCAGTCCTTGATTTGCACAGCACTGAAGAAAAGGGTGCATCTTCAACTTATTTGTAGCCCCCACCTGTCTTTTTAAATATATTTCAAGAAGGGCACAGATTGTCTAGCCAATGAGTTATACTGTATGCATAAAAGTATGTGGATAATAATGTTCTTCTTCATACAGCTTCATAGAGAATCCTGGCCTCAGGCCAAACAACTGCAAAAGCAAAGCTTTTTCCCCTCAGCATTTCAGCAAAGTGCACATAATACATCTTTAAGTAAATTAGTGTTATAACAGGTTTCCACTGATCCATCTTGAAGAGTCAAATGAGAACTAAAAATAGATCCTGTTTTCAATTTCCCCTGAGCACCAAAATGATTTGAAATCCTCCCTTGCCACAGGAAACAAACAGATAAAACCCCTAAATTTGGCAATGATTCAGTAAATATATGTGCCTGTTTCAGTATTTAAATCCAGGAGCCAAGGAACTCTTTATTAGAGAAGGATTTGCAACCTATCCAATAAAGGTAGGGAGCAAGTGTGACTCTCCAAGAAAACCCCTTCCTCTTTGTGGCATTTGCAAAGGAAAACTCAGCTCAGAGCATGCAGCAGATGCCAAAGCCACCTCTGCAGAGAGGTGCAGAACATGTAAACAGCCACACACCATGACCATTCCTATACTTAAAGGGATTGGCAAAGCAGAGTGAAGATATGATCAGATACTATTCATTGGAATAAACAGGCTAAAAAATAGATCATAATTTCACCTTGAATTATGAAAAGGGGAAACCCCCTATTTGGAAAATTCCTGCAGAATGGCAAAGTCATTGAAACAGGAACAAACACAGCAAGCATTTTGAAGCAGAAGAGCCCTTGGCTTTAGGGCTGAGGGGATTACATGCAGTTTTTCAAGTAAATACTCCTGGAATTGTCTGAGATAAGTGGTTGTATTTTCAAAAATGAAAACAAGATGATCTCATTTAAAGTTTTAGTACTTCCTTAACATATTTATGCAAAAAAGTGGTCCCTGGCAAGGAGATTTGGATGTGTGGAAGGAGAGGACAAAAAGTAGAAACAGTAGCTCAGCATTCAGCTCAATTTTAGCACATATTTTTCTAAAAAGGATAAAATCATAGTGTATGATTTCATAGATATAGTTGAGATCAAATCCCTGAAAGAAAATTTTGCTGAATGTTGATTCAAATGTAAAAATTTTGACTGGTATCAACCAGCCCATCTCCAATTTTGCTAAAAACAGATGCTTGTTAAGTTATTTTTCTTAATGCCTGTTAATAGAATTGGCATTGAGTAACAAAAATGGATTATTTTTTGTATCATTGTTGCTAATGTGATGTTCTGTTTGTTTTTGAGCAGGGCATATGTATAACACTCAGCACTAGGGGCAGCGTAAGGAGGTAGCACGATTATCATGACAATAAACTAATTAAGACTGGCCTGAAGAAAGCCAAGGGTTTCCTCCTCTCCAGATCTGTAGAACAAAAGGAACGGGGAGAACAAGGGAAATATTAATCACAGTTTATATAAGAAGTGCTTGATTTTGCTCTGCTTATGGAATTGCAGCTGAATAAAGTGAAAGGAGAGAAAGGGAAAGTATTTCTTGGTCCATAGAAAAATAACAAATGGGTTGTTAATTGGCAAGTGTTTAAAGGGCTGGTTCTAATCAGGGTAAATGGGCTTGTTTTTCCAACACTGGGTCTCACATCAAAACAACAAGAAACAATTGAAAAAATCTTTCAAAAAGAAAGCAAGAGGAAGTGGGTTGTCACCAGCTGCTCCAAGACAAAATCCTCCAACAAATGTGTAGCAGCAGATGCTGTGTGAAGCACAGGGAATGTAAATGCACATGAGTCATCCCATAAGCTTAGGGGGACAAGCTGCAGGCCAGATCCTGGGGGCAAAGACTTTTGTGACTTTAACCATCTCCCCACTTGCTTTGTACTTTGTTCAAGTAGACAGTATATTTTTTGGAAGTTTTTCATCCCTTTTAAAGGGCCCTGAGCAGAAGGAGAGTTTCTTACAGAAATATTATTCCTTGGGTTCATGGCATCAAAAACAGGAGATGGTCCAGCATCATTGTCTGTCCAGCAGGGAGAAGAGTTTAAAGCATTTCCCCCTCTCCCCTCTTTTTTAAGGTTCATGATAATGATAAAAATTGTTAAAAGGATCATTTTTATAATTTCCAGCATTTCACTATTTGTTTTACACTTCAGTTTCATAACCTGGCACACTAGGAAAGGACAGAAAATTGGCATAGCAGCAAAAATAGAAGAACTACCTGCTGTGTTTCACAGAGATAATCCTGAGGATCCCATCTCAGGCTGGTTGCCCCTGGGCAGAGGGATAAGACCTTCCAAAAGTTGAAGCACAATGGAACTTGAAATGGAAGTGACAGAAGGATGCTCTCCAGGAGTTTTCAATAAAATCCTGTTTCTCTAAAAGAAATAGCAAGAAAGAGACAGAGGGAGGAGTCCCAGACTCAGTTCTTGCCTTGGCTGTCCCAGCTGTGTATATTTAGGTATTCTCATACTCTAGTCATTATAAAACACACACTGATTTGCACAATTCCATAATCTTATAAGAAAATAGGTCATTGGGGATTATCAAATTCTCATCCATTTAATTTCAAAATTCTTTTCTTGTTTTCCCCCAGCAACACCAAGGTCTCATATGGAGAGGAAAAAATGGATTTAGCAGAAGACTTTGCATGGAGATGGATCTACATTTTGAATCCATTTTTATGTTTGATGCTGCCGTGTTCCACTGTGACAGATCCTGAGGATTCCCTCCTGCCAGTTGCCCTGAAGGCAGCCATCCCCAATTTCTCCACTGAATTCATGCTACTTAACATGTCACAAACAATGAGAGGCTTTTTGTGCTTTAAAGGGGAACTCCAGAGCTGACTGGAAACAGTGATTTAATTTTGTGAAAATATGTTGATATTTTGATATTAGAACATACTGATGTGTGATCTGTCCTAGTTTAAAGAAAACAAATAAACGACGAAAAGGAGTGAGGAGGAGTGAGGAGAATGGGCCCTCAGTACCCAGTGGTGCAGACATTTGGAAATCCACCTGTGCCAGAAGGGACCCTGCAGGAATATCAAGCCAGTGGGGAAACAGTGACACTCTGAGCTGCACTGGGTGATGATTTTCAGGCTTCACTGGGATGATGCTGTGAACCTGGTGGAACCTGAAACATACACCTGCAGACTCTATCTGTGGTCAGGAGAGGCATGTAAGATTATAGTTTTCTTTGGGATATTTAATCTGCAAAGCTACTTTTTAAGAAACAGAATACTCCAAACACATTTGTACCTGATCTCAGGAAGGAGGCTTGAGGATTGGGCTTTGCCACGTCTCACTGCAGAGCACAGGTGGGAGCCAAGCATTAGCAAATCCTTCTTCTGTACCTGGGCAAATTTAGCAGGAAAGGAATAAAATTAGATCCTGCTGCCCTTTATCCCTTGTTTGCCAGATTTGGTGGAAAGAAACTGATTATATGTGATCCAAGCTAGATTCTTCTCCAGACTCATGATGTGTCCACTTCTCTAATTGTGTTTCCCACGGCGGTAATCAGGGAAGGGGAAGGGATGGGACAGCACGGGGCAGCCTGACAGCACACAGGCATGTTCCTCAGCCCTGGGAGCCAAACCATGCCATGAATCTGCAGCTTATGGTGCTTGGCTCCTCAGTGATGAGAGCGGACCACACAGCAGCTACTGTATTTCCAAGGGAGGGAAATCCAGCCTGACTTGGTTTTGTCATAAGTGATTAGATTTTATAGTGTGCTTATGTACTTCTCCTAATCAAATTAGCACGTTGGCTCAAAATCAGCCTAGCAGAAAACCTCTCATTTCCTTACCCATTCTGCTTCATTTATCACCTGGAATTACCAAAGTTTGGAGATTTTCTTTTCTCTCTGCTGGGCCCAGTTCTTTTTAGCTTATAAAATTTGAAACATTCATCGCCCAAGGTTGCAAGAGCAATGAATATTTATAATCCCATCTTCCCAGCACACTCAGAGGTGTCTCACAGTGTGACTTCATATTAGAAATGTCCCACCTGTGGGGATCACTCAGAAAAACACAGATTACAAATCTGTACAACATAGAACAAGGTCAATGCCCAAATTATGGGAATTATCACCTTAAAAAAGGTTGCATATCTGATGATGCACTGCCCCAACACTGATTTATAGGTGCTGTACTAGTGACTCTCCCCTGTGAAGATGGAATTTCAGCTATTAAGTTATGACATTATTCCCTGGTTCTTTTCTCAAGGCCTCTTATGAATCAGCTGCAAATTGTATAATGCACTCCTCTCACCATTTACAAAGGTAGCCCCTATCTCCAACAGCAAGAAATGAAAAAAGGGTTTCTCACCTGGCTTCAGAGTCCAGGGAAATATTATAGTTTAAAGAACATAGCAACTAGTGACAAAACACACGCAGGACTATGATGATGAGAACTGCTTAGAAAATACTGCAAATGAAACTTCCTGACCCTGCAGGCACCTTCTGGTAATTCACTGCAAATATAGGGTTTTTTGTAGGCTGAGGCCACACTCTAAAAAGCTCAACCCCCATCCCATTCATCTCCAAAAATGCAATTAAAGCTTAATGTTAATTCAGATTATTTTCCTATTCAAGACAGAGCTATGAGGATTACAGTCAGTTTTAACACTTGTCAGGAAAATATGGTTCCTTCCACTTTTCAGACAGGCAATTAACGCTCAGCAGCAGCACTGAAATTAGAAACTATCTAGAGGCCATTTTAGGCCAAGAAAGTTTTGCCATTGATTTTAATGCATCAAGATATAACGTATTCTCCAGTATCATGCCCTTTCCTATTTTTCCCAAACTTTGGTTGAACCATTAAATTGAAGCCTGCCCTGTAAATCCCATAAGCTATTAATGTAGTTCCCTTAGCTGGAAGATAGATTAATGACCTGAGACTTCTGTAGAATATTTGCTACTTCAGTGCAAATTAATATCATATTTTATCCTCATTTTATACCCACATCCAGCACTTCCTTCTGCAAAGGATACCAGAAGGAGCTGATTATTTAAATGCCAAGATTCTAAATCTTATCTTCAAATTTTTAATCAAGCCGTTAAACATGAGTCTTAAATTGCTGCATTTCCATTTTTCATACTTCTCTCACCTCATTTTTCATGATAAGAACAAATAAAAAATTAAGCACATAGATTTGTTTAGGAGGGGTTTTTTAATACTAATGAAGTTTTTTAAATACTTTATGTTTTTCAGGACTCTGTTCTCCTCCACACATTGGGCTGGGACTAAATTAAAATGTCTTTCACTTCACCCAGGTCTAAGTTCTCCATTTTAAAATTAGTAGTTTTAAATTTTCTAGGTATCAAATGCTATCCTGCCAATAATGATTTTGTCCACAGTCTCTGATTTTTTATGTATTTTTAATTAAATTACCAATTCTTATTCCACTGCCTAAAATATTTTTTGCTAAACACACTTCTCTGCTGATGAATGCAATTTCTGGAGAAAGCAAAATCATGAAAACCTGAAAATTGCTTGAGACACATGTTTAGTTCTAGAAAACTCAGGTCAGGCCTCCTTTCTGTAGGAATTAAAATTTATGGCAAAGTCTCCAGTTCCTCAGGCAAGCACATCAAGCTATTAGAAGAAATAAAAGAAGCAGAAGTGGGGGAAAAGACAACGTGGTTTTCTCTTACTATTCCTTCTTGCCAGCACTCTAAAAAAGTTTGGCCTTTATTTTTAAACAGTAAAACTAGGTTGAAACTTCAAACTTACAGAAAAATTTTTATTTCTATACTTCAAACCCTCAATAATAGTATTACTAATAATAAAAGGAAAAATGCTACAAAAATCACAGAAAACAAACAGCAGTTTGGAGTGAAATATACATTATATTTTCTTTCTATGTTTGTTATTATAAAAAATCTATGAAGAAAACATAGTCACTTCACAAAGTTTTTATTGTTGAATCCTTATGCTGTTTTGGCACCAGCATTAGGTATCAAGTCAGAGGCACATCACAAATGTAAAACAGATTTGCAAACACATTCACTTACACTTGATTAATCTGCCTTGTAAACTTCATTAGTTGGTATTGGGGATTGCTGTGGTCAAAATATTTTGGGGAGCACACTTTAGACACTCACCACTCTCTTGATTAGAATTATCCTTTATATCCAGTCTTAACATATTTAGAACTCAATATGACATTTTGAGGGGACCTACAAGGAATGTCTCATTCAACTGGCTGACCACTTCAGGTCTGAACAAAAGTTAAAATATGTTGTTAAAGGTATTCTCTAAATGCTCCTTAAATGCTATCAGACTATTGACAGCCACCAGATCTCCAGGAAGCACGTTCCAGTGTTTGACCATCCTCTTGGCAAATAAGTGCTCCCTAATGTCCAGTGTAAACCTCCCCTGGGGCAGGTCAGCAGCCCCTCCTGACTGCAGGAGTTGTATTTGCAGTGTTCCTCCCCTGCTGCCCCATTCCCCAGTGGTGCCAATTGTCACTGCCCTTCAGAGCAGCTGATGCCCTCCACAGGTCTTCCTCCAGCAGCTGAACTCTTCCTTGTCCCTGCAGTCATTCCTGTGGATTGACTTCTCTGTGGATTGAATTTTCTGTGACTCAGCCTGCCATGTCCTCCTGTTCAACAAGGGTCTCTGACTCCTGTCTTCTCCTCTCTCTTACACAGTTTCCTCCATGGCCATCTGAATGTCACCATCTGTGTGACCATGCTTTGAGTCTTCCCTTCCAGCTGTAAAGGTACACTTGGCAAAAGGTTTGGCTGTGCCCTGAGGTTCAGCTCAGTGAATTAACCATGAGAAATTACTGGACAAGGCAGAAAACAGAGCAGGAAGCTAACAAGTGTTGCAAATAATACCATGAAGGATGACTAAATTTCACAGGTAGTTAAGATGTGAAGACGGCCAAAGTAGGAGGTTTAGATTGGCTATTAGGAAAACTGTTTTCACTAGAAGAATTACTAAGCATTGGAACAAGTGGCCCAGGGAAGGTATTAACCTGGAACTATTTAAAATACTTAAAAGTGTTGTTGTGGCACTTAGGAACATGATTTAGTAGTGGACTTGGCAGTGTTAGGATAAAGGTTGGACACAATGGTCATTTCCAAACTAAATGACTCTATGGAATCTCACATATAATGGAGGGGAGAACAAAGGCATTTTGAAGAGTAAACCCTTGCTAGGTCCCTAGGTACTGCCAAATGATTGGATAGGAAACCCGAACAGAAACACCAAGTTCAGATACAGAGGTAGCAAAAGAGATTTGTGAGGAAAAAGTAACCAGGGTACAAAATTATTTGAGAGTAGAGTGAAAGGGAGGTGATCAAGGTAAATGAGAGAACAGGCATGGAGAATGGAGTGGAAGGGAACAAAAGGGGACAGCTGAGTGAGCTGTTGTTTGAGCTCTGCACCTGATGACCACAATCAATCCTATTTTCTCATTGAACTAAACTCCTATTTTCTGCGTAAGGGGTCTACCATGAGAATTCCTGCATGGACCCTTTGTTTGAGAAATAGCTTTGAAGTTAGAAAAAAGAGATACCAGGATACAGAAGCAAGAGAGGTAGCAATGTAGGGAACATGAAAAAATTCAGAATGACAAACTCTGCCTGTCCTGGCTTCAGCTGGGACAGAGTTAATTTTCTTCCTAGTAGCTGGTACAGTGCTGTATTTGAAATTCAGCATGACAATAATGTTGACAGCACACTGAAGTTTTGGTTGCTAAGTAGTGTTTACCTTAGGTCAGGGACTTTTATGTCTATGCTCTGAGAGTGAGGAACTTCACAAAATCTGGAAGGGAACAGAGATGGGAAAGCTGACCTAAACTGACCAAAGGGACATTCCACACCACAGAACATCATGCACCCTGTATGAACTGGGAGAGTCACCCAGAAAGGGACTAATTGCAGCTCAGGAATGGGCTGGGTACCAGTCAGTGGGTGGTGAGTAACTATGCATTATTTGTCTTTTAGGTTTTATCTCTCTCTCTCTCTCCCCTATTCTTTTTATTAGTATTATTGTTATTTTAGTTAATTTCAATTATGAAATTGTCCTTATCTCAACACATAAGTTTTACTTTTTCCCTCCTGATTCTCCTTCCCATCCCACCTGAGGCACAGGGTGGGGAGTAACTGAACAGCTGTGTGGGACTCTGTTGCCAGCTGGGGTTAAACCACAACACCCCCATAAAATTCCATGCAGACACTGCTGTCTATTGTCACTGGTTCATTGGTGCCCAAGCTGCTAAGCCTTTTGGCAGGGAAAATCAGAATGCATTTGACTCCACTCTGCTGCAGCCAGCATGCTTCCAGGGCCCAACATAATTCTTTTAATGCCAGGTCCAGTACCACTGCACTGCAGCACTGCCATACTTTGTCTCAGCAAGGAAAAGAGCAAGCTAAACAACTACACCTCCACTCAAAACTTCCCCTCCTTTTGTCCTAGAGGCAGGACTAAAAGCAGGACTAACATAAATAAATAAATTGGCAGTAGTATTGCTTCTGAGATCTCAGTAACTCTAACTTGTTATAATACAAGTAAATTGAATAATTGGAAGACTCAACAGAAGCTTTCATAGAAAACACTGTGACCCAAGACTGAGACCCTATCTAAAATACTGAAAAGGGGAAGAAAAGGGAAATTCACTAAACCAAAATCCGGAGGAACGAATTACAATGTCTAAGTTTCAACTTTGATTTAACAATTGAAACATCATGTTCTCTAACATTACACGTGACATGCTGTGGCATGATTTCTCTGATGTGCCAAACTCAAGACAATTGCCTGGTTTAGATGTTATTAGTCTGCTGACACCCTGTCTGTCTTAATTCTTTTGTTTCCAAGTAGAGACAAAGTCACAGCTCTAAACCATGGTGTGGATACCCACACATTGCACTTGTCTTTCCAATGGTGCCTTCCCAACAGATCAGTTAACAAAGGCCAATCCCATTTGGCTGGTATCATTCTCTTGAAATCTAAACTGTTTGAGAAGATAAATTATTGTTACTACATGCATAGCACCTGTCATATTTTACCCACTGAAGTGTGCATAAAATACATTTTCAGTGACTGTCAGGGAAGGAAGGATTGGTGCTGGCTGCCACTAGTGACAAGTCCCTTCCTCCAGCCTTTTGCCTGAGTTGTGCAAAGCCCTCATGAAGACTTTTCCACATCCTTTACCAGACCTGAGGAAAACCTCAACCTGGGCTCTGGGTACTTGCCACAAATTCTTTCAACTTTAACCTGTGAAATAGATGCTGTGTTTCGACTGTTGGCAATTAGCTCAGTGTGAGAGGATGACACAGAGGAGACTCTGGGCTCTTGTTCAGCAGTGATACTGCTGCTCTCAGTTTGTCAACCAGCCAGGCACAAACAGTTTGTTGTGCAAGTGTTATCGTTTTACTGAGCAGATCCCCAGTGCCACACTACAGCTGGCAAACAGAAACAGGAGCAGCTCCATTAAAAGCATGTGCTGCACTCCAGCCTTCTACAGGACACACTTCCCACATCCATCATCTTTGCTCTGGCTTCCCCACATTCACTCTGGCTTTTCCACGTCCCCACACTTGCCACCACAACCTTAAGTATACCAAGTTTGAAGATTTTCAGCCTACTGAAGAAAAAACACATTTAGCATTCACACAGTGAGAAAGCTGTCTTTTCCAAAATGTTACATTTAAGATTGATTCAGAATCATAATGGAATGAGATCTCAGCTGAGAAAAGGGAGAAGATGAAGTTAATTAAAGTGCTGTCCAGCTGGAACTTGAAAATTCTTCAATCAAGGAAATATATCATACTCTGCCTCTTCCCATGTACATTGAAAAATAGCAACTGCTGTGGATTTAATTAAAACTTAGACTTCGTTTTTACTGAATACTCTTTACTTGATTGATTATTATTCAGTCAAGATGCAAAGTTACAACCCTCATCATGAAAAAGAATGTTTTCCTACATTATGATAACCTATGTGAGTTTTTTGTTTGTTTTGAATGTCTTGTAATACCTGGGGAAAGCTGGAGAACAGAAAGGTTACTAGCTCAGCTGGCTTAAGTTGGCCTTTCCATTTAGTCTGAAGGTGGAGGATTTTGCTTGCTCTGTTTTGCTCAATAAATTTTCATTGTTTCTCAACCACAGATTTGAAGTTAAAATGTTATATTAAGAGTCAGATGCTCAAAGATTGCACAAAACTCTTTCTACATCAAAGCCCATAATCCATATTTCTTCACTAGTAGGGAACCATGCTGCAGCTAAACAAGCCCACCTGGAAGCAGCAAGATACTTCATTTTAATCTTGCTGTGGTTTCCTCATCACCTACAGAATCCAAATCCCAGGTCCTCAAATACACCTGTATATAATTCTAAAAAGATTCAAAACATTTCTTCTCCCAGCTACAAGCACAACAACAGCTCCGAGGTCTTTTGGCACCAAGAACAGTAACATTTATACCAGCCTCCCTCAGCTGCAGTGCCACATTACAAATAAAGGATAAATTCAAAATCACTGCAGGGGTGGATTTCTCCACCTGCAGGTGCTCTGTCAGCAGAGCAGACTGCTCTAAGCTGGTCCCATGCTCCAATGGCATAGATCCAAGTCTGGTGGGCTTTGCATGTTTGCATACAGTCTCGCACTAAGAAGGATGTGCTGATTTCAGAGGCCTTTTGGAGAGCTTGGAAAAGATGGGATGATACATGGCCCAGGTGAATAAGATGTTTCAGACATTAGCTGATCTCATCCTGGTATCTGCATCCTTATGTCTGCACTGCCCTCTCAAGTACAGGCATGCTGGGGAGCCAAAACCACACCATATCAATCAGTTTTCACCATCTGAACATGCTCCCTCCCACCCTCTGTGCTGGTAGAGTAGATTTACTTTGCAAACTGAAAATAAATCCTTCTGGCCTAATTGATAAATCAAATCTATGAGCTAAAGCCAGTGCTTCACTGTCTGTCTCAGTGGGGAAAATGCTACAACAACCACATTAGAGAGTTACAGCCTGCCTTCAGTGACCAGCATTCAGCAGTAGAGGAATCTTTACCCTTCTAACATAACTGCCCTCCCAAACTCAAACAGAGATGCTGTGTTTCTTACTATAGTCTCTGTTAGGGCAGTGCAGAGCAGGAGCAGTCACTGAGCCTCCTGAATCAATATAAAAAACAAGGAAGGTCTTTAAAAATATGCATACTAAGAAGACCGAAATTAAGGTTAAAATGTCCACTTTAACCTGAAGACACAAATCACAGAACCAAATAGGTTTAAGGGTTGTAAGACTGGAAGAGATGAAAGAAAACTTGTATGCAGGAGTTATGTGAGTTCCCACTGGGTGGTTGTGTAAATACCGTCCTTTCAATGTGTAATCTGTAACCGTGGCAACCCAGCTCTTTTTAAAGGGGGCAGGGTTGGAAAATAAGGCCTTCAGTCCCCACAGCCTGAGATAACCATCACAGAATAGCACAGGCTTAGGCAGGGAGACACATCTGGTGGGAAGGAGTCGAGGAGAGGCTGAGGAGGCTGCAGAAGGGTTAGAGTCAGGCAGGTGAGAAAAGGAAAATGCTCTCTGATACCTATATACCTGCAACATGCACCACTGCTCACTTACAAGGTCTGTTTAATTTTCAATCTTTGTTGTATGATTAACCTAAGGGTTTAATCAATCAAAATGAAGTTAGAAAAAACAGGAATAAGAATAAAATAGTCCTAAATGAGGTTTTCCTCCATAAGCATTAGGATAGAAATGGGGAAAGATAATAACAGACAGCTGCTGCTCTCTGTGACTTCCTGTCCCAGTCTCCACCTTAGCATTTACAATTTTATGTCACATCATAGATTCATAGAATATGGATTCAGATTCCAGAAAATTCTACCTAGATTTTAGAGACGCTATATTCCTCATATTAACAGGTTTTAGTGTTTGTATTTGGGCTTTTTCATTCTTTCATATCCTTTGCAAAAGGAAAGCTGGAAACCTCGCAATACTTCCTTGAATAAAAACCTTTTTTTGATGTTTTCTGTCCTGTAGACAAGCTCACATAATGAAAGAATTTGCAACACAAATTAATCCCCCAGTCTAACTTAAAATATGGTGGATAAATCCACAAAAAGCCCTATAGAGTATTGATATACTTTTATTCAACTTTTAAAAATGTGTTTCCATGGGTCTAGGATAAAACAGAAAAACAAGATAAAAGACTCAGTACACCTATTAATGTTACCAAAAAAAACAAGAAAAAAAGAAAAACAACTACAAAATCCATTCAGTGTAGGAACTGAAATTAACAAATTAGTATTCCTAGAATTAGTTTTTCACATTCACAGTAGTGCAGAAAAACTAAATTTAAGGCAGTGTGATAGAGACATGTAATTTACATACCCCCTTCCAGAGCAAGGAGTAGTGCTGACAAGTACACGTGACATAAGAGAAGAGAAAATGTTGCAACGCTCATTCAGCAAGACCCCAGGAAGATCCACACAGAAAAATGCTTTTCTCTCTAAATTGTCTACTGCAGCCTTTGAATTTTCAATACACTTATTTCATGTTAGTCTGTTTTAATCAACAAAAAGCAACTCACTGCCTGTTTTAGAGACCCCAGAGTCACACTCAGATCTGTGATGGTGAAGCCTCATACCAGGCTGCAGAAAGCAGGGATCACGCAGCAATGCAGCCTCTGCATCTAGGGCATGCACAGAGCAGAGTCAGAGCATCCACAACAATTCACAGTGGTGTGGATTTGAATTAAGAACCACCATGGAGAATGAATATACACCACAAACATTTGCCAAGTGTCTAGACAAGCACTTCTGGTGGTGTTAGCTGAGTAAATTTGCAGTGAGTTTGCACAAGCTACAACAGAGCTGTGAACACCAGCCTAGAAAAGGCCAAATAAGGTGACAGATTCATCCCATGGAGTCAATTCCCATCTTTAGGGCAACACAGTGGGTCAGGCACATCCACACAAGAAAATGCTTCACAGAAATAACAAGACACAAAAAAATTATAAGAGGTCTGTACACAACATCATGCAAGCCAATATGTTAGGATAATAGCAAGCTCAAGTCCTACTTTCTCCAGTTTCCCATTCCTCATTGAATTCGGTGGCTTGAAGGGATGGATTATATCATGTGAAAGAAAAAGGCAAATCAAAAGGATAAAATGGGGAAAGTTAGGAAAGAGAGATGACCAAGGGAACAATTTTTGCCAATTCACTGACCTTGGTATATTCTGTTGTATTTTTTAAAGATAATTTTTCCCTTTAGAAATACTCATCATTGGCCACATGCCTGGATGAGTCAAAAAGAAGACACATGGGCACTCAACAGACAGGGAGATTTAACATATTGTCATTGTTCTCTGGAATTTATTTTGGATAATGAATATTCCAGAACAGAATTCTTTTCTTTTGGTCCAAATATTACAGAAAATATTTAGCTTAAACCAGTCTGCTAATGTATTCTCATAACTGTGTATCTTTGACAGTAACATTAGCAGCTAAAAATCCACAAAATAAACAATATAGGGAAAACTAGGTCATCAGTCATAGTATAGAATGAAAAATGCAATCAGAGCTACTTTTAATAAATGCTCACACAGCATTTCTGCACTTTTGTGTTTCTTTTACAGAAGGTTTGACGTCGCTGAGTATTCAGTGTTGAATTTTTATTTCCAAAAGAAGTTATAAATTAAGCAGCCTATTGTGCTTAGAGTAAGGTTATGATCACTGTACTATATGTCAAGTCATTCTTTCAGATTTTGAGCTAAAAATACAATCTTTGTGAAAATCCCTGCTACTGCTAACAACCCCATGAAGTTCTTTGAAGTGCAGTGTGGCTGTCAAATGTGTCAGTTACCGAGGGAGCCTCTCATGGTGCTGAAGAATGAAATATTTGATTTGTGAGTCATGAAGAGTGGAATAGAGATGTGCTGACACAGAACTGAGCAGGTTCAATAGCCTGATCACCAGTTCTTTAGCTGGGTACGTGAATGTCATATGGCAGAAGTGGATCAAAGTGCCCCAGGGTGCCGAGAGCTCTGTGTGGCACATTTGGAGCCATTAGAGAGTCTGTCCCTGCACTGCACTGCAAGCACAGGGAAATCTGTGCAGAACTAAGGCCGAAATGCTGGAGGAGGCATTAAGGGAGAAGCACAATGGGACAAGTGCTTGGGAAGACACTCTGAGCAAACCAAATCAATCAGAGGGGCTTGTGACTTGAGCCATCCTGCAAGACCTTAGGTTGAATGCAGCATCTCTGGCACACCCAGCCACACTTTGTAGTTCTGATGTTCTGCTGTCTCACAGCCTCTCCCCAGAGAAATGGTCTTTATAGGATGAAAGAACATGGCCTCAAATGCTGGTTGTCAGGGCCAGTTCCCACTGCTATGCATTATATGCAACATTTGAACCCTCCAATTACAACCCTGTTATGCTAACCACTGCCCAAAATACTATGAAACCCCCACTCCAAATCCAAAAATACTGTTATCACTCACATATCTTTGATTGTGCTGTTTTTTCAATATATTAAAAAAAAAGAACATGAAGAACATTTAGTCTTTTTCATTTTTAAATTATATCTACGCCTCCTAATCAGGGACTGCAAAATAAAGTCACGTCATTGGACTTTGAGTTCACTTCTTCTTTTGCAACATAATGCAACACATTTTTAATTTCTTCATATGAAATTCATAAAAGAAGCTGCTGTCACTCTACAAAAAACAGATTTCTCTTCTTATTCCCACCATCAAGATACTTCCAGGATTTTTCAAGCTGATTCTGAGCTAGTGTAGAAATTGTTATTGTTTTAATGTAATGGTTTAGCTCTTAAAAATCCAACGTATTTATTTGAAGGAAATAGAACAGTTTTACTTCTCTTTCTAATATCTGAATATTAAAAGTATTGCTGTATGCTTTAGTTCTCCAAGGTTCGAATCTCCCTAAAACGTTTCTTATATTGTTCATTTATTTTTTATATTTATATATAAATTTGAATCTCTCTAGCCAGATTACTCCCAGCTTCTAATAGAAAGTAGCTGTAAGTGAAGATTGGCATGTGCTACTCTCCTCAAAATCACTTTGCCATGTTATTCCACCTGTTGTACCCATGTTTGCTACACTATTTTTGGTATTGACACAACACTGCTACCTTTGTGAGCAGCTCTATGATTGAAGATTTAATGAAAATTGCTAAAGATGAAAGATGAAGCACTGAATTTCATGAAATTGTAAATCCTACTACAATTAATTTGAAGATGCACATTCCAAGTGTGTGCCATGACACAAACCCATGTGTTAAAAGGAGAAAGCATCAGTCTTCTTTTAACACTACCTAGATTTTACATCACAGTCCTAATTTTGTTTAAACAAAATTTTAATGTTTGACTATGGAAAGGATGAGCTTGCTTTGTTTAAAATTAGAAGTACACCCAAAAAAGGTTGAGGGAAATTATTGGCCTGTAGGGTCAGGCAGGAAGAGCATTGGTCACACCCTCAGTAATGCCTGGATGTCTGTGAAAGTCACAAGAAATACTCAGAGTTTTTAGAAAGAAGAATCTGTACAGGTGTGCAGATTAACTTCATAATCTTGCAATTAGTTCCACTGATCTTTCAATTCATATGAACAATAACTTCCAAAGAGCATTAGAAATAATGAAGTCATGATGAAGTACAAATAGGGAAAGTATGCCAAACCTCAGCCTGAGGTGGCTGGCAAGTTATAGAAACATTTTTACATGCTTAAACTAGCAGGAGAGTTGCATAATTGATTGGAAAATTACAGAGAAAATAAACTTTCATTTTCATGGAAAAAGTAATTTTGTACCCAGGGGGCTTCACTCAGAAAGTTCCTTTGGTGTTCAAGCACTCCACTCCCGACAGTTCATGTCCAGGAGCAGGAGTACCACACCTGTGCCCTGCCAGAGCCAGGAGTCTCATCAGCTCATTAACCTGAGCTCTGTATCACATGAAAGCAGTCACCCGGCCTTCTGACCTGAGCAAGCCTTCCCAGACCAGTGGTACAGCCTCATGTTCCCAATCCAGGCATGCTTTCCTCACGCCAAGCTGCCTCCTCTTCCGCTGGATCTGACTCGAGAAAACAGATGAGCCTTTTAAAGGATTTTCACATTCCCATGGATTATAGAAAGACATAGCTTATTAAAGCTCATTTGGAGCATTTCCTCAAAGAGGAATCTTACTGTACTTCAGTCCTGTTGCAATTCATCAATGTTGATTTTTTTAAACTGGTGTCCACTGCATTTATTTGTTGACTTTTTCAATATTTACACAGGATGTAATGATCCACTGATAGTTCACTAAGTAGTTCATTTATCTTGTTAGAAATCAAACTAGGAAATCTCTAGGAAGCATGGCCAGCAAGCCAAGGGAGGTAATCCTTTCCCTCTTACTCCACTTCCATGAGAGCCCACCTGGAGTACTGAATCCAGCTCTGGAATCCCCAACATATGGATGTGGACCTGTTATAGAGAGTCCAGAGGAGGCCATGAAGATCATCATAGGGTTGGAGAACCTCTCCTGCCTCTCATACAGGCTGAGAGGTGGGATTATTCATCTACAAGAAGGTTCCAGAAGACCTTGCAGCAGTATTCCAGTACCTAGGACAGTTGCAGAGGAACTTTTCACAAGAGCATGCAGTGATATGATACAGGAGAATGGCTTTAAGATGAAAGAGGTTTAGGTCACATATTAGGAAGAAATTCTTTACTGGGAAGGTGGTGAGGCACTGGAACAAGTTGTGTCTACAAGTGGTTGTGTTCAACCACTACAGCAGTCGTTGAACTAGGCAACCTGAACTAGTGAAAGGTGTCCCTACTCACAGTAGAGGAGTTGGAAGTAGATAATCTTTAAGGTCCCCTCCAACCCAGACCATTCAATGATTCTATGATCTCCAAACTGTTTTACAAGAGCTCATAGCCAGAGATTTATGACCTGCAGATCAGTATGCAAGGATCAGTGTTTTCAGAATTCCTCCATTTCATATATTTCCAAGAGAAAATCACATTTTATAAAACCACAAATGCAATCTAGGCATTGTACCTAGAACCTGCAGGGCAAGTGGCTATTTGTAGCACAGATCCTGAACTGCCCCTGTACTAGGTTGTCCCTGTGGTTCCCTTTTCCCTGGCACCTCTTCTTGCCACACTCAGTTCATGGCCAGAACAACCAGGCCTCAGCCCTCCTGAGGGAGACTGAATGATATTGCAACACAAATATTAGCAGCAAGACTCTTGAGATCCTCTGAAAGGGAAACAAAGGAAGACTCTGTCCACACCATTGCCCCTCTCTGTACTATCACACAGTGAACCTAAGTCACTGTTCCTTGCTTCTTCATCAGCCTCCAGGTTTTCTGGTATCAGCCTTTGGATAGGTTGGGCCAGCAGCTGCTCCTGGACATATTGTAACTGACCCCAATAGAATCAGCCACAAATTTCCAGCTTTACACAGATATTACAGACAAGGACTATGCAGAGTGTTGGTGCAAGGCAATGCAGACATTTTAAGATTATAGTAATAGATATATTCAGAACTTCATAGTAATCATGTTCATATACTAATGAAGGTAATATATATATTTTAGTTTGACTAAAGAGGTCATAAGATTTTTCAAGGAAGAGATGGAGATAATTGAAATGCTTAGAGATTAATTACTGCTTTTATTTTATGGATTTTTACTGGTTTGTAAAGTGGAATGTGATAAAATAGCTTCAGAACACTGTGCTGAAATGAAAAAAAGAAAATACATTACTTTTTCAAAGCTCTCCCTTCTCTGGTAATTATTTGTTGAATTCAGCAGAAGTTAATTAGGAATTTCAGGACTTTTTTCTGGGGGGGGCGGGGAAAGTATTTGTTTTAGGAAATAAAAAAAAAAATTGCTCTAATACCAAATTTATTTAGAAAAACACTCACCCTGGCTTAATGAGGGAAAGAGGAGTAAAGAGCTCAGTTTTGTGATCCTCTGTCACACCGGTGTGTACTTTATTCTCCAAGTGCTTCAGCTGGGGCCAACTAATCTGCATGTACAGAGCAGAGCACTTATCAGGTTATATAAGATCAAAAAGGGTGGCAGATTTAGGTCATACTAAAGGTAAAAATACCCATTATTTTTCAGAAATAAAAAAGTAGATACCATAAAATAGGAAAAGACAATACATATTTGACAAAATTTGGGGGGAAGAGACAAGCCTTGTATACAACTAAGAGGTAGCAAAGAAAATTGATGCCACAAGCTCCATGGCTGGAAGCTCTCCATCTCAGTGGGAGCACTGAGACAACCAGAACAACCTGCCACAAAGTCACCACCTGAGGAGGTACCACCCTCATTGATTTCTTTGATTTAGAAATTATTCCAGTGCTCTAGTCAGCCAGATAATCGTTTTACAAAAAGAATTATTAGTATCAGAACTTCTGCAGCTCTGAAATGTCCCTCAGCAAGCAAACAACTAACTCTTCCACCCACTCAGTACGCCCCCACTTGTGAATTGCAATTAGCATTGCAAATGTCTTTCCCTTTTCAGAACTATTGATTGTGCTATTAAATAGCAGCAGAGAGTTTAAATGCTTGGAAATCTGCTTTAACTTCCATTCTATGTTACCTATCTACCTACCAAACTATCAACTATCTGTCTATCTATCTATCTATCTATCTGAAAAAAAAAAAATCCAATTCTCTACAGGTGCTACCATGACACAACCATTGCACAACCTTCTATCTATGGGCAATATATTTAATACTATAGTATTCCCACTCACCTTTTAAAGGATTTATTTATCATGGTCTGAATTTTTTCCCGCTAATTAGGGGAAATTCTCCCATTGTATATCCCCCCTGATAGTAGCCTAGACAAAACTTTTATGACTAGTTAAAAGAAATAGTATTAGCCCAGTTCATCTTCTGTGTGTCTTTGTTTTTTCTGCTTAATACTCCACTTTATTTAAATCTGAATATATAGATACATACGGATGTGTTGGTTATGAGGCAGAAAGAAAGTGAGATATTCAATATATAGTTGCTCTTACATCCAGACATTGCTTTAAAGGCTGAACACAAGGCTGTATTATGACTGACAAGAGTTCAGAAAATTGCAATTGTGGCAGTGAGCAAATGCCACATTGGTACAAGTGTTCTTAATACACCTTGTGCAACACTGGTATAAACCCAGCAATTTACCACACACTGCAAGATGATTGTAAACATCCTCTATAATCCTGTGTAGGCCTAGTGGTGGAGCTGAGAGGGGAAGCAGAAAGACTAAGAAGCCCTTCCTAAGAAGGACTCTGAGGAGGAGGTTGAGCTGGAGCCTCACTCTACCATGCCTATGCCCCACATCACAACCTCCTCAATTAAGAAAAAGAAGGTAAAGTGGTAAATACCTGAAAAAAACCTCTGAAAAATATAAAACTTTTTCCCTTTTGAGAGGACTGACTAGTCATGCTGACTAGACCCAATCTGCTGCTCACTGTCATCTTTGAAAGGTCATGGGAATCAGGAGAGGTGTCTAAGAACTGGAAGTAGCAGAAGTCACCCCAATCTTCAAGAAGGGAAAGAAGGAAAACTCAGGGAGCTACCAACCAGTCAGGTCAGCCTCAGCTCAGTCCCTGGAATGGTGATGGAGCAGAGAGGAAAGTGGTGGATATCGGTTAGCTCAACTTAAACAGGGTTTTCAACACTCTCTCTCACAATATCCTGATAGACAAACTCAGGAAGTGTGGACTGGATGAGTGGGCAGTGAGGTGGATTGAGAACTGTCTGCATGGCTGATCTCAGAAGATCATGGGGCCCAAGGTGTAGTTGGAGGCCTGTCACTGGTGGTGGTCCCCAAGGTTCAATACTGGGCCCAGTATTATTTGACATATCCATCAGTGACTTGGGGCAGAGGCCTCCTCAGTGAGCTCCCTGCAGACCCAGAGCTGGGCAGCCCTTCAGAAGGGCCTGACAGGCTGGAGAGAGGGGCAGAGGAAGGGTCTGGAGTTCAGACAAGGCAAATGCAGGGCCCTGCACTGGGGAAGGACCAGCCCAGGCAGCAGCACAGGCTGGGGGTGCCCTGCTGGAAAGCAGCTCTGCAGAGAAGGGCCTGGGGTCCCATGGACAATGAGCTGTCCATGAGCCAGCAGTGCCCTGGGGCTGAGAGGGCCAAGGGGATCCTGGGGTGCATTAAGGACAGCAGGGCAGGGAGGTGATCCTGCCCCTCCACCCAGCCCAGTGAGGCCTGTCTGGAGGGTTGTGTCTTGCCCCAAGACCAGAGAGACACAAGGAGCTCCTGAAGTGGGTCCAGCAGAGAGCAACAAAGACATTTAAGGGGCTGGAGCACCCCTCTTGTGAGACTGAGGGAGCTGGGCCTGTTGAGCCCTGAGAAGAGGCAGCTGAGAGGGGACCTCATCAGAGTCTGTAAGTATTTGAAAGGAGGGTGTCAAGAGGAGCCAGGATTGCAATCTTCCCAGGATTGCCAAATTTAGGACAAGAGGCAACAGGCAGAGACTGAAGCACAGGAAGTTCCACCTGAATATGTGGAAGAATTTCTTCCCTGTGCAGTAACCAAGCACTTGCACAGATTACCCAGAGAGGTCATGGAGTCTCCCTCATGGAAGATGTTCAAGAACCATCTGGACAGAATCCTGTGCCAGGTGCTCTGGGATGGCCCTGCTTGAGCAGGGAGGTGGGACCACATGACCTTCCAGCCTTTCCCATTCTGTGATTCTGTGAGATTGCTGTACCACCACAAAAAGATTCACAATCTCTGTGTCCAGGAAGGGAGGAGACAGAAAACTGCAATTTTAACAACTTCTGACACTAGAGGATGAGCAGGGTATGGAAAACCAACACATCAGAAGGGCTTTGTTTATTTCAGTCACAGACAAACTTCAACATTTGCATTTGCAAATGCAAATGCAAACTTCAACATTTCATTTGCATTTGCACAAACAGCAAAGTGTGCTACAGTAAGCTTTTCTAAATTGATTAGCTGGAGGAGGGGAAAGCAGACCTTCCTAGCTTTGAAGATCTATTACAGCGACGTGACGAGGTTGCTGGGGTGAGAGAAGGATGAGAATCTTGTTTGATGATCAGAAGGCTGGATTTATTGATATATGCTATATAAAAGCTAAGAATAGAATAGAAAAGAATCTAAAACAAAGTTCTGTGTCCAGGGAATCTTTTTCCGAGCTTGCTCCTATGATTGGCCCTTAATTTTACACATGGAACATGAACCAATCACAGGTGCATCCTGTTGCATTCCACAGCAGCTGATAACAATTGTTTACATTCTTCTTCTGGGGCCTTTGCTTCCCAGAAGATGCACAAATCCCAAAGAAAGGATTTCTGTGAAAAATGTCTGCGACAAAGATCCATTTGTAAGCAGGGGAGGAATGTGATGAGTGATCCTATGAGGCAATCCAGAGGAGGGGAGTCCTTGCTGCTCCAGAGGACTCCGCCTTGGGAGAGCCCACTGGGCTAATCCTCAGCTGCAGCAACCAAGGCAGCTTTTCCTGAAGGGCTTGGGGAAGAGATGAGTTTTTGACACAAGTTTGCCATGCTTAATTTGATGCTTTCATAGAAGCAGCTCCATCTCCATAATCAAGAGCTTTTCTCTTTGCTTTCCTGTTTTGATTTTAAGCTTGTCTAGCCACTGTATTTTGACAAATTTAGAGTGCATCAGCATTAGGGATGTAATATATTCAAGTGATGTTGCAGACAGGCCGTATGCAAACTGAGACAAGTCTGGGAATCCATGGGGTCATGGTGAAGTGCTAGGAACAAAGGAAAAAACCTCATAGGGAGGGATTATTCACTTGTTTCTGACACAGAGTTTCAAGCTGTGAGAATCAGCTGCATTGAAAAAGTCTCACATTATCACATGTGTCTCTTCTGATAAAACATCAGGTAACCCTCTGTTCCAGGTGTAAAGTACTCAGCTTGCTTATTGACTGCACAGTGGTAAATTCTTCATTAAAGCTGGTTTCTAGCTGTATCTCAGAAATTGAATGTTCATTTAAGTGAAAAGTGACCTGAAACCATTGCTACTGAGCAATCAGACATTATACAGGAAAGTCTGTGCAAGTCATCAGACAGATTGCAATAAGGTATCTCAGAGGTGAAAGATAAAAACCCAACTACAGTTGGCTTGGCAAAAAGTGTTCTCACAGGAACATCTTGCTCCATGAACACTGCCATTCTTAGAAACAGACCAGCTTTAGGCATGGTTTCTAAGATTCAGGGGAGTCTGGAGACTAGACAAACATCCCTTCTTGAAAACAAGAATTTAAATTTTTTTCCTGAACTGAGATGGACCAATCAACCCGGGCCAGAAGTGTGGAACCCCCCGAGAAAACTGCCATGACAAGAAGGGGAGCTTAAACTTGTGGTTCTTGCATGCCAACAAACTTCGGTAAGTAATTAGCTCAAGACCATTAGTTTCTTAATTGGTTAGCTATTCCTTCCTTCCTATGTCTGCAAATGAGAGGGAAAATTTTCCTGTGATAGGAAACTCAGCTATAATGTTATATCCTAAGGAGAGTAGTTTCAAAGTGTTTGTTTTTCTCTTGAGACCTGATGAGACAGAATCTAACTGTTTTTATCTCTATGAGTTCAGGAACTCAATGACCTTTTTATCTACGTAGACAAAAGTAAGGCCATTCCCCAGGCAGGTGGTCCACACCACTGCATCTCCAATCTGTAACTTCTCATTGGAACTGCATTTCACTGCTCTAGCTCCAGCACCTCTAGATGAGCCTTACATTTCAATCAAGGTAATTTCCAGCCAGTGATAATTTTTATCCCCCTACTTTTACATTGATTTATAGAAATTGTGATGAAAGATTCAGGAAAAAAAAATCTGTTAGTGTTCAATTACTTCTTTTTTTTTTTTTATAGCAAGCTGGTTACATTAAGCAAAAAAGACATTAAACTGTCACACTGACATGGAACAACAAGCTGACTTAGATTTGCTTTTGGAAAAAGAGTCAGCAGAAATGAATTTATATTTCCTTAAATGTTGCATATGTGCAAATATTCTGAGCGTTCAGTAAGCAGGCAGTTCAGTAAACCTACAGCATGCTATAAAACCTCAGCAGAATCTGAAATGGGAATATTACAGAAAAAGGAGTTATGGGTGCAAAATATGCTTGGACAGAAATCACCATTTCCCTGTATAATTACATAGTTTATTACAGCTGATTTTTCATGCAATTAGTAAATTAGATCAGGATGTTCTAAGTTTATTTTTTCAGCAATCTGCAAAATATTAAAAGCAATAAAATAACAAATCCAGACATTTATATTGAAGTGCCTATGGGGCAAGTTGCCATATTTCAGGCTTACTAAGGACTTTATTGCCAAATCCCAATTTATAGGACTCTGACATAAAATGAATCCTTTTAGTGCAGCTGTGTTTATTTTAGTACAGAGTATGCCTACGTTTGTGCTTTAGTTCAGATCATGAACGTGCTTTTGAAGGCAGATTGTACAGTTGCTGCCACTTAGAATGCTTTGATTCATATGATGGAAGGGCCTCAGAGGATACTTTTACAATTAACCAGCTTCTTTTCAAATTAAATCAAACTGGAGGATGGGATTGAGGAACACATTTACTGTCCTCCAGCTGCTATGACCATTTTGTGCTTTGAACCAGAGCAGAACTAGTTTGAAGTAAAACTCACCTGAAATGGGAAAAATTTTTTTTCTCAATCAGTCCTCAACACCTAGATTTCTTCCTAGGGCACTGAACTTCTTGCATGTGAAGGTACAGCCTCCAGAGACCCACAGTAAGCACTGAAAATTCCTTTACATTCCTCATAAGGAAAAAAAAATCCCAGCCTCAGTGTACAGTGGGTTTCCCAAGTGCTTTTGAGCCTCTGATGTACAAGTGAGATCATAAATTATCTAATTACTAAACCACAGAGAAATTTAATGTGATCTTTCCCAAACAGCAATTAACCTAATATTATCCTACAAAAACACCAAAGACATTTCAAACCAGACTGGTGTGTGTCATTAGAATAACATGGCTTATGTCACATCACATTCACTGGCTTGCATGAAAACCTCCAGAAAGAAATATCTTCCTTTTGTCTTTATTTTAGACTGTAAGGCCACTGGCTTAGGGACCACAGCATTGTGATACAGGAGTGGAAATCCCCTTTCTGTTCATGACTTGGGCTTGCTGCTGTTTATCCATTCAGCAACATCACCTCCCTGTGTATGCTCCTCACAAAAGCTAAGCGTATTTGTCCACACATTTGGCAATTGGGGATTTCCATCTGGAGTTAAGTTATGCACTCTTACTGAAGTGCTTCTCAAGGACAGTCAGTCTCAATAATACAAAACCTCCTACAACAGTAATGGTGTTAACTTCAATGTCAAGTACCTAGATTTGTTAAAATATTTTAAATTTAAATTTGAAATCAAACAATAAAAGTTGTACAGGACATTTTAAGTCAAGTATAAGCTCTGCTTCTATGACCTTAGACTTTTCTATATCATTTGGTGATTTTATTTATTTTGCAAGAGGATAATAAATAACAGGAGTTACAGCAGTTTCCATGCAGCCAGATAATGATTAGTACTCCCTAGGACAGAGTTCAAGGGAATGTCACCCCTTAACCCTGTATCCCCTCAGGGAAGTTTAGCTGTTAACGCAGTCTCCAACAAGTGCAAAGTAGTATGTAGCACATACAAATTTAATAGTTATGTAATTATGCAAATGACACTTACATGAACTATGTCATCCATAAGAGAAAAAATACCACTAAGCCTTGTGGAAAAGAATTTCCTGCTTTTAGAGGCACTAAATTTAGATGTATAATTTAAGCACCAAGGCAGCCATTATCTGATTCTGTTTATGATCAAAGCAGGGAATAATTGCACCTGTCTCTGCTAAGGAACAACATAATTTTCATAGTGGGTGGAAGCCAGTGATACACTGGGAGGGATTAGGAAATATATGAGCTGGATGGCAAAGCCTTTGATTCTGAATGGAAACAGATGGAGACCCTGGCACATCAGGGCCAGGGGTTTTCTACCAGCCAGGACTTTGAGGACATGCTGTGTAGACCATATTCAAGTCCTTCCCCACACACAGTAGATCCACTTTTATACCTTGCCAAGAGACATGTTTCACAGGTTTTTCTGGATTTGATACAATGATAGAACCAGTCTTGAGTTTTCTGAGTTCCCATTAGCTACATTTTTATAAGGCATATACATTTTTATCTATTACTCAATTTTAACATTGCAAATGCACAGTTCACTTCGGTTTGATATGTGTGTGGCATAGCAAGTTTTAAGAGGATGACACTGGAGTGCTCTAACAAAGCCCACCACACCAATACAATCCTCTGTGGTACCTGTAAAGCAGCAGGGTGCATTCCACTTTAATGCCAGGGCCAGCCTGGGAGCTGGAATTCAAGAACCTCTCTGTAAGAGGCATCTTTCACCAGGCAGCAGCACAGGACTGACCCTAGGAAGTTGTAAGAAAGAGAAGCAAATGGTAAAATGGAATATCTGAACATGGAAGGTCCTCCCAGGAGTTCTTAAGAATAACAAAGCTGAGGCAGGACTTCTGCCTGTCTGTCATTTAACTTAAATCATAGCTATTCTCTGACAACACAAGATCAATTTGCAATGCTTTGGAGATTCAGTGTGTGTTTGCTTTGCTTGCTTTTTCTTTATTTGGAGAATATAAAATGAGGATAGGAAAAAAGACAAAATTTTCACAGAAAATCTTGTTTTCAAGGCAGAGAGAAAGCAACTGGAATAAAAAAGCCTTTTCTTGATAAGGGATAAGGTGGTACTACAGAGCCATGAACTAAGCAGCACTATGTAAACCAAACTTAACAGAGTCTGATGGGCCAGTCAGGTGTATAAACATGTAGACATCAGAAATCTGCTTACACAGAAACAGAAGTGATAGCACTGAAAAACTTTTCAGAGAATGCATTATTGCTGAAAGGTGGGTACAGAGTTTAATCCAGTCTGGGAAAGCTGCCTGAACTTTTGGTTTTCCAATGAAGGAACCTGCTGGTGGCAAAGCAGGAGTTATTTCAAACATGTAGATGCAGGGAACAGAAGAAGTTGCTTATGAGAGGTGGGTGAAATTGCCAAAGATCATGAGGACTGGTTGGGAGTTAAGGCTGAAATAAGTAGCTGTGGGGCAAATGAACAATCACATTCCATGAGAACTGATCATGCTCATCTTACAGAAAAGACTCATATACTAAGGAATGACTTACCTTATTTCAAAAGTGCAAAATATTTACACAGTAACAGAAGATCCCAAGACATACATTATCTACAGCAAGAGTGGAAAGCTTAGACCACTTTATCATTACACTGCAAGAGAACTTGGTATATTCTGTACAGAGAGACTTCATGATGAATACTTAACATCTTTTGAAAGATGCAGTGTCAAAACCACTAGAACTTCTGGAAAAAAATAAAAGAGAGGTTCATTAAAACGTCTGTTAAACTTTCTAGTTCTGCTAAGTGGATAAAGTATTGGATAAAGTATAAGGAGAGCCTTACTTATACAGAGGAACCGTAACAGATGCAAAACCAGCTTTCAGTAGTAGGGGGAAAAAATACATGCCAGTGAGGGATCAGGAAAAAAGGCAAGAGAAAATTATTTAAGACTTATCCACAGAGCACAAGAAGAAACTAAATTATGAAGATCTGTGCATCTAAACTCCAAAACTCAACACCTTTTGCCATTCTGAAGATGGAACAAGAACAACAGATGCTGCAAATCCTGTCAATCTCTGTAGTGGTTTTTTGAGGTGGGCAGATGGGCCCATTATAAAATCATCATCTTGTACACAGCATTTCAGTACAGCTCAGTTATGACCAGTGCGTCTATTCCCGTGTTTCAATTCCCACTTATTTCCTTTGTAGTGAATGGAGCACAAATGCAGAGACACAGCAATTAAATTGTCATTCACAAAGGCTGAAATTGAAGCACATCTTTCCAACAGAGGCATCTATGCCTGCATTCACATTATTACTAGATCCTTCACTGTTTCCTTTTCAGTGGTTTTACAGTTGCCTAATAATTAGATATTCAGTTCATTGCTCAAAAAACTCCTGGAAACATGATGTGAAAAAGAAAAAAATAAATGAGAAAGTGGTATACCTGTCTGAAGAAATGCAGAGAAAGCCAAATCCCATCTGTCTGCAGTCATCTGCCTGGACATTGGATGTAGATTGTCTGAAAGCTATACACTTGCAGAGTAGGTAGAGCTACACATCAATTTGCACACCACAGCACATTAGTTTGCCACAAAGAAAATGTGCTGTTGCATACTTTTGGCTAGCCCTGCCTCATGTTCTATTAGCCCTGGCCATAGGAGACTTGCCCAGTCTTGCTGTTCCCAGATGAAACTTATTCCTGAAATCTATCCCAGCAAACCATCAAAAATTATCTTAGTTTCTTAAGCTATAATGAGATGTTTCATTCCCATTGCACTGATCTTCTGCCTCTGAGCAAATTTTGTCTTTGTTGCTAGATAGGAATAGTCTTTCCCATATGTAACAGGTATTCATTAACCATTTTTACTGGTGTCTTTTCAAAATTACAGGCCCCAGCATATCTCCAATAACACCTGGTGACTGCTGGTTTAAGATCTGCTTCTGCATGCAAGAATTGACTGGCCAAAGAGGACAAAGATACTGGCTCTGCCATACAAATAGAAGTGGCAGGTCATCCTGCCACATCCACCACTGCATCCTCCAGGCTGGGTAGGGAAGGGAAGGACAGGGAGCACAGGTGCAGTGAAATTTAGGGCCAGATAGGGAATAACTGCTAAGAACACATGGAGAAAGGACAGGTGATCCTGAGGTTCATAAACTCTTCTGTATTTTTCGAGGCTTAGCAGCATTCAGGCAGAAGCAAGAGCTCATTTTATTTTAAAAGATGCTATCTGGGCATTACAGAAATAGACTGGACTCTGACTGGCATTACATTAATCAGCCTCACTATCATTGCTATAACACAACTCATCTCTAGCTACATAGGGAATGGCTACAGCTCTGCAGAATATGGCTCCAGCAGAGCATGGTCAGGGAGTACTGCAGCAGCTGATTCTCTAACAGCAGTAGAGCCAGGCCTGCATTTATCCATCCTGCTGAGCTCTGTGCCCTGCTCCTCAGAAAAGCAGCCTTTGCCATATTCCCAACATGACAGATCTATCAAAATCTCTGCTTCTTGGTGACACTGCTGCACATAATACCAGGTGCAGAACTAGAGATATCAAGGAGCTGCTCAGTTATCTGTGCTTGCTCAAAGTCTGGCAAGTAACAATGATGAAGCTAATTAATGGGAGGCAATTAGTGCAGGTATCTGAAAAAGAAAATTTAAAAAAATGAAACAGATCAAATCTGGATGTGGTTGTATCTTTTTCTATCTTGTCATGATAATTTCTGTTGAGTTACACATTTGACATCATAGAAAGAATTCAGTTTGATGTGAAGACATTTACATGTAGGCATTCACAAATGCCTAAACCCTAGTTTTAGTTAGCAAATGCTAAGGAGCTCCTGAGGAAGAGTTCATTTGGACACCTGCCTGGAATTCAGATGCCTAAACACAGACAACCCATGCTGTTTGGGTGCTGTGGAGATCCCTGACCAGCCCCTAGCACATGCTCCAGGGAGTTCTCCTGGACCCCTCTGCTAATGCTCAGTCTTGAGCAGACATTTAAAAAGCAACCTAAGAGATCTCCAGTATTTATATTCTCACATTCAAGGCTGCAGAACACACTTTTTAAGCATCACTGGAGGTCAACAAGTACTGGAAAGAATTGTTAGTTAATTTGAGTTCCAAATGAGAAGCAGAGCAGGGAAACACATTGAGAATCCACACAGCCTGTCTTCTTGACTAAGGCTCTGGAGAGAGACTTGGGACATTCAAAAAGAGCAGCACACTGAGCCAAAATCTGCTGTTTGTAATGTGGGCATCACTATGTGGCTTGATGTCATAAAATCCAGACAAAAAACAATTTCTTACTTCATGGGAGGAGCCCACAGAGGAGAAACACAAATACCTAAGGCAATGCACTAAGGAGCCTCATGAAATTGTCTAGAAACACTGAAGGAGATCCAAACTGTAAAAATGCAGAGGAGCAAATCTGATGAATCATACACTGCAGGACAGATACTCCATGGGAGAAAGGGAACAGAAAGGTAGCAATGCTGAAAAAGATCTGAGCAGCATACACAGGAGGAAGAGTCAGAACTGGGATTGTGGTATCTAGTAACAAAAAAAAAATAAGCCCAAACTAACAGCCAGTGCCAATTGCACTTTTATCAGGAGCTCCACTGTGTGCAGTCTGTAATAAAGAGTTGAGGAGCAGGAGAGCACCAGGGCCCCAGTGGGGATCCCATGGGTTTACCAAGCCCTCCTGGGAGATGGCAGGGGCTGGGCAGCCCTTCCTGATGGCACATTCTTGAAAGCACACCCCAAACACTGCCATGTGTCTACCTTCATGCCAGGATGAATTGGAAGGGATCCAGACAAAAGCAAGGCAAATGACAAAGAGCTGGAGGGAATGACTTCAAAGGAAAGATTAAATGAGCTAAAATATGCATAGCATGGCTAAGAAACCACTGTAGGTCAGCAGACAGGGAATACAGAACTGTGAGCCATTCTTAGGCAGAGGTATAAAAGAAAAGGTCTATCATTGACAGCAAATAGGCAGCAGGAAGAATTTATCTTCTTATTAATATTCTTCTCCTTAATTTTTGCTCCATACATAGTAGCTTTATCATACCATCATGGAATGCCAGAAGGAGGAAGGACACAAGCACTGAAAAAAACCCCATCTTTCTTACTAGTGTACTTTGAATTTCATTTTATAATTCATTTAATTTCCTCCTTTCTTACTGCTGTAGGCCAGGCTTATCGTCACACAGGACTAAGGAACCAGTTCTCTCTGAAAACAAGACTATTTCAACAAGGCACATTCAAAATAATTTATGAACATTTCCAGTATTGCTACAAGATTATTCCTTCTTCTATGCCTTGTTATTTCAGGACCAAACAGTCTTGGAATTCCTTGGGCTCATACAATTTCAATGAAATAATAAATTATATTATGATTTTTCACGAGAATTTCTCCTCCCATATGTTTTTTGTTGTCATTGTTTTTGATTTTGCTTGGGGATTTTTTTCTGTTCTGTCTTTGGGGCACACACAGAGACATTTGAAAACAGATTCACCCAAGTCTCACCTCTCAGAAGGAGAATCCTTGTCTTGTCATCAGTTCCCTGTTTAGGTCGATTGTAGTCACTCAGGGAGGAGAATTCTTTCCATGTTGCTCTCCCCTATGTCCAAATTCTAACTTTTCAACAGCTACCTTCGTACTGTTTTCTTTATATTAGTTTCTTCTTTGATTACTAATGATTGCATGCTTTTCCCAGTAAGGATTTTTTTCCCTATTAAATCTTTTGAGGATTTCACTCCCACTATGCCTTTTCTTCCTTGTCACTCTTTACTCACTGGTGAAATGTATACAGCTGTTTTTATGTTATTTTTAATACCAGAAGGTCAGAACCTTGTCTGCATATAATCATACAAGTGAATACTTAACTCTGAGGAAGGTTTCCTCGGATCATGGAAGGCTGATATTCTTCTAGGCAGTAAAATTATCCCCAGTGATATGAAAGAGAAAGACACTTGCTTTGCTAACAAGTCTCTTAAAAGTTTGAGTTAAGAGCATCTCATCCTTTATGTTCAGCAGCCATTTGACCAAGAACTGAAAGAACTGAAAGAAATATCAGTGAATCACAGAAGTTACAGCTGTGCAAAGCTCACACACTGAGCTTTGTCTGCTCTATGCCCTACTCTTTTCATTATGGAAGAGGTCCCTACACTACCATTTGCTTTCTTTTTCAGGTCATAAACTCATTTCCATTCATAATGCAAAAAAGGAGTAATACAAACCAAGGCATGCAAAACTACATTTTAAAGCAAAATAAACCTGTGGAACTTATGACAAGTTGGAAATGTTTGAACATCTTTCACTAGAGTTAGTAGCTTGAGCAGTATGAGAAAATTAATGGGAATCTATGGATTTTTATGATTTTCCCCATATAAAATTGGTTTTGAGTAAGCACATTTGAGGGAGTGAAATGGTGCATTTTGGCAAGGAGCCTCTATATGATACATATTTATACTTCTGTGCAATATAATGCATACATTACAACCAAAATTATATTTTACATTGCAATATTTTATATTGTCAAAAATGAGAATTTCTGGGGATTTGATTTGATTTAGAAGTGAAAATAGATGGAATTCTATTTTTTTACAGGACCTGGTAATACTTTTTTTCCCCTTCTTGTTGCTTTCCTGGTGAGCATGCAATCAAATTTTAAAAGGATAATCTTTTCCCAACCTTTGGCTATAGTTAACAATGCTACTTAGAGACAGCAGTTTGAAAAGTTACAGTATAATTGATGCAGCATGAACTGAATCAAGAGGACAAAGTTGATGTGCAGATATTAACATAACCCACTCCTGACATTCCAGAGGAGTTCACATTCTTTCCCAGCATGTAATTTCCTTATTAAAAACACTTTACCTTTCCAGTACAGTCCTTTCTTGGGTGTACAAATGACAGCCTTTACATCCTGAAAGACACCTGTAGTCTTCCCTGCTGTCATAGCCTGCACATTTGGAAGAGGAAAATGCCCAAGTTTGGGGGTTCTTTTTGCACAAGGAGCAGTCAGCCAACAGGAGCCTCCTTCATGCAGCTGTTTCTACATACACACAGAGACACAAACATGAATAAAGCTTTTAGCTTCCTAATAACATGCAAACATGCTCAAATCAGTTCTGCATTAGATTACTGATCCTCATTTATATTACTGCCTGGAAACATATGACAGTGGCTCAGAGGAGATGCCTTTTATTTTTAAGTTTACTTAATTGTTTGAATAAGCAGACTCAAAAGGGAAAGGACAAATGAGTTTGTTCTCTGAAGGGATGAATGCACTGCTAGCTTTCCAGTGGGGCTCATTGTTTTCTCTCTACTGCAGACACACTTGTGAAATTACAAAATTCCAGAATGAAGTCAAATGTTAGAAACCACCTAATTTGGGCTCATGATGAAGCTTTCAGGTGCCTGTTATTAGTACAGCCATTTTCCAAATCTGACCATGCACTTGTGAGATGAACCAGTCTTGAAAGACCTCATTTTTCCATGATCCACACAGAACCAAGCAGTCACATCTGTGATATCTCACTCTCAAAAACCACACAGCAACTTTCTTCTGCTGCTTCAAACAGTCTCTGCATTCAGCATGGGCACCAGTGTGTGAAGAGGAAGGGACAGAGGGACGTGAAAAAGGAGTAAAGGAGTCAAGTGTGGTGGGGTTCCTCCCTCAGCACCTCTGCTGGATTCCTACCTGGAGATTACACAACCAGAAAGCTCAGCAGCACTTCCCCATATCTCCAGCTGTACTCATGTGGCACGTAGGTCCTGCAGTTGGAAGTGGTTATTTGCCAACTAGATGTGTCAGAGGAGATCCTATAGGATCTCCTTCCTGCCAGCTGTTTTCCAGAAATGGAGCCAGTGTTAATAACAGGAACAGGCAGAGCAGTGGCTGCTTAGCACATTGGAAATGAGGCCACTTGCATTTAAGAGCTTATAAATGGATTCAGTTTTCTAATTTCAGGACCTACATTTGCAGGAAAAAACCCTAATTTATCGTGTGGTTTTCATTTTTAACCTCTCTGTAGATGTGCGGATCTTTAATTTTCAGTTCTGCGCATACACTTTATAATCTCTCTAAGTATAAACCAGTCAAATGGTCTTCCTATATCTAAATTTAGTATTCTCTGATCAATGTATCTTTCATATGCATGAAAGAACTACCCCACATGCTACTGCAGACTCCTACATTTGCCTGTTTTTTTTATTCAGCTGTATTGGATTTTCTTTTTTTTGAGCAGTCATACTCCTTTGACAGTACATAGCTGTCGTGGTTCTGTCTCACAGGTTTCTGTACATCAGAGACCAGCTTTAAAACTATTTTGACAGGTTAAAAGCTGGGATTTTTCCAGGGACAGAATGGAGAGAAGCAGGAATAAGAGAAGTGAAAAAGAGTATTCCTTGACACCCCCTAATCTCCTCAGTGCAGATGGCACTGTCATTTTCAAGTAGCTTCTATGCACAACAGCCACTGCGAAAGAGTGAAAGTTGGAACGCTGAAAATAATCTTTTTTGGGAGAGGAATATACATATCTATATGTTCATCTATCCAATATGCCCAGCTGTGAATGCACAAGCAGACAAATGAGCAAAGCTTACCTTCCCACTTCCTCCCCTTGTCCATTCACTAAAATTAATTGTTCCCCAAGATGCTGTAGGCCACATTGTTAATTATTGTCTCTCTCTTCTGCACCTGAGGCATCACACTGGTTTAGAAAACAGCCTGCAAACAGATGGAGAGCTGCTGGAGATGAATCTGAAGGTACGTGGGAAAAAAAATAAAAAGGATGCAGACTTTATGGTACTGCAGGCTCAGATGGTCTATTAATTTTCAATAATATTCTGGAAAGGAAGGAGGTCTCTACATGTTTTTAGGCTTAATTTGTTTTCACAAAAGGAGTTACAAGAGCCAATTACTTTTATGATTTCATCACAATCACCTACGTTTAAAGAATATTTATGGGAAAATATTCCAATCACCCCTGCACCAGCCTTGCTGTTTGTCAGACAACCCTTCCCCCCATGGGCAGCTGTGCATGCACCCTGCCTGACAGTACCAAGGCTGCCTGACTTGCAGACCAGACAGAAATGCCAGCTTGAAGTGGATGCTGCATGCAGCCTCTTGCCTGCTGCCTTAATGCCACTGGTTCATCCCCAGCACCAACCCCAACAAGCTGGTTCTGCCACCACGTTGTCACAGAAAGCCACAGGGCAGCCTGGGGCAAAGCTTCCCTCACATGCCCAGGCTGCCCCCATCCCATTTGTGTGAGGCAATGTCCTGATACAATCCCAACAAAAGTGCTTCTCTCTTGGATCCAGTCTGACAATTAACAAAAAGCCACTGCAGTTGTTGACACTGTCTGGTTTTTCATCTTCCCAGGCTGAGGATCAAAGTTGGTACAGCCATAACAAGGAGGCAGGGATGCCTCTAATGGTGCTCAAAGCTGTCCTGTCCTACTGAGGAGGGCACTGCAAAGGCACACAAAGCACAGGCATCCAGACCTACCTGATGTGCACCATGCCAGCTTCAAAACAGGTAAAAGGGTTTCCCTTTCATAAGTACTTCAATGTGATCATTTTCTGTGTAAAAGTACCCAAGAGATATATCCAAAAACCATAAGCTCTTCTAATAGAGCCATCTCACTCTCTTCAAAGGGAAAACTATTGCTGCACATAAGGAACAGTTGCAATTTCTAAATGGGGAAAAAAGCCTTTCAGACTTGGCTGTAAGTTCAGCTCTGCACATTAGCCAAATTACTTCAGAAAGGCAGTGAAAAAGATATTAATAGATTTATCAAATGACTATCCAAAGGAATGCAGATATTTTAGCCAAGAAGCAAGAAAAAGCAAGTTAATTATGCCACGACCAGCCCTCTGATCCATATAGGAGCAAGGAAGAAGAGGTTATACCTAAAATGCAGTGGCCACTCTTCCTTTTACAGTGTTGGCATTGTGCATATTTTGTGGAGCAGAGTCTACTTGGCAGAGACTGGCACACAACTTGTCGAGTGTTGTACACAGTGTCAGGCTGCTATATGAATGTGTAAAGGAACTCTGGAACTTAAGTATGGTGTCATTTCCTCCAGTACCCAAATTCTGCATATAAGTATTTTGCAATCTAGCAGAGATTCTCAACTGCCATAACTTCATTAAATTCTTGCTACAGAAACAACTAAATGCATTGTATATGCTTCCATACATTTAGCTTAGATAACTAAATCTACTGTCTCTCACTCTTTTAAAAGCTCATTAAATATAATAAATATGTCACAAGAATCAGTCTGTATCACTATCACCTGCACAGGTTAATACACAGTATATTGTTGCATGACCTTGGGATTCCTAGTCAAGGATTCTTAATCTGCCTTTTCCCCTGTTCTGCAGATGGTGCAAAATGTGAATATTTAAAGCTGGTAGGGCTGAATATGTCTCTAGCTCCTTCTCTCTTTGCAGAGGCAGTATCAAGGCCTCTGGCACTCCATCTGCCCCATGGGTGAGAGGTGGAGGTAAAGGTGATTTCTGCTAAACCATCTTCCCCCTCAGTGCTGCAGAGGATGAGATGGGTAACTGGCCAGTGGTGGTGCTTAGCCAGAGCACTGCAGACTTCCCAAAAGCAGCGCTGCAAATAATACCAGAAAATAATTTGATCTGGAAAGGACAATCTATTCCAAGACTATTTTAGATTCCTTTCTTTCTTCAGTCAACCCTTTGTTTTATTTTGGACAACAAATCTTTGGTAAAATGCAATTGTCTTTAATGAATTGCTTTTCTGAGCTGTCACTGTCATTGTACTGAAAATTCAGGGTGATTTATTTGACCTGTAGCAGAGGTGTAAGACAAAAACTTTAGCTCTTCTCCATTCTAACAGGAGTATTTGCTCTGGTAGGATCAGTTCACCGGTGGGGGTTTTGGCTATGGATAGCACAAAAGAAAGATGCCAGACACTAAGGTTTGTAGGCTGGGCTGAGAACAAACTTGTCCAATGGTGGTGATATATCACAGATTCTTCTCTGGCTCTCATAGGCCCAAGGACGCTTCTTTCATTACTGCCTTTTATGAGGCAAAATAAGAAAAGATCTATGAAATCAATTCACACTCTCAAAATGGTGCTTTAGTCATGGGTCACACAATTAGCCACATCTGCAAAGCGGTATATTTGCTGATTGCTAAATTCTCACCTCCAAGAACCTGGGCTAAATTTTAGTTTAAACATTTTGGTACATGGAAAAAATGTTGCAATTGCACACATAAATGCCAGATATTGCAATGAACATATGAGTAAAGGAAGGTTTTTTCCTCTGGAAAAAGAAGGTTGCGGCTGAAGGTTCTGGCCTCTTCTGTATAATTTGTATCCTCTCCTGTATCCCCCAAAATATTTCTATCCTTCAGAGCCACAAGATATTTCTGGGAAGAACTGTATCTCAGCCAGACTTTATCTGTTAACTTTTAACTCACACTCGATACAAAAACCTTTTACATCCCAACAAAATAAGATTTTGCCTCTAGCATCAATTATCATTCATGTGGCTTTTGAAGAAGTTGACAGGTCTGTATTGTCCTTGCTCTCCTTTTTCATGTATCTTGAAAGATATTTGCCTTTCGTTCACCTCATGGCACCTCAACATCCTCCTCACTTCTCAAAGATATCTGCTAACAAGGCTTTCAGACATCATCAACCCACTTTTAAAAATTCAACGACACCATAGGTGCAACCCAATTTAAAACAGTCTTAGCCAGTTCCTGACCCCTTATGGTGCTAAGTAAGGTTACAATTTACCCACAGACTACTTCTGTATGCATGTAAGGCCTGATGAAGTTACTTAAGTAAAACATGGTAAGCAGTCTTCTTGTTCTGATAATTAACAATAATAAGGCTTCATCTAAGGTGCTGGTATTTACAAAATCTTGAGAGTTGTCAATAGACATCCCAGATTTTGTTGTATGCCTCAAATGGATAATTTAGGATACCCTTCTGTAAAAGCCTGTCAGTGACATCAGTGACCTTGCTGAGCTCACTGAGAATGATCAGCCCAATGCAGAAAGGACAAAATAGAAAGCAAAAGCAGAATGAAAACAAATAAACAAACAAACAGGCAAGCAAAAAACCAAACAACTTCTCTGTCATGGCAATTAGCAAAGCAATCTTTTGGGGGATGATCTCAGCCCAGGCTAGCATCTGCTCCTAGGAGGAGAAAAAACTAATTCAATATCAGACAGGAGTAAAATGTTTCAGCAGAGAGGGAAGACTTGCTCTAAATTTCAAACAGGAGACATTGGTAAAAAGAAAGAAGAAAGGAAGAGCATGAGAAAAGCCTACGAGGAATGAAAAAAAGCTAACATGAAGGAAAAGGAAAGCAAGCAGGGAGGACAAAGAGAGTTGCATGAAGTAGTTCTATGAGGAGACCATGTCAAAAGCCAAAACCAGTGCAGCATTACAATGGCACTTTAGTAGAGGAGAGAAACCCAACCCAATAGTAGCCAGAAGAAAACCCAGAGGTATTTAAAGTCTTCATTAAATGGAGGCACCATGAGCAAAACTGAAAGTAAAATAACAAAATTTGCACTAATGTCTCAAACATTCTCTCATAAAATCTGAACTTTCCCCAAATCAACACAGCCAAAATAGCTAAACTATTTGCAGTACTTACATGTAGTGCCTGCACCTGTCTATAAGAGTGATTATTAATTTTCTGTGCATAGGTCATGTAAAAAGTCACGTAGTTTCTCTGTGATTTAGTTTCCCATCTGCAAAGCTGCCACCTCTGCTTCATTAAAGGCAAAGAGGCAAAAAGTTGACAAGGAAGAATATAAATAAAGAAGGACAAAGCAGATGATTTAATGGCAACATCAGGCTCAGGTCCAGATTAAATTAAAAAGCATATAAAACAGTGAAGCAGTTAACTGATATATTTTATTATAAAAACATAAGTATCTTCCAAAATATATCTAAAAAGGGAACATGACAATTCAAAATATCAAAATAGTATGAAATTAAATTCCTCTCTTTTCTGTAGGCATTCACAGGCTCTGCTTCCCTGTTGCCTCCCTTCTAGTAAGACTTTTCCCCTTCTTTACTCTTCCTAATTGCCAAGGTTTAAAGGACACTGAAGAGCACAGGATGGGTTCATTAGAATTGCAAAGCATCACCGCATTCCATTTGCAGCAGGGCACCATTTATCTCTGTTGCCACACCATACTGTGAGGTGGCACCAAAAACCAGACGCTGCAATCCAGAGCTAGGGAATGCTAATCATCCTACATCAGACCCTAACCATGCAGGATTCAAGGTTAACTGTGGTGGAGAACATCTGTTCAAGGAAATAAATGACTCCCAAAGGCAAACAGGAGTGGGCTTTAGATTTTCGACATGACCAGCTTCTTTCTGTTGGCTTGGAAGGCCTGGTTTAAATTCTTGGCCATTTGTTTCCATCTCTTGTGTCTACATAACCAATTCTGTCCCCTTCCTTCAATGGAGGGCACAACTACCTCTCCTCAGACCTTTTGAAGGCACCAGGTTGTTACCCATGGTAAAAATTAACATGACCATGTCTTTCTTTGCTTAGTTGCAGTGAAGTAACAATATAAATTACACCTCCTGCACAGACCTCAGCACAGCATCTATGCATAAATAGCATCCTGTAGTTTGGCCAAAGGAATCTGTCTAGCCAGTTGCCCAGGTTCACCCTGTCCAGACTGATACCTGAGTTTAGTCTGCCTCAGAAATTCTACCTTTCCATAAAATTTTCTTTAAAAATATTTCTATTCTAATGTTGTTCATATTAAATGCCACACATGTATCCTGTCTTACAGCAAAAATAGGCAGAACTGGAAAAGGTACTCAGTCAGCACTACATTGTGGTGCCAAAGCACAACTAAGAAGTAACTATGAGGTTGCCAGATCAGAGACTGCACATTAAATTCTTGCATTTGGTCTAAGTCTGTAGCCCTGCTCTTATTGTAGTCTATAGCAAGCCTGCAGTTAATTGCAGCAATAGTAAAATGTATTTTAGGGAGCCACCATAAAGAGGTAGGCTGGATTATCTAATGACACATACGTATTTTACTAAATGTGTTACTTGTCAAGCTAATTAGTTACCCTGTAAATGAAAAGGTCAACCCTGCATAGCATTTGCATCTCATCTTTCTGAGTCAAATTTCCTGTGCATGGTAGGTGGAAAGAATTAAATTCTACTGAAGTTGTGAACTGCTGATAGGAGGAACAATTTGGCAGGCAGAGAAAAATTTTAAAAAAGCTGTTCAAATCTGATCTGAAGCTAAGAACATGGAACATGTCCATCAGGAAGACACCAATCCCATGGCCACCAGCTCCATATTGTACAATTTGTTTCAAATAGCTCTGCAGCCAAGCAATACATTGAAACTGTCAGTCACACTTTACACTTTTTCCACTTCTTCTGCTGCTCTTTACTAAGCCACATATGCAAGTAGAGGAGAGACAAGGCTGATGAAATCACTCCACTGCACCAAGGTGCTACTTTTGACCCCAAATTGCCACTCTGTAGAGGAGTTCCCTGACAAGCCACACTATTGTGCACACTCCACTGCGTGCATATTTCCCCCTATTTCTACAGCTGGAGGAGAAATCCATCACAATATAACTATTCTACACCTGCAGCTCACTAATTTTGAAGCTCTCAGGGCCTTGCACATCTATAGCAGCCCTTTTCCAACACCTTTGTCATATACATACATCTGAAGTATGAATACTTGGCACAATAACAAATACTTGAGAGCTATGGACAAAGCCATCAGCAAGAGGTTAAAGAAAAAGCATCAGAAGCCTTCCTGGGGAATATCAAACCAAAATAAACAGAATGTTTCAGGGCAGTCGGCAGATTAAGCAGGAACTTTGGAATATTTTTCTTTTTCAGAGAAACATCCAGCTTTGTGTTTCAGTCTGTAAACATCCTATGCCAGAAAGGGATCTTCAGAGACTCTTTGTCCTTGCTAAAGGGCTTTACTTAATGGGGTGTTACATGAAAAAGCCTATCTGTCTTTCAGGAAAATGTGCCCTGCGGGCTTACTGAAACACTGGCAATATCTAGAGGAAAAAGAAAACCAGGATATGAAATATGTCCTGGCTATTCTAGGTTTAAATATATATTAAGTCACTCTGCCAGGACTGAAAACTCTGGTGTCATAAATTTCACAGTAACCTGTGTGCATTAAGTAGATGTCAGGGGACCCTGCTCCCTTCAACAGGAGTCACATCTTCCAGGCAGAGAATCTCACTGTCAAAGGCTTGAGCTTTGCTTGCAGAAGCTGCCCCCGCCAGCTCTGAGCTCACTCTGCAGACAGGCTCTCCACTGCAGGGAAGCCACGGGATCCTTACAGCCCCCTGCCCATGGGCTGACCCCTGCAGCACTTCCACTGGGACTGACACAGCAGCTGGGAATTTAGAGCCCTTACACCTACACTGCAAATGATTACATCACTCTTCAAATGACAGGTCCTTTGAAATAGCTGAATTATGTTGGACTATTTCCTTTGTGAGTCCTTTGGTAAGAACTTTGCACCCCACTTAGCAGGCCTATATGTAACAGGAGCAAGTGGATGGTTTAAGATACAATATAAAGTCTTAGCTTATAACTTGTATTTCAAAACCCTTCATTCCCCATATATTTGACCAAAGTTTTAACTTCAGATGTACTTAAAGATGCCTTTTTTTTTTCTGGTGCACATACAAGCTTATGCACAGGTAGCACTAGGAATCAATTAGTCCATTTTAAGGGGAGTGAACACATACTCAGTTCTAGGCTTCAGAGAAGACACACCCTCTCCATGTATTTTTCATCAGGCAGGATTTTCCTGAATCCAAATAGCAATGAATATGGCACTCATGTTCACCCTCCTCTACTCATGGTTCATGTAAGAAATACTTCCTTTTGGCTTCGAGTTACCCATCTTATCTGTCAGAAGGGATAATAACTCCTCTGTATTACATCAACTTGATTATCTAGAAAGGAAAAAAAATCTGATTTTACTTGTAAGTCTTGCACAAGAGAAATTTAGGAGATAGCAGTAAATTTTTAAATCTCTTTCTTGTATGATCCTGGCTAAAAGCTCTCTTTCTTCCCTCCTTTGATTTTGACTTGGTTCAAGAATATCTGCCTTGTATGCAACTGTTGAAATCTTCTGGAACCATCAAAATTCCCACAATATGTACAATTGTGGAATTAATCTGAAAAGGTTTTGGTGTTAGGAAGGCAAACATTCTGTGTCAGCTTCAGCATTTTATAAGGAATATTGAAATTCCCAGTGTTTACATCAAGGACCCTAGTACCTTTAAACACAAATTACCTTTGAAGCCAGTAACCAACAGTTCCATTTGGTACCTCTTCAGCTGGTTCAGCTCTGTGCTGTGCTGATTCACCACATCAGCCCCAACTGTCCTATTCTTAAATTGTTTTTTTGTCCTGCTCTTTAAGATACAACTTGCAGCAGAAAGAAAAATGGGAACACCAGTGCAGACTTATTCTTAAAACAAATGCTCCCTTAATCAAAACTGGATGACTAACAAGCATAAAATTATGGCTCTAATACCACATATAATCGTTTATCTCATTGCAAAGAGGCATACATCATTTGCATTGTGTTCCAGTAGTGTTTTATACCCACTTTACCATAATCTAAATGAGCATGCACAACGCAGACAAATGGAGATTCTAGCCCATCTTATGCATTTGCCTGGAGAGAACAATGATGTTTGTTGTGTGCACTTTTAAAAATCATGTTCCTATAAATAAACACATTAAAATGTAAAGACAAAGCAGTGGGCAATCTCACTGCCTGAGCATTTTTAATTGTGAGATATACTTTTCACAAAAAAGGGATGTTTTTGTAATAGTTTTTTTCTGGGCAGCAGCTTTAATAAATTATATTTGAAACTGACATGAGCTATGGAATAGGTTTGTTGAAGTGAATTTAAACCTATGGATACATCAGCTCAGCATGTGGGTACTGCCAACCACACTTACAGCTCAGACTAGAGAGTATTTTCTTCTGCCCATTCCTCATTATCTGGGATGAAATGAACAGTCCAAGCCAAGGACTCAGCTTTAAGCAACTTTAAAAACTTACCAAAATGGCAACTGCCAAAGTATGTATCTCTTTCCTTGAGCCTACTTCTGCACAAAGGCTGTAAGAAGCTTTCACTTCTCCATCTGCAGCATCCTCCCTATTCCCAAAACCACCACAGCTGTGAAGTTCAATAATGCATAGTTCTTCAGGGAGAGCAGGTATGGCTTCACACGACAATATTTGCAAGAGCTGATTTCAGCTCCCATGTATGACTTTACATCCTTTTCTGACCTTGTAGATCTGTGAGAAACTGGCACTTGAAATTCTGACATTTTTATAAGAGACAAGCTGATCTTATACCTAATTTTAGAGAGCTTTATAAAGGTCTTTTTCCTATTCACAAGGATAACTCGCTCAGCACAGCTGATCTTACCGTACAGAACTATGAGGCTTTACAAGCAAAAAAAAAAGCATACTGAATATATGGCAAAATTCTATTTTGTATTGTTAAGATCATTTATCTGTGACATATGTGGCATGAAGATGAAAATATGACATGCTCTAAAGGCTTTATTGTTATTTCACTTGGACTGAACTGCATTGCTTATGCTCAATGCACCATTTGTTCAACATGCTTTTCTGATTTTGCCCACAACATAAAGCTACCATCCAAAAATCAAGGGAGCAGTACAATCTTGACACAGATTAACCTCAAAAATAAACTGTAACTACATTAAAGAACTGTGAAATTCTACCTGGAGATTATTTGCTCAAAGAACGGGAACATGATAGAGATGGTAGGAGGATGTATTGAAGATGCCCCTGCTCATCACAGGGGTGTTAGTCTAGGTGACCTTTAAATGTCCCTTCCAACACAAACTATTCTATAATTCTATGATTCTATGATTCTATGAATGATCCTCAGCAAAATAAAAGAGATAGATGGATACTCTGCACAGCACATTGAATGCTTTAGAGTTCAGCAGAGTATCATTCCTCTTTTTGCATCAGTCTGTCTTGTATGGATTTAGCACTTAAGAGAATAACTATATTACATATTTTACATACTATTACAGCAACCTGATGAGGTCTTCAGGGGAGAGAAGGACAAGAATCTTGTTTCTTGATCAGAAGGCTGGATTTATTGATATAAGATATATAATACATTATAACGATACTAAAAAGAATAAGGAGAGAAGTTGCAGAAGCTGCTAAGCTAAGAATAGAATAGAAAAGAATCTAAAAACAAGAGAGTTCTCTGTCCCTGTGTTCCAGAGAGCTTGCCCTGTGATTGGCCCTTAACTGTACACATGGAACATGAACCAATCACAGGTGCATCCTATTGCATTCCACAGTAGCTGATAATCACTGTTTACATTCTATTTCTGGGGCCTCAGCTTCCCAGAAGATGAACCAGTCTGAAAGAAAGGATTTCTGTGAAAAAATGTCTGCGACAAAATACCAGAACAATAACTATATTACATATTGGAGTAAGTATATTTATATCTGGAAATTAAGGATTCTATATTATTTATCTTGGTAAGCATTGTGCAGGTATTTTATTATCTGTATGTCCCACTCTTATTATTGATTGACATTCAGTGTTCAGCTGCTAGGGGTGGGTTTAATTGCATTCCTCTACTACTTTAAACTTTACCACTTCTTTCCTACCAGCATAATATTAAAAACAATATTTTGTCTTTACACACTCATGTTTCTGCATTCATTCTAATTTTTTCCCTGGAGAGCCTGCTTTCTTTCCAGTAACCCTCCTCTTGTATACCAGAGTGGTGTTCAGCTTTCACCACTAGTTCTGCATCATTTGTTTCATCTCTTCTCACAAAGTATTCCCCTTTAGCTTACATGCTTTATTTTTTTTTTATCCTAAATTAATTTAAATTTCATTTCATCAGTTCTCAGTATTTATCTCAGCTTAGCTTTTTAGACAAATCTAAAATTTGTGTGTGTCTACATATGACAGAGTGTCAAGAAATTTATGTATCCAAGCACAATGTGCCCTTTAGTTTACTTTTCTTTGGCTATTCAGGACTGTTCACACAGAAATATTGCCCACTCATCAAGCCTGACTGCCTGGACTTTAAACAACAGCAATTATTTTTCCATATTACACATCCACAGAATCACAAAATGTTCTGAGTTGGAAGGGACCACCAAAGATCACCGAGTCCAGCTCTTAAGCTAACAGGCCATACAGGGATTGAACCAGTGACCTTGGCCTTATCAGCACCAGTTGAGATAGCAACAGTTGAGATAATTCCATTTAATTCTCCCTCCAACTATCTCCAAAAAATACAGAAAAAACTACTACCATCTTTCTGTCTTTTGATGTCTCCCTAGCTGTGAACAAGATGTTGAAAAAATATTCGAAAGGTTTTCTTACTTCACCTTAACGATTTCTCTGGAATTTGTGAATGTCATTCATCTAGATCAGTTACTTTGTCAAAATGTAATGTTTCCATATACTTAACAGTGTGCTCTAGCATAATCATAAACCCTTTAATACCTTCTGTGGGAAAATACATTTTCATCTTCCAGATGTGACCTTCAGCTTTTGTCAGAAATGCTATACTATGAAAGTGAAAACACATTGAGTTATCTGCAATATATTTTTTAGTAACAATAGCTCTTATTCATGTTGCTTTATGACCTTGCAAGCTAGGTTTGACAGCTAATGCTACATATTCTATGCTTATAAAACCATTTCTTTTTACCATATTAATGCCATTAATTAGCATTATTATTACCAACATTAAAGTCTAAATTTTGCTTATCATCAATTTATCAATAACTTCAGCCTTTCTTGCAGCAGCAAGAACTCTCCCTTTTTCATATGAAGCATTTTCTTCCTCTGTAAATAATTTCATTAAATGTGAGGTAAAGTCTGGGTTATCTGGTCCAAGCAATATAGCTCACACTTGGCATTCACACACTTCTCACATATGTGAGTGTACACTTTGAGAGCTTCTACCTTCTGCATCAGACCATTGTACAGTACAGAACCATCTGTAGCTGTCTGTCATGACATATACAGAAAGAGGGAAATTCTAAATTTGCTTCACACTACCAACTTGTGCATCTGATGTTGGGTGTTATAAGAGAGAGGCAAAAGTTTGCAGGCCTAACAGCACTTCAAGCAGTGGAGAGCACTGGAATAAGAGGAGGCATAACATACATGAGCCTGTTCATTCATGGAGCACAAACTGACAGCTCTGAAACTCTGTAGACAGAGCTTGGCCCAATGTGTGTGATATTACACACATGGCAAAGCTTGAATATTCCAATTCAGATTTTTTTCCACACTGCTCAGGTATGAAGCACCTGTCTGGTGCTTCACAACCTAAGCCTGTTGACAGATCATGTGTTATTAGTTTTATATCATTTCACTAAATGTTCCCTGACAAATGTTTTGTGGATATGCAGAAAGAGAGAAGCTGGGTGTATAAATGTATCCATGCAAGGTACAGGGTCTGGAGAAACTAACTAAACTACCAACAACAATGAAAGCATCAAAGTACACCGGGAGACAGTTGTTATTGTGAAATCTTACATGTCACATCACTGTACAAGACAAGCATTTGACTAGCCAAACTACAATACATACATATGTATGTGTGTATACATCTATATATACAGATATATGTATATATATATGCCAAGTAATATGTGTATTATCAATTATGTAGCATATATACGTATATATATATATGCTAGATAATATATGCATTATCTATTATGTAGCATATATATTTATATATAGCTACATATTTATATATAGCTATATTTATATATAAGCCAGCTTTGCATGGCTTTCTGCACAATTAGAGCATTACCTGAGCAAGTCCCCATCTGAGCCAGCTGCAATTAATGCAATATTTTCCATTTCAAGCAGTGTCTTTCTATGAATCTATGCCAGTTTGCAGTGATCCCATTTGCACCTCCCATCAGTTCATGCTATCACCCTCACTGTGTGTCTTTTACTGCTACTGTGCCTTTCATCTGCAGATCACTTCCTTTTCATGCACTGTCATCTCCACCTTTTTCCTTAGAATACACTTTCACTTCACTGATTCTATATTTAAAGCTTGCAGCTCTCCCCATTTGCTTTGTCTAATTGGCTCTTAAAACCTTTTTCACAATGAAGTAACTAATTAAATTATTTTGATCAGTTTCCAAAATTTTCCTGAGGAAATGAATAATGTATCAGTTCGCATTATAATTTTCTTAGCTATTTCATTTAGGTAATTTTGGAGCATTTTTGCATTCATTCAGACAGAGATAAAGAAGCAAGTTTGGCTCTGTAAGGAAGCTGGCTTGGAAAACTGTGTCCAAAGAGTCCTATAGATCAGTCTCTACCTAAGTAAGATGATATAACTAAATTGTCCTTGAAGCATAGACTGGAGTGTTCCAAACCCATGGAAAATCAGGGTTACAGTTACTCCTACTCCCACTCTGTAGCTCATTGAATCATTAAATCTTTTATAGTCTGCCTTATCCTCTGGGCAGAGTTTGAAAGTACCCACCTTCCCCAACAACCTATATGCTGAGGAACTTTCCAGGTCAGACTGTGCTTGCAAAAGCAGAAAAAAGGGGCTGAAACAAGATGTCCTCTTGAAAAGGCAGAGGAGGTAAGAGGAATCACCACCTACTGCTACTCTGGTTCCCTTTTAAAAGAAAAGATTGATTCTTCTATGTGTTTTCCTGTGAAGAGGAGGATTAAGTTCCTACTTTCATGGCTGTAAATCATGTGTGGAGAGAAATGCATGCAGAGAAATGCACAGTTAAGCACGTAAGCCTCCGAGAGGGCGGGGATTTAAAACTTGAGTGAGTCCCCAGGGCTTTTCTCTTGCTGCCTCAGATGGCTCAGTGCTTAGGGCTGTGCACACCACTATAGGTCATATACATTCTTTCTTTGTCCTTGTACAGGAAACATACAATGCCAACCCAAGGCCACAGGTTCTGCCACAAGTCTCCAAATATCTCATGGTATCAAAGTCTTTGTTTGGCCAAAACTTAAATCTCTCTAACTTATCAATAATTTAATTACTTCTTTCACACATGTAGTGCTGTATGCCTCTGATCATTTACACATGAAATGTTTCACAGCTGGAACAGAGCAGGATATGCATGCAGGGATATGAATGTCAGCACTGCCAGGCAACACACTCACTGATGCACTGTATTTAAATCCTTCTGTACCAATGGACACCAAACCTGGCAGGTGCTGGAATCACTGATGTGTGCCTCCCCTGCCTTCTGTGCCTACCATTCCATGCATGACACATCAGAAGTCATGTCTCCACCTGTTTTTTGGTTTTATGGTCTTGTTATAGCTCTGAATTTCTACTCTTCTCATCCACTGCTCTGTGACCACAGACAGAGTATTGTGTGATCCCACTGATGCAGCAGTGGGCAAGGGAAAGGAGCAGAGCAGAGGTGTCAGGTGCACTGGAATGGTTGGAAGCTGGAGGTTCTGCAGGAAGAACTCATTGTTCAGGGTCTGTATTTGAGGATTGGAGGGAAGAGCAAGGTCTCAATGTTCCTAACATCCCAAACTGCAGTATGATTTACAGGTCAGAGGCACAATGAGCTCCATAGCCAGCATGACCGAGTGAGATGTTAACTCTCCCCTTCCAGCACCCCTCCAAGCCTCAGAGAAGCTTCATCCCCAGGCCCTAACAGAGCAAATGCCAGCTGGGGTGATTTCCTCATGCTCTGAGTCACCCACTGTGTGGGCTGAACACTCATCCTGAACTGTGACACAACCACCTACCTCTGAACTTTGACAACCTGTGCCCATAACGTTATTGAGTGATCGTGACCATTTTCAGTTAACTTTTTCTTTAATGCTTCATTTGCTAAAAAGGCAATTTTAGCTCCTGAAGAAGGCATTTTAAGCAAAACTCAGAAATGTGACCTGGAAAGACAATATGAATGGGATTTTTCTCTGTCATATCTCTATGCTTTTTATTATTCTTGACATTCTACAATGTTAGGTTATAAATAGAAAGCATTTTGAAAATGTCGTAATATCCTGAGTTTAATAAGAGAATACCACAGCTAGAAAATGTGCTTAAGAAATCAAGATTACATAGCAGACTCAAGAGGAAGAATTAAACTGGGCTTCACTGCAATGGAACTTAACAGCAACAAAAAATGTGAACTGTGAACTCAAGCTGGAAGCTAAAATTGAAATGTAAACATTGCTTATTGAAAGCAAGATGCTGCATTAATAACAGCAACCACAAAAGTTGAAGACTTGTGGCATTACTGGATAGAGCAATGATGCTTTTTCACCCTTTCAAGTGGATCTAATTCAGATTATGTCCCCCAGCTAACCCAAACATCAAAGTCCCTGTACTTGATCCTTCAGTAGAGCATGAATTTGTTTTGGAATGTCCTAGCTGAATTGACTTCTTTTGCTCTTGCCTTTCTATCTCATATAGAAATTATTCTCATCTCTTTGCAGGTCTTCTGTGTCTTAGCACAGGAAAAGGGGCTGGTACTGATGAATACATGACAAGCTTTTCCAATTTGCATAAATTAGATCAGAATATTTACTAAAGATCAAAATCAATTCTTTCTTTTCTATGCTTGAACCTAAAGCACAGTGCAATTCTGTTTTGATCTGTACAGAACACTTTGCTGACTATATCAACAGCTACAAATTCACCCCAGACTACGTGGAACAGACTTTGCCTCCTAGAATGTGCCTGTGAGATTTCAGGGGCTGAGCACCACTGTGCATCACTCCTCCAGGAGGTACCAACCACTGACTCCTCTGGAGTCTGGGGATGGCCAAGAAGAGTCACAAACATGGCTAGATTTGGGTTTGACTAGTACTGAAGCATAACTGAAGTTATAATAATAAAACCATGGCAATGAGATGATATGTGCTGATGTAACTCTGGTGAAAATTTCAATGAGTGATCTGCAAGATCAATAAAAATTAGACTCTTAACATAGTCAATAAAATGGTTCAGAAGTATTTCAGAAAGGAATATATGAAGCAGAAAAACTTATAAATAACTTAGGCAATTTCTGTGGAGCTTTGCCCAAACTGATATTTATTCTATTATACCATCCCATTCTAACAGTCCCTTGTTTAGTTATCTAAGGCAACCAATGAAAACCCAGTGAAAAATACCTTTTTCACTCTAGAACCCTAGCTTCTTGATTACAAAGAAGTGATGCTTTAATTACCTTTGGATAATTAGAGGTGATCAGTCAGAACAGAAAACACAACCAGACCAAGGATCAGTGTAATGTGACAGCTGCAGAAGGGCAAGGTCTGTCACACTGCCACTGCCCCATTGTGGAATTAACATCCACAGTAGTAAGCAAAACAACAAGGAGTAATAAAAACTCCACAGCAAAACATATAGATTTCTTTTTCCACCTGCTCCAAGCAAAAATATTTGGCTGTAATTGCATGATGGGAGAAAGAGCACCCTTTGAAGTTTAAGAGTTACCTGCATATTTAGAAAATGTGTTCTAAGATAGGTCATTTTTCTTCCATATGTGACTGATCTGCTCCGTGTGAATGCAAATTCTCTTTTCTGCTTTGTTATTTGTCAAGAAAATTGGAATCAATATTATTTTAATCCACCTCATATACAGTGTTGAACCTTTTATTTGTCTCAATGAATAAATAATTTGAACTGAGACTCTGCTCAGTATTTTCTCAGTACCTAAAAAAAAAAAAAAGCTGAATTCTCTTTGCACTTTTAAGCTTTGAATTATGGACCATCCCATTGCCTGGAAGCAACTGACGTTCTTAAATTATAAACGGTGAATTATCTTCTTGCTTTTGTACAAGAAGATACAAAAACATTATTAAAACAAAAGTATACATGTTTAGGAGACAATAAAAAATTAATATAATCAGTAAAAATTGATATTCTTATTTTCTTTGCAGTTTTTTTTCTTTTTTGGCTTTTAAATAACATTTCCTGGACTTGATTGCATTAATTTAGTTTTAGGAAAGATTGGCATGTTGGATATACATATGAATCAAACATTTACATTAACTCTAACTGCAGTCATCAGAAGATATGGGAAATTTGTGTGTACTTACTGATGGAGAAGGTGAATTCCCACAATCCCAAAATCCTTAAATGTACTTAACAAAGGTAATTTTGGTAATGTTTTGGAAGAATATAAATAAATGTCCTGTTATGGTGCATATTTCTGCACCCAGACTGACATTCCTCTTTTGAAGAGTTTTAGCATCTGTAAGAAGTAATATTTATAACACATCAAAAGTAGAAGTAGGTCTTGAGAAAATCAGGCTGACATTTAGAGAGCTACATTTGGTGCAACTCAAATTTACTGCAGCTGCAGTATAAATAATCTGAGCACTGCCAAAGATGAGCTACTTATGTCTGTATACACACAGAACAATTTAAACTTCTCCACATTTAATTTCAAATAAAGGACAGTTTTACGGCTGATCAGTGCAGTACACAGGATCTCAAGCATGACAAAACCATGAAATCTGAAGGAAATTCCATCACAAAGAGCCTAAGAACACACCATTTTCTTCAAAACTGCTTCATAGCCCTTGCCACTAAATCCAGGTGTAATGTAGAAATTTGGTGTAATTCCTTCTTAATTATGTTGAGTACCATTTGCAGATAAAATCTGTAGAAAGTTAGAGTCGATGCTTTCTACTGCTCTTTATATTTTGGATAGTGCTGGATAAAGGGGGCTGGAGGAATACAGGCAAAGAAAGCACTGGAATTTTAGGACAAATTCTTGCTATAGTAAACACCTCTGTGCTAGCTTTTGCCCAGGTACTGCACAGCAGCTGAGCCAGAGATGCTCAGCTCCTCTGTGGATTTCGAAGGGTCACAGCCAGCACTGCCACCCCCTCAGGGATGGCATGGAAGCCACGTCACTCACAGGGACTGCAAATTTCATCCATCAATTTTGGCTCAAGGGGATGGAGGAAAACGAGACATTCAGGACTCAGTTGGGCCAAGTCAGTGTTGGAAGATTTGACCATTAGGGCTCATTGGATTAAAGGAGGGATCTCTTCTTAAATTGTCCCCTTGAGGTCACATTTTTTACTATCTCAGAGTCAATTTTTACAATAATTTTATGGACCATGGGCTTTAGGGAAAAATTGATGCCAGTATAAGCTCAGTAAAAGGGAAAAAACAGTGTTCTGATTTTTTAAAAAAATGGCATTGCTGACATTGGTGCTTGCCTCATCCACATTTCAGTGTTGTCTCACAAACAGTATAGGATGTGGTAAACTGGAAAAGCACTAGAATAATGGGGAAAATAAAAACAGGGAACCCTGCTGACAAACATTTTTTCAGATGTTGTTTCTCATCATAAAAATCAAGTTCCTATTTCCAGTCTTAGAAATTATACAATTCAGATATTTGTCCCTCTTTCTTTTTTTTCCCTGTTGCACAATTGTCCCAGGGTGAATTTATGATGCTTGTATCCCCAATCCTCTGTTCTGTTTATGCTGGATATTAAGTTCTGCCCTTCTAAGACTGGTTCTGAGGGTGAAGTGGGGGAGAAGGAAAAGCGGTGGAATTTTTCATGGCTGTATTCACAAACAGAGATAAGAGCTTCACCTCTCTCTCCATGTGTTGTCTGCAGCACAGACAGCAGCAGAGCACTCTCCTTTGTCTTTAGTTAGACTTTTTTAGTTGGCTGAGGCCAGAAGATTTTTGGAACTGTTCAGCCATTGTTCCATCAGGAACACCAGGACTGTCATCCGGGCCCCCCAAGCTGCGCTGCGGCCGGGACACCGGAGCCGAGCCCGAGAGACTGAGGGAGAGCCGAGGGCACAGCCACGGAAAGGACTCTGAGCTACAGGGGACTTTCTGGATCTGCCATCTCTTCAGAACAATGAGAGGTTCCATTGTTTAGTATTATTCATTTTCTCATCTTTGTGAATACTTTGCTTGTTAAATAAACAGTTTCTTCCCACTTTTCACAAAGGAGATTTATGTTTCCTGAATTGGTAGGGGGAGGGGCTGCTTGAATTTGTTTTACAGAAGAGATCACTTCAAAAGTTTCCTCCCAAATTTGTCCTAAACTAGGACAACAATTCTTAAATTCTTAGACTTGCCTTATTTTAATGACATATGAACAACATCCAGGTGGCTGTAATGCATTTAGTTTCATTGAGAATTATTCTGAATATTTAAGAAAATAATGGACATGTTTTGAAAGTGTTCCAAAATAAATAAATAAATAAATAAATAAATAAATAAATAAATAAATAAATAAGGCATGTGTTGATGATTAATAGAATTTTTGTCGAAATCGGTAATTTTTAATTAACTCCCTTTGAAATGTTTGAGTCATTTCATGAAGGAAGAGAAAGTCTATGTTAGATTTAGGAGACTAATCAGTCAATCAAAGAACAATTTAATCCATATTCAGTGTGATCTCTACAGAAACAGAGTCAGACTTTAAAGTGTTCATTGCAACCTTTTCATGAACATTTTTACTTTTCAAGACAAATTACTCACTTACCCAGGAACATCACTGATTTTGCAGGAGTGTCATCATCCACAGCTAAGCTTGTAAATTTATAGCTGAAGATAAAATTAAGAGTAAGTTCTGACAGATTTAGAGAAATATATGAAATTACATTACACAAATGCCCTTAACCTTGTCCTGTAGATATGATATTTAATAACTGCATTTAAATATATTATCTTATTAGGATCAATTGGATTGTTTAAAAATGTGTTTCTTCTCTTTTGGCATCCTAGAGAGAAGAGATAATGTTACTGAAGTGCCATACCTATGCATTCCTTCTGCTGGCTCACAACAACAGCTGGACGTACCTGTGGGCATAGTTTTGCAGCTAGAACATAAACCTATATATCTGTCAGTCAGGAAGACATAAAAATTACTTAAGCTGCATCTATAATTAAATGTGCCCAAAAAGTGGGGGCCAAAAAAATCCACAGACAGCAATAAAAAAAAATATCCATCCCTTCTGGCAGATCTGACATGACCCTGATCTCTCATGTCATATATGTGTCGATTTTGTCACTAATGCAATTTATCTGAAGGGGCTAAATCTTGACTGACACTATTGGGGAAGTCAGAATCAGGCCCAGAGATGTTTGGATCATCAGATGGATTCCACAAGAGTCATGGCCTTCCCAGTCCCATTCACAAAATCATTTGCTGCACCCACTGCCAATGGAAGTGTCCTTGCACAATAAGCTTCACTCTTCATGCCAGGTTTTTCAAGAGCAACAAATCATCCAACATCAAGCCATGGCTGATATCCCATGGCCTGTCCCTTAATTTTATGATTACTCACAATGAAACCAAGGCATGGAACAGCTTCCCTGTTCTAAGCACTGTCTGAACAGGAAAGAGGAGGGTATCACAGCCAGAATAAACTTACCAGCACAAATGCAAAGTCTGCACCTGACTGAGCTTGCACAGAAACACTCTGTGAGTCCCTGCTGGAGACCAGCTGAGGATGGTTGTGTGCTTACAGTGCAGACCATCTGGAAACAGGGAGCAATACAGGGTCTGAACAGGGTCTGTGGCTTCAGGGCTAATCCTGTACTGCTTGGTCCACCAGATTTGCTCCTCTTCTGAGAGGGCTGCAGATCCCAATGTTAGTCTAGTTCAGAAGAACAGAGACTGAAATAGGTGCAGTGGAGAGAGATCTCCTACCTGCTTTTTTTTTTCATTTGCTTGTTTGTAAGACAGTGATCCTCTTGTTCTGTTTCTACACCTTTGGAAAAAAAACCAAAACAGGATCACAGAATGGTTTGGGTTGAAAGAGAGTTGGTTGGAATTGCCAACAGCTCTGTAACATCTTGAAACAATGCATTCAACTGCTACAACTTGAGTAAAAGGGAGACAGAAACAGATCAATACTACACGGTGCTTATTCTGTTTCTGATAGAGATGCACAGATGAGTAAAGCAATGGCTACTGAGTTGCTCTGACTTTCTGGCTTTAGAAAATGTCTGACTGGTTGATTGCTGCTATATTATGCTAAGCAACACAAATAAAGGAGGCCTCTTCTGTTATACTAGTGATAACATCATCTCTGTTATCTCTAAGGTGCAGGGAATACTATAAGCCATATTTTAAAGGTGAGATAATCTTTCTGTTGGAGGTAGAAAACTACTTTCTTAAGGTAGAAAATTCTGTCTGCATCAAAGTCACAGCTCCTAAATGACTTCTCTACACACTGGCTACATGTAGCTGGGGCAAAAGAGGAAGTTTCAGGCTCCTGACACATCAGCAATACCCTATCCAAATAAATACATCTTCTAATGCAGCTGGGCTACGTCAGCTCATCTTCTACATCCTTATCAGTTATTCCTAACCAACTTTCTTATCATAACTACTTCTTCATACAGCTTCTGTTTGTTGCAACATTATGTCCCACAGGCAAAAAACTGAAATGTTCTAGCTCGTAATTTCATGCATTTCTAATTTATTGTCTCACTTTAAATCTCCATTAAAATTAAAATAGAAGAAGTGGGGAGAAGAAAGCCCTTTGCATGCTTATTCACCAAGCAGCTTTCTAAGGTTCTTAGAGGTCTAATTATGATATGAAAACATGATTTCCAACTTTGCAGATGATACTAAATTGGAAGAGAATAAAAACAAATGAGGAATAATTAGGTAGTGCAACCAGATATAAAAGAATTTAGATCATTTTATATTTCAGGAATAATAAATGGCAAATGCAGGGCTCTGCAAATAAATTGAGAATAATTAGCCTCACAGTGTGGCATAAAAAGTGGGATCCTGTTTAGAAAGACAAGAGGCTACAACACAGTGAGATAAATTCTGAACTTTGCAAAATTCTCGTCTAAGATTCCCTTATGTAACTTGCTAGCAGTCTCAGTGGTACTCCCCCAGAAATGAGAAAAAACTCAGTGTCAGCAAGAAAAAAACCACTTGGCCTCAAGGAAAGGAAGGGCTACAGGGTGATACAGTCTGAGAAGTTTCTTCCACAGCAATTACACAGGACCATATTAGCTAAATAATGGACCCCAGGCTGTATTCAATCTGAAGGGTGTCTCTGCCCAAACCAGTATCTTTCTCTGGGGACATAACGAAAAAGAGTGGGGAGAAAACATCACGGAAATGTTTTGATTCTCTGCTCGAGTGCTCCTGCAGAAGAGCCACCTGACTCTGCGGCAGAAATGCACTGCTTGTTTGGAAAGACCTCTGGGCTGATCAGGAACAGTCATTTTTTATTTCCTTACGTTATGTTATGTTCCTTAATGTATTCAGGCCTAAAGTTGGAAAAAGGTTTCCAGCAGTTGAGCTGGGAGGTTCCAGGAGAGCTGTCAGTGGGAACAATGGTGGGAAGATACCTTGCTGGTTTTAAAATGTTGCTTTATGAACCATGACAGATTAAATGCTGAGGTAGCTGGGATGGCAAGGGACATCACCCTAAGAGATCACCATGGTTTCCTGCACTGCTGCTTTCCGCTCTATATACTGCTGCCTACTTCTCTTGACTGAAACACAACCTGTCAAAAACGCACTCCTTCTTCTGCATATATCAGCACATTAATTTCAAGCTATGTGATACGGGATGTTCTTCTGTATCAACACAAGACAAAAAAAAAGAGCATTTTTTTCCTTTTTGAAGAGATGAAAATTTCTTCAGGAAACTGGTTTTTTATTTTATGGAATTGTCTGTTCTTTTGAAGGTGGGTGAAGATGGAAAATGGACAAATGCATGGGGGAATTAATATCACTGCGGGTGAGTCAGTACTGCAAGAGATTACTGACTATGGAATATTTTCACCGAAAACAGAATTAAATAGACCTCTCTAGTATAATGATGTCGAAAATCCATCATTAGTTCTCAGAATCTGATATGTATTAGGTTGATCTGTCTGCCCATGAAGAGAAGCCTTTTGGGGGGTGAAGATTTAGCTTCCTAGGTTTTCTTATAGTAAACTTTGAGCTTTTTTAACGATAGCAAAATAGACAAAAGCTTCATTTTAGGACATTTCTACATTTCTGTCTAGCCATGTTTTCCACAGAATTGGTCTGAGTTATTAGCCATCTTTCAAAGCATGCCATTGTGAAAAGCCATTGAAATCTTCCAGATGCAATGAAGTGTATTTCAGCATTTCAGCGCTAAACGCCTGCATAATTTATGGCAGAGTGCACATAATTTCTATGTATGGCTATACCTAACACAGGCTCATTTCACATTTGAAATTCAATTCTTCCAGCTGACTAATTGATTCATTTTCATAAATACTCTAAAATTTGTAATAGGAACGATGCTTTGCGGTAAGATATTGTTTTGGCCGGTACCCAAATTAACTATGAATATTTACTTTCAACAAAAGCCAGTGGGACCAATAGCAAATAATGAAAACAGTGATTTATAATTTCTTTTTACAGTCCTTTTGTTACATGAGGTTCAGCAAAATTTCAAATCCTATAAACCATACCCTTAAAATACAGTTATTATGATAGTCAATCTCAATTTTCTGTTCTCTGCCTCCTTCTGCCCATTCCCCTCCAGGAGCCCTCCGTCTGCTGGGATCCCTCTAATTCTTTCTTGGGATGTGAGACAGTGAACAAGCTTCTGACATGAGATTTGATAGCCACTATGTCCATGATCCTTCACCAGAAGAGCTGAATTAGGATGTTTTCAGGGAAGGTAGAAAATAGTTTGCTTCCAGAAAGAATGATAAATCATTCCCAAAACCCTTGAATGTATATCCTAAGTCACTTGGGTTCCCAGAGCAAGGACCTGGTTTAAAACATACAAGTTCAGACCAAGGCAATGTTCTCAGGAAGGGCTGATGAGGGTTGCAGTTCAGTTCCCACAAGTCCCATTAGGCCAAGTTGTGCAGCTGCAGCAGGAAAGATGGGAGTAACATAAAGTATGGAAAGTGATTTGTTAGTCCAGTGCAACTCTTGCATGATCAGGTTTAGAGAGAAGCACCTGCACTGGTGATGGACACTTCTACCAGCTCTAGGCTTTTGGGAGCATAGTCCAACCTTGTCACATCCCCCTCCTCCCCAGCTGCATCACAGCAGCTCTCCCTCCTGCCTGACCATTAGTCTGTGGAAGTGACACCTGGCATTTGGGGAAACAGGCAGCATGGGCCTCAGGTACCTTTAGGATCAAAGATATTCATATATTAATGACATCAGTTTTAGATTAGCATGATTTTAAGTGTATGGGAGGTAACTTAAAAGCTGTGACTATCATTGAGCTCTCTATGTCCCAGAGCTCTGTAACAAAGTTCAGGGACTGTAGCCACGCTTCTCTTCACAGAGTAAAACAAGGCACAATTCTTCCCAAGAATATTTCTGGGTTTCACATTCTCTGAACCTCAGAGAATGATAGAAACAATTCTTATTTGCTGTGCCTGTGTTGTGCAAAAGTAGAATCCAATATGGAGATTGCTTACCCAAAGTGATGGTGTTTTGTTTCCTTGGCCTATCAGGGCCAAGCGTGTGTGTGTGTGTCGGGACTGTCGGCTGACAGTCATGAGATTCTGTGCAGTTGTGTGCAGTGTTGAATGCCTGGCAGATTCAGTTTAGATGTAATGTAATATAGTGTCATAGAGGATAGAATAATATAGTATAATGAAGTAATTAATTAGCCTTATAAGATGGAGTCAGATGCATCATTTCTCCTTTGTCAGGGGCGAAAATATTATTGATAAGGGACAGGCACACCTTCCCCTGAAACCCATCAGCTTCCCACTCTTCTTAGCTCTGTGCTATTGCCTTGGGCTGTTTTAGCCCCAGATGGGACAGGAAGAGGCAGCAGAACCAGATTTGCCCTCCGAAAGCATTCTGTAGTCTTCCATAGCCACAAGGAGAGCCTACCATAGAAAATCCACCTTCAAATCCACCAGCTGTGCTCTAAGAGTCCTCACTCTGTCTCCCAGCCACTTAGGAAACCTGCCACTAGGAATCGCAGCTGCTGGAAGCTGCCACACACCCACCAGGAAGGAAACACCCTGAGAACTTGCACTGCAGCAGGCAGGCAGCTCCCAGGGGGCTGTGCCCGAGCCCAGGGCTGGGCACCAGGAACCTGCAGCCCTGGCTGCCATCACATTCCCTCTCCTGCAAATCCCAGCTGTGCCCTCCTCTGCACCCTGCTGTGCTCTTGCCCTTCTTTTTCTGCAGAAGATATGCGCAGTTTGAGCTTTTCTTTTTTCTTTTTTTGTCTCCTGGAAGTTTTATTGCCCCAAGAATTAATCATGACACTTAATTAAATTTTGTTAGTGATATATACATAAGTCTTTAATTTATTTGTTGTTGAGAAAAGCAACTCTGTATAAATAAAAATAAAAACTATTAAGAAGTTAAAAACAGCCTGACTTGCTCTGCAGAATTTTCGATCTTCCAGGATTCAGCAAAAATAGAATGAAGTACTTACATCTTCAAAAAGCATTAAGCCAAGTACTTCATCAAAGGTTAAAGTGCAGAAATATGAAATAGCTGAAAAGTTGGCTCACTGGACTGCAAATTGGCCAAGAAGAGGAAGTGAATTTGAAGAAGAAAAGAATTTATAAGAGGTTTTGATAGAGATCAGCAGATCTTCAGCCTCTCCATACAATATTAACAGTGGCATCAAAAATTTCTGCTGTCAGTTCCTAATAGTAAATTCTGGTTAACAATAAGGAAAGAACAATACAATCAGAAGCAGGAAAATCTAAAATATTCATGCATTGCAGTACTCATAAATAACAACCCATGAGAGGGGAAAACAGTCAAGAAAGGGATCTCTACCTAATGGAAAATTGTTGCAGAATTACAAGGAAAACAATTTTGTTCCAGAAAAGAAGTGTGTACTCAGTTCAACCAGAAGTGCAGCTCCTGTAAATAAGACAAGCTAAATCACCTTAGAATCAGGCTCAGCTTCCAGGAAAGCTGAGGAAGTCTTAGGTGTGTAAATACATATATATATATATATATATATATATATGTGTGTGTGTGTGTGTGTGTGTGTGCGTGCGCGTGTGTGTGTATAATTAGCAAAACATAATCTAAATTAAACTGAATTCAATACTTTGTTAAAGACTGAAAGCGTTTGAATAGGCACACATTTATATAGTACAATTTTTATCTCATCTGCAGTGTCCTATCTGTCAGCCTTACAGAGTCTGTGGTTTTTCCCAAGTATTTTCCACTTTTACCAATTTTGTAATCATCACAGGTGCTCTGTTTTATCAGCATGAGGTCCACCATGAGTCTGGGATACCCAAAGTCAAGGCCCCCAACTGCTCTGCATCACTGGAGATGCATCAGGGCAGATTGTGTGAGTAGAGTGTTAACCAGGCATCACAATTCCTAGCTCAAGTTTAAAACCAGGAATTTTTCTTCCAAAATTCTTCATTTTTTCCTCCAAGCCCTATAGTTTCCTACACAATACACAGTGGTGTTACAGCAGAAAAACTCACATCTTCCTCTAATCAAAGGCTTGGGCTGACCTTACAGTCGCTGCATCACTGCCAGCACTCTAGTGAAGTCTAAAAGGAAGCATAAGATTTCAAAGGACTTCCTTGCTTCTTTAAGAAAAAAAAAAAAAAGGAAACAAACAAAAGAAACCTTGTAATTTAAATTTTTACATAGTATTTGCTTTGCATGTCCATTTGAAATATTCCCTATGGAACTGCATCTCTAACAAGACATTCTTTGCAATTTTATTGTTCAAAATTCCTGGTAATATTGTGAATGACCATGTAAATGTAATAAATTTCCTTCATCCTTTCACAGGATGCTGGTTGTTTCCTTGCTATATGCCAATGCAATTTAAAGGAATTTCTGCAACTATTTTTGGCATTCTGAATTTTAAAAAATTAGGGAAAAAAATATGTTAAAGAACAGCATTTTTCAGATGTGTATCTTTTCCATACTCTGATCTTGGACAAATTTGGCTAGGAATGCAGACAGACACTGAGCTAGGAAGCAGGAACTAACTTGAGATTTTATATTTGCCATGAACCAGTGGACTCAGAGAAATTATGGATTGCTAAAATTTCAACGTGACCAGTGAGGACATAACAAAAGGATTTTAAGAACATCAGAGATGTCTGATTATATTAGGATAAGTATCATATTAAACAGGGGAGAAAATCTATATAATTTCCTCAGAAGAAAATGCCCTCCTATGCTGCTGATTGGTAAAATAAGCAAATGGCACCACTGAGTCAACTACAACTGTAGTGGCTAGATCTCTGCACAGAATCTGATGGATTTCTCCATTGTGAAAGGAATCTGATCAAAAAGCAATGAAATTTCTTTCTGAAAATTGGTATTAACAGTTCAGGTTATAAAGAGGCAGGGCTGTTTTCAAAAGGCTGTCTCATTCCTCATTTTCCAGTTAAGTCATAGTTATTCTAACCCATAAAACATTATTCATGTTGAACAATGGCAAATTTTTTGAAATCTGTGATAGAGCACCTGTATAACATGTTTAGGCATGAAAACAAAAAAGAATGACAGAAGTGTAAAGACACCAACTGTTTAAAAATATACGTGTAATGAAATAATAACCATAAAAATATCTCCATAATAAATGTTCAAAATTAATTTTTTTGCTTGCTCTTGGTTCTGAAAATTGTGTTTATCTGAGTAAACATAATTCTCTTTGAAGACCAGACTTCCCTTTAGCATGCATGATTTTCCTGTCAATCAGCAATTTCCATAGCTATGCATTTGCACTGTGGCTAGAGTTCTCTGGATGCTTCACTACCAATGGCTTCCACTTATCCCAGTGCCACTCTGTTTTTCAAAACCATGCACTCTGGAAATTACTAGTGTTCATAACCCAAGCTTTTAATGAGAAAAAATCAGGGGGAAAGGATGTGTCCCCAGATCTCTTCACAAAAGGGCACCAGCACAGGAAATCACAGAGAGAGAAAGCAAAAACTGAAGATTAATATTCTTGTTTCAGCCTGACACATTCATTTTCCAGGCATCAGCCTGAGAACATTCATGCTAAAAGCAGTGGGAAATAGCCTGTAAAAATTGACTTCATCTTTATAGGCAGTGTTTTTTGAGAATGAACTTTAGCAAAATCTTTGATAATTCAATGCCTTAGAATCATGGAATGAGGGTTTTCAATTTGCCTAGCTATGGAAAATGCAGAAACAACAAACTTATTGGGAAAAAAGCTATTATGCTTCTTCTGGTTCAGAGCTTACTACTCAGGACTATTCTTTCAAGGGCACTTTTCTTAATCCTTTCTCAAAGGTAGGTTCACACCTTTCCAGTGAAGAGCTTCTAATTTTTTCCTTTTTTAGATTCATAGTCATCTGCATTCACTGCATTGACTGATTTCTGACTTCCTAGTATTACAAGCTTTATTTTGGCCAGAACTAGATTCCTGCTTTCCACTGGAAGTTATGAATCTTTCAGTAAAAGCGAGACTTACATAAAAATGAAGGTGTAAATTTCAAGTGGGTACGTAAAACTGGAAAGGCAGAAGACTATGAAGACAAACATAAGGCAATACATCACTAGGAGCATCAGTTCCTTTTTGATCTATTATAATATATCCCTTAATGTAATTTAAACATTGTATCCCCAAATGTCATGAAACAAAATGTAAAAAGCAGTTTCAATGGACCAGGCCTTTAATTACTATGAATGGAAGTCACAGTCATCTAACTGCACTAAATGGATCCTCTTCTTATTTCATTTTTAGACCTTCCAATTACTGCAGTTTTTAACTATGTCTCCAAAAATCATTGGTTTTTGTCAAGCTACACATTACTTTCTCTAATTATCATCACATATCTCCTTCCATGTTAATTTTTTTTTCATTAAGGAGTTCACTAATAATCCAAGTGAAAATTTGGTGCAATCACTTATAAACTGCTTCCCATTAGAGAAAAATAACAGAAATTTGAATAAAGTCTTTCATGCGTCTACACAAAGTATGAAAATATAAATAAAGGACACCAAAGATTGAACACAATGAGCAGAAAAAACCCCCATGAAAGTTACTTCCAATGCACTTGAAGTACATGGTTAACCACAAAGTCTGGAGGCACAAATTGAGAAAAGATTACAGCGTTGGGCAGAATCTCTCCCTCTTTCCAAATGCTGACATATCTATCCAAGAACAGTGACCATTTTAATGTTGAATCTACTTGACATAGCATGACAGATAAAATTAACCTACAATGCTAAGCAAAAAAAAATCGGTGCATACTGATCTGAACACAGATTTCTGTTCTACTGGAAAACACCAGATTTGTTTTCATTATGAGAAGAACAAAAGGAAAAGCTGAATTTTATTTGTAAGGAAAATAATTGGATAAATTAATATGTTCCACTTCAAACTGAGTATTTTTGTTCTGATTTTGATTTACTGTTATGTTCAAACTATAGGTTGGAAAAATAAGAAGTACATTGAAATAAGAAACCACAGAATTTCATTATGGATGAAAAATGGCATTTTCATCATTTATCCTTAATTAGATTTTATTGAAATTGAAGCCTCACACAAAATTTTACTATTTATAAATAAAAATTATTTTTCCAATGGGAAACTTGTATTTTGGAAACCCCTCCACTTTTGACTTTTACAACTGAGAAAATAATGTGCCCATGTTATCAGTCCATAGTACAACTTTTAAATGGCTTAGAATTTCATCATAACCAAATCAAGCCAAAATCCACTTAGGTGAAAACCAACTTATTGGAGCTGACAGACAGTAAAAAGTGGAGATACTAGAGACAAGCCAGAAACTGAGTGCAAACTGTGAGTCCTACACACAGCATACACTGAACACCAGTAAGCAGATAACATTAGAGAATGAAGAGCATTAAATGTCCAGGGCAGCAGACGCAGAAAGAGGAAGGCACTTAAGAAGACATGGAGAAGTGGAAGCATTGAAGAAACATTCACACAAGTATACTACAATGTGAACAAAAATGATGCTCTGAGAGGCTATCGCAGCAATACATTATAGGAAGGAAAAAGTTGGAGTATGCACTAAGACTTTAAGTGTATTCACTACAAACCAGGCAAAATAGGAAGAAAAACAGTTAAGGTATTTTATATTTTGCAGACAAGTCTTTATTTAGAAATCAGTTTGGGGAACTAAAATTCTTCAGAGTCCCTAATTACACTCAGTTTCGTATCAAGCAGCAAAAAAATGGGAAAAAATCACTTTCAGCAACAGATTAAAACAAGCAATGGCTCAAAACATAAAGACCATGCACTTAGCCCTTATTCATATGTGAAAAATTAATTCAAACACTTGAAGAAGTCTAAAAAATATGAGCCATAAAGCTGATTAATCTCAAAATTAGAATATTTATTATGTGCTGAATTATGTGCACTTAGCCACCAATATTAAAAATTACAATCCAGTAAAATGAAGTAAATGGTTGTACTTCAGACTGTCATAAAATGTTGCTTGGAGAAGTCATGGCTGAAATACAGTATGTTGTTTAGCATCCTGACAAAGGTGATCACTGGTGAGGAAGCCAAAGAGAATGGACTGAGGGTTTTGCAGGAGCAGAGGGGGAAAGGGGGTCACGTAAAATGATTTGCTACAAGCAAATTTTTCTTTAGCAGCTGTGGGACAAACCCAAACCCTGACAACTGCTTTAGAGGATGGATGGAAAACATGCTTCATGCCTACTGGGTAGTAGGATGCCTCCTTTCCTACAGGAAGCAGAAAATGCTAAGGGGAAAAGTTTTCCCAAGCCAAGTTCCAGCAGAAGAAAATATAACTGGAGGCACTCAGCCCCAGGGACCTGGAGTGCTCAAGCAAAGAAAAACTCTTACCTCAGGTTTTAATTTTTATTTGATTTATATCAGAAAGAATATTTAATAGCTTCCCTATTCACCTATGTGCTCTGTAATGCTCACACATACAGAGTATGAAGATTATAAGACAGACTAATGCCTCTCTCCACTGAAATTACTGTAATAGCAAAGCCATTTTGCAAATGACAGTGTAAGTATCAGCTCAGATAATTCTGGAAAATTAATGCCTCAAATGAAATGCTGCCTCAGAGCTGAGGGAATACATTTTATTTTTGTTCTTTTTACTCTTACTTCATATATATTGTTTACTACTCTGTAAACAAGAGTATAGTTTCTTTTGGTTTTTTTTTACCCCACTCTTCAGCATGAAGCCAGTGCAGTCATTTAGCAGGCTTTAAAACCAAAAAGGATCTCAGAATCAGCTGACATGAATGCTGAGTGCTACTAACCAGAGAAAGGTGAACAGCCTGCAGGATGAGGTGGAGATCAGAGGCATGCACTCAGTCTCCCTTCACCTGGAAAAGGGGATGGGAAAGCCACACACAACTCCAGGCAGCAATTCATTCATCTTATGTGCCCTAAAATTGCTCTGCAGAGGTGCTGCTCTCTCTGCACACTGATAAATGGAGGCCAAATCATTAGCATGGACTAAAGCACCTGATTTCTGAAGCCTTAGAATACATTAAAAAGATTCTGCACTAAAGACTATCTGACTCTGCAGGACAATGACAAGGAAGAAAAGCTACACAGGACATTACCAGAACAGTAAGGGTGGAATGAATAACAAGGTGACTGGAACAGTAATACAAGTTTTCTGGTTGTTTGCTTGTCAATTTGTTGATATATTTCTATTTTTGAGACCTAGAGAACTACCTCATTCTATTTATGCTACCAGCAACTTGGTATTTACTACTGCTAACAATTTTTCTTAAGCTAAGTTTGTATATGCCTCTCATTCTATCAGATTGTACAATTATCAAACAAAAATGGCAAATTCTTTCCTTGGCCAGATCATTGGAGGTTTTTAGCCCACAGCACACTAAACACAGGCTTTATCCATTATGTGGAAAATATCCATAATAAATTAAGCACACTCCAAGAATCCTCTAAGAGGTTTGAATAAAACAAAATCAAGTACAGAGCCTATATACCTCAAAGATGCTCTGAACTGCAGCACATTTGGATCTGTGTCATACAATGAAGATAAGAAAATTCATTCTTTCTCAAGATACTATTTCCTATATCCACTTCTTCAATTACATTAATTTTAATTTATTATCTGTTTTCTGAGCCACTTGATGTTTTCAGTGCTTCAAGGCTGTGGTATCTGCTTTTGAGAGTTTGAGTTATCATAAGGTTTTAATTGTCATACTAATTGTGGTAATTCATTTATTATGTTGTCTTTCTACTGAATTCAGGCTCCAAGTCAAGCTCATAAATTGATAAAATTAACTCTGTCACTGAATTTACCTGGTTACAGAACATCAAAAAGTACTTTGCAGAAACTCACATTCCCAATCTGCAAAAACCACCATGATAATGGACACTCAGTGGATAAGAAATTTGCTGAATGATGATACCCAAAGAATTGTGTCAAAGGTGCCCAAGGCAGGGGGTTGGAACCAATCTATGATTCTATGATTTGAAGATTTGAGGATTTCATTCAGGGCTTGTCAATTATTAATAATATAAGTTAGAGCTGGGAAAGATTTTGCTGGTTTTGGAATCCATAAGTCTGTCAGTTCCTTCTGACTGAATAGTTTGATAGGAAACATACCACATTATAGTCAAAGTCAAAAGGACAAAATTAAAAGCAAATGAAAAAAAGAAAATATAAAAAAAAGAAAATGAAAAAAGAAAATATAAAAAATCTCAAGCTATTTCGCTGCTAGAACTACTGGAAAGCATGTACTACTGCATCTTACCACTTAGACAATAATTTTCATTTTTTTCTTCTCTCCTTCCCTTTATTACAGTTTTTCTTGCATGCAATTACACTATTGCTTTAATTAGGATCAAAAGTGAATCTTCTCTCTCCACTTGGGTTCAGAGAGGTCTCAGAGAAAGTGAATTAGTTTTCTAGTAGGGTTACTCAGTGGTCAGTAATAATGAAGCCTTGTTCACTTAGCACTTTCTTGATGACCCAAGCATAACAGAGGTCATGGTTTGTTAGATAATGGGATGTGCAGGACTGAAAATATTGGGAGACACTAAATGCAAGATGTTCTTGACAAACTGGAGAAATGGTCTGGAAAACTGCAATTCACTAAGTGTAAATTCTAGCTCTAGATGAGTGTACACAAATACAACATGGCAAACAGCTAACCATGGCAGCAGCCATGCTGGAAAAGATCTGGAGGAGGCTAACAGAAAATGACTCAGCACTGATCTACTGCTGTGGAAATTAATGCCCCTTATGCTAGGAGCTTATACTCCTTATACAAACAGGAGTTTAATCTGTAAGTGGTACAAAATAATCCTCTTTCCTACTTTCTTCACCAGCCCTGGAGTCTCAGCAGATCTGATGTGTCAGGTGTCGCATATCCTTTCAAGAAGGATGCAGGCAATCAAAAGAGGACACAAAGGAGAATGCTGAATAAGGTGAAAGAGATTTGATCTCTGGGAAAAAAAATTGAAATTTGGAATTGTTTTATCTGGGGAAGAGTGCTTGCAAGGCACAAGAGAAAATATGTTCTTTGTGAATCAGAAGAAATATGAAAGGTCTAGATCATAGCAAAGAGCTTGGAGATGGTTTTTTATATTGGTTAAACCAGTTGAATAAATTTTTCTGGAAGCTGTGAAAACTCAATCAGCATGGTTTTAAGCACTGCTTGATTGAAACCGTCAGAAATGTCACAGGTAGAGGGATCTTGGCTTGAAGCAAGAACCTTTAGTCCAGATGGCAGACACAGCTCAACTGAATAGCCTGCAGTCTGCCTGTTACACTTTGTATTTTTGCTCTGCAGATGACAAAAAGATATACTGGGATGTAATACTTTGCAAACTCCACAAGAAAATAAACATAGGCTTGGCTGGTCCAAAACTTGCACAAGGCACACCCCCTCCTGTGTGTGCACAGGCAGTGTGAGATGTGATCACCAGACAGCCCTGGCAGCCCTGCTGCTCACACTGCATCACCTCACTGCACATGGGGGTGCCAATGAGGGCAGCAACGTCCTGCTGACCTCTGTCCTGCATTCCATGACCCACAGTGTTTCCCCATCTGACTTCCATATTGTTTTTGAGGGATGGTCAATTACATCATTGCTCTTTTCCTCCTTCTCATTGTTTCACCTCAACCCCTTCTCTACTTCATCTGTTGGGGTTTTTTCCTGTCCCATGCATCTCCTCCATTTCTTCTACTTGTAGCAATTTTTCAGAGCCACAAATGTCTTCCATTTGTTTCAACATGGTTTGCATCCATTTAGAATGCAAAAATGTCCTATGAGCTTCTCTTCAGCTTTTGCAGCTGGGATTTCTGCCCTTAAGGCCTTGTCAGTGATCATCCCTTTAAGTGCCAGCCATGGAAGGGGTTCACAATCAACATGGAGATGGCAACAGCTCAGAATATCTCACTTACCAAAACAATCCTGCACCACATCCGCCAGCCTGCTTAGTTTTCTGTTGTCAGATTCCTGTAGGTTATGAGCAACATCTCCAACAAAATATGTTGCAAGATGTGGGATGGGGATAACACAAAAAGCATATCAAACCTGCTAAAACTAAACACTGTTAGAAGATGTGAGACGGGGTACTTTGACTCCTTGTGGCTTATGAAAAACAATCCTTAAATATTACTTTATTTGAAAGGCACCAGTTAATTCTGTATAATGTAGACTATTAGCAATTGATACACTTGCTTTGTTCAGGGAAATTTGAAGAATAAAACAGATTTCTGTTTCCATCAAAACACTTCAAGCTGGATTTAATAGTGCTGAAATGCTAATTGTGAATTGTATTTCACATCATACACTGCAGACTAATTTACAAAGAGGAAAACATTATGGTAAATACCACAATGCATTCACTATGAGTCATCTAAGCATATGATGAACTGGAACAATACCAGCAGCACAACATAAAGCAGCTGAATAAAAGCTAGAGGGAGTACAATACCTTTTGATCAGGCCTAGCATATACTAAGCATATATACAGCTGCACACACACCATTAGGTTTCTGGCAAAGAAAACAACATTTTTTGAACATATTTTGTCTCTCCCTCTTCTTTCCCCAGTGCAACATTCCCAAATACATTTGCATTAAGTAACCAAGAAGCAAAAGAAGTAATCTTGCTTGTATGAAGAACAGGCAGCTTCAGCATCTGTTCCCCATGCTCCACTGTGATGCTGACCATGCTTATATTACACAGATGCTTGCTTTTAGCATCCTAATGAGAACTTTCAAGAATTCAATTACTATTAAATTAGCTTTACTGAATGTTATCAGAATGCTTCTGAGGGTTTTGTATTATCCCATCAGCACAGGAAGGAAGGAATACCACATTGTCAATCCAATTATTTTTTGTGTACTTTTTACAAGAAGGGGAAAGGGTCAAGCGTATGATTTCTCAGGCGAAAAGGAAGAAGGGAGATGGCATCTCTGGGAATTCAGTACCAGTTCCTTGGAACTTGAAGAAAGCCACTTTTGTCAAAGCCTCTCAATCCTCTCAGTAACCACCAGCTTTTAGTAGTCACTGTAGCATTTCCAGAGACAGTGGCTCCCTCTGAAACAGCTATCAAGCAGTCAGGATCCTCATTATCCTCAACACAGTGCTGGAATTCAAAACACATTAGTTTATTCTCTGCCTCATAAAACTTCTCTGAGGTGAAAGAAGCCCTGAAAAACTCAAATGGCTTCCTCCAGCTGGACTCTGAAGCCCTCTTAAAAGCCCCATGACTATGAGTGTATGATTCTGAGATACCTGGGTGTGCAGGTGGGATTGCTCCCAGGGATAGCTCTGCTTTCAGAAGAAAGGTCAGAACACTGGTCCCTAGCCCTTCCATCCAATAACTATTCATGTTTTCCCCAGTACCTTGAAGCATTGTCCAAAGCAATATTACAGAGGGTAGTGTATTTCAGTTATAGTTCCCTGGTAACATTATGTTAGATATTTGTAAATAGGTATTACGTGGACACATTACATTTCTCTCAGCTTTCCTCCTTCACATCCCTGGATACTTATATTTTGCTCTAAAATATGCACTAGAAAGCTCTTTGGTACTTTACTCCTTTGATTTCCATTCTGGTAGTTGTGTTTCCTCAACTTTTTTCTGAGGATCAAGCATTAACAGGCCGCCATTGGTTCAAAATTGTATTCTGTTTCTGAGATGTGTAACAACCCTGTTAAGAACTGAGCCAGAAACTAGAGTAGGGATTTGATATATAAATCCTCAGATGTCCCACTGTGCCCATCATTCATCAATAGCTCACTCAACAGCCCTACTATTAGAAACAGAGGATGCCAGCAGGGATTAAAGCACAAGGAACTCTGAGTGCATATTAACTGAATTAAATTGTCAATGTATTAAACTTCCATGAATTCACAGGTTGATTTAAGCTTGTGTAGAAACTAAACTTCTACCAGGTGATACAAAAATACCCACATACAAATACATACTTAAAAAAAGAGGGAATCAATACTCTCACTTCATTGCAAATTTAAAAGAATCAAACACAATTAAAACCTGCTTAGCTTAGCAGTAATGCAGAAGAATTTAATTACTTCTCTCAGAGCTTAGATTTCCTTCTCTGTTAAAACCTTTTCTTCTGGAGAACTTTAGCTGTTCAGGGAGCATAAAGAACAGTAAATAAATATGTGGCAATAGTAATTTAGTTATTCATATGACTGGAAAAATGGTTGTATTTATCCCTTCAGCATACACAGTGCCATAAGATTGCCTTTTCTAATTTATTGAACTAAGCCAGGAAACAATTACCATCCAAAAATGCCAAATCCCCAGGCACACATACACCCAGCTAACTCGTGTTGTGACTGCAATCTGGAACATCCCTGTGCCATGCAGCCACAGGGGACCTCAGTGACACTGTAGGGTGGCAAAGCACAGCACTGTGCTCATGGAACAGAAGCAGGGCACGTTCTGTGCACAGGCAGCACCCAGGGGCTGCAGCATTCTCCCAGCATCAGTCCCTCCTGAGCCAGGCAGGTGAGCAGCCCTGGGGGAGGGCAGCAGATGTGCTCCATCTCCCATCCCTCAGAGCCAAGGCAGGATGCATCCTGATCATTTGCACCCCAAGGCAGATATTCCAGGAGCCACCAGCTGTCACAGCACCAGGAGCTGATGGAGGACAACACGCAGCAAAGGGTGTCAGGCCCAGGCAGCTCCCAGAGGAGGGCAGGGTTTTCCATTCAATGCATCAGCAGCCTTTATAATGTCAGAGGAGTGACCTACTTCAGCTGAACCACAGCACAGAAATCTCCCCACTTCCAGTAAATTGGAGAATAGGATAAGACACCATGTTTTAAAGCTGGGCAAAACCAGGACAGTTTCCCAGCTATTTTCCTTCATGCTTCTTCTACATTCATTTTTATATGAGGTTTTAGACTAAACTTGGAAGGCTTTTTCAAAGTCAGACCTATGGCTTTTTCCTGTGTTTATTTTTACCCAGCTGAGCTTCTACTGAATTCAATTTCAACCCAGTAAACTTGATTAAGAAGAGCTTTGGTGGGACCTTGGTACGTCTGAGAGCAGGGGCTTCCAGCTTTCCCTCCTCCTCCGCTAGTCCAGGATAACTGGCAGCAGCATCACAAGCTACTTTACCTCTTATCACCTCACAGTAATAATCAATACCAACTAAAAAAGCAAACAGTGCAGCTATTATTTGAGAAAGAAACTGCAAAGACACCCATGGTCTATGGTCTGTGGAGATGACTCATTCCACAGCGCAATCTAATTCCAAAACAATTACAGCAAAATCAAAATCCTCACACAAAGGAGAGACAAAACACAAAGTCTGGACCTCTGCTGAGCACATGACTCTATAAAGCTGACATGACTGCAGAGATTGTACTGCCTTCTAACCATAAAGCACAACAGTCCATTTTCTTTAAACTCTTCCATGGAGAATTAACTGGTAAAGAAAACAGACTACAGGGCAGTATGGTTCAAATGTGGGTGCTTGTGCATCAAATTTGCTACTGCAGTTTAATTCAAAAAGAGAATTAGCATTCTTTTCCTCCACTGTAATTTAAAATAAATTACCCACTGACCAAAACCAATAGATTATCATATTAATTGGTAACTTTTATGTTCATTATATTGTAAAAGAAAACCACAATTTCTCTAAATATGTTCATTACTCAGATAATTATCCAAAACAATTATGCAATACAATTACCCAGACAATTACTTAGGAGGGAAATTATCTCCAGATGCATCACAAGCTATTCTACGAAGTGCTCAGTATTTATTGTTATAGTTGTATTGGCTATGATTGATCAAATGAGTCATATATTGTTCCATCAATTCTCCTTTCTGAGCAAATACTTCTAGAGCAAATATCCACTAACTCTAACTTCAGGTGATGTAAATATTCATGTGAACATGTGAGCTCACACTTCACATTCATACTCTGGGGCAGAAAAAGTCTGAACTAACCGAAATCTAATCCAGGCAAAAAGCCACTTGACTATGTATTGCACTGTCTGTACTTGCCCTTAAAGTAATATTTTCTACCTGTTAAAAGCAAATTAAGCCAAGTTCTGTGAAACAACCAGATAAACAGTCAGATTCCTTCTCTTGATCTGAAACTAGTTACTAATTTGGTAGAAAGATTATTTTAAACATTACAGTTTTCCATGTCAGTGGAAACTGAAAATTAAGTGGTAGCTATTGTGATCTCATACAGTATTGCAAATTCTCATAATGCAAAAACACTTAAGCTTTTATTTTAGATCTGAATTTATGGGCTTCTTGTTTTGAATTTAAGATAGATTATCTTTTAATTATTACCTTTTCTTCAGGTTTGGAATGAACCTAAGAATTCAAAGCACAATCACAGCCAAATCAGGCAAAATTAGCCTGTGTTTGTGAGCACAAAGAATGGAAATTACAAATCAGGCTTCAGCATTTATTAACTGAGTAAAAAATTTAACAGATTAGCTGTTTTATAATTAAAGCTATGAAAGCCGTAAGAAAGTGTAGGGCTGAATCAACAATTCTTGAGCAAGTTTGCCACAAACTCATTAGTATTTCTGCATCATTGCATTTCTAAGATTTTTTGAAAGTTTCAAGGGTCATAATGCCAAGGCTCAGTGAGGTCCAGTATAGTCTTTGAATCACCTTAAGCAGCAAGGTTTAAAAAGCCCACAAAGTACACCTCATTTTACTGTTTTAAAACATTGCACATTAAGATATTCCAGTTCAATCATAACAAAGACTTGCCACAGCTTACCCTGACAGCACATTCTTCAAAATATTCTTAGGCCTTATTTTCAGATGTTTTTGTCCTAGTTGGACAGATTTGACAGTATAGATAGGCAACTAAGCCCTAGGGCTAGGCATGAGTTTCACTTCTTAACAATATTTTATCTACAAAGAGCAGCATAGGAAAAGACAAGTTGCTCTGTGCTCTGCTGCTTCTATTGACTTTAAAACGCAAACTCATACTTCCTCCTCTGCTTTCATAGAAGAATTTAATTGGTGCCAAAGTGAAAGATCCCAGCATGACCTGTCTCCACTCTAAGCCACTCTAGCTGTGATTGTGAGCAAATTTGTACATTCAGGCACTGCTGCAAGAGAGACCTTCCTAATAAGCTGAGGTTTTGCACTGATGGAGGAAAAAAAGAAGTGCTTGGTTGGAAACGGAGAGCTGAGACTTGGTTTACCCCACCCTTAGAGTTAAAGCTTTAAAGGCCTCAATAAGGACCAAATGAAAACAGAATAAACACTTGACTATTTACTCCACACAGAAGAGTTAGTACAGGTAAAGTGCTAGCAACTTGTGTAGGATAAGAGCTAACCTATATTGTATTAACCTATATTGTGTAGGCATTAGGATTGCAACTCCTCACATATTTTTCCACTTTTCTGACGAGAGTCTCCCTAGGGAGACTCCTTTGCAGTTTCTAGGTTTTCACTGCACTGTGAGCAAGTCTGAGTTAGCTTTAAACTACCTGCTGCTGCTTGTAATGAAAAGTCAGTCACTCAGCCTCAGCATAACATGTTCACTACCCACCAGTGCAAGGTGGGCATGCTTTATCACAGAATCATAGAATGGTTTGGGCTAAAAGGCACCTTAAACATCACCTAGTTCCAACTCCCTGTCACGGACAGGGAAACCTTCTACTAGACCAGGTTTATTCAGAACCCCATCCAACCTAACCCTGAACACTGCCAGGGATTGGGCACTTCTATGGGCAATGCATTCCTGTGCACACTTACAGGAAAGAATTTCTTCCTAATATCTAATCTAAACCCTCTTTTAGTTTAAAACCATTGCCCCTTGTCCCTGGAGCCTTCTCTTCTCTAGATGGATCAGCCCCAACCCTCTCAGTCATTATGACCTGCACTGCTGCTGCATGGCATCCCTTGCTTTCACACAGTGCCCCTTTTGCTTGGGGTGTTGTGGAAGGGCATGGTCTGATGCAAATCTAATATACACACCCATCACTGACCTGGCAATATCCACAGCCAACACGTGTGGCAACCTGTCCCTCTTTCTGATTTTGACTTTAAAAAGCTTAATCCTTGCACATTAAAAGAAGAATTTAACCACAAAGAAATTTGTAGTAGTTTGTCTGAGTATGTTGAGATAGATATTAGAAAAAGAGGTTTTTGACTGTTTTTCCAGTGCTGTCAATGGAGAACCATAGCATGCAGGTAAAGAGCAACAGCGTGAAGAAATTATTGGAAAGATAATGCCAGTTGTTTGAAACAGTGCTTCAATGGGGCTAAATGTGAACACAGGCTAAATGTCTCAGTGTCCCAATAGTCTTCTAAGGAAAACTGAAGCCTGCTGAAAATAGTCTTGTTCTAGACAAATTTTCCCAACCTCAGCTACTTTTCTATTTATCTTTAACATATCACAGACATATAAAAAAATATATCACACACAAATCTGGACTGAATAATTATTTCATCCATATAAATGTATTATTTTAAACTTAGGAAAATATTGACCAAGAGAAATACACAAGCAACAGAAACACTTTAAAATTCTCTGTCTTTATAACTAAAACATAAAACCACTTGTTTTCCCATAACTTTGGCCTGAAACAGTTGAGCATCACGTCCACATACTTAGAGGAGTGCTTTCTGCAACCAGTAAAACTGGAAAGGACAGCCAAAGCCAGAGGTGAAAGGCAAAGCTGGCACATGGGTATCACTCTTTTCTTGCTTTTTTGTGCAACTGAATTGGTTGGTATCCTGAGTTTGTCACATTTGTCACACATAAGCATGACAACTCACAGAGTTCCTCTTCCAGTTTTGACACTGGAAGGATGGATAAACCAAAAATTCCATTCTTTGTTAGAGATCCTTGCCCCAGGTAGTTTGTCTGAAAGAAGGTTCAGCTTGGCACACTGGGAAGTAGTTCATTGCTAAGACAGAAAAAAGATCTGTTTGAGCTGCTGTGCCATAAGAGAAGATAAGGGAAAATAACCTGCAGGATGGGTTCAGGACAACAGCACTCAAATACAAATAATGGACAGAAGATTTAATGACCTTTGGGGTACCATTATGGCTGAAATTTGTGATCCAATGAATCATTTATTTGCCACTGACTGTAATGGGACTATGATTGAATTGTTTTTGTGTTCTCCCAAAGTGTGGAGGACTCAATTTTTGAAACTTTAGGCACAAACCAGGAAGGAATGAGAGAAAGAAACTAGCCATAAAGCAGAAAATGTAAACAGTAATTACAAAATTAGTATTTTCTTTAACAGGATTTTTGAACAGAGAAATAGCCATGTAGATTAAAGTCAACCAGACTATTTTTTTGTAAGTTCTAAAATGTTCTGCAGAGAAGCATTTATTTAAATGACATTTTAAGGAGGATCCATGACAATTTCAGAAGGGAAACAAGGAAGAGAAAAAGGAATCAAAACACTTCCTTTCTCAGTTTGAAAACTGACATTTTTATTCAAACATTTTCACCTAACAGAATTATAACACTGTGACTTTGTGCCAGTTTGGAACAAAAATAGGTGTATAACCTTCAAAAAAATCATCATAAAATCAATCTCTTTCCTTTGACCTGCTGTCTAATTGTCTGGAATTATATCATATAGCTTAAGAAGCTGCCAAGAAACGTCCAAATTCAAAGACATTATGAAAGTAAGCAGAAAATAAGCTATTTTTTTAATGTAACCTCACTGATTTCGTAAAAAACCTTGGCTTGATAGCCTCTTTAAATTGCTATTTTTCCCTATATGTGAAGATATAAATACCCTCTTGCTACTAGATGTTTTTGTATCACCAGTGATCTCTGATCAAGCTGCCTCACTTTTTATTAGCAAAAATAAATTTTATAATGTTATTTGCCATACCACCAAAATCTTAAAATATTTTCAGTTCTTATCTATAATTTTGTAGGTGAGAATTGTAGGTGCTGTTGAATGGGATTTAACTGGAAGCTCACTTTTCCTTTTAAAAATATGCATTAATGTCAGGATGGGCACAGATGAGGCAAATCCCCTTCTTCCTGGCAGGCTGAATGAGTGATGTTGGCAGGTAGGAAATCAATGCTTCTTTGGCCTGGAAACCAACAACACAAAACTAAAGATGGGGCAGAGGGATTTTTCAGTGTCTCTACAAAACCAAACCTCATCTTAGGGACTCCTGGAGTCCATTTCCAGAGCCAGTTCTTTACTCTGCACTGCTGTGCTGCCCCTGGCCTGGATGTGCGGAAATCCAGTGGAGGCAACATCTGGCACAACTTGGAGAGGTGAGGTGGAAACCAGCTAATTAGGAGCCTGTCACTAGAGGGCAATGCAGCACTTTAGCTGTCCCATCCCTGCCACCCGGTGTGTCCAGCCTGAGCTCTCCAGGAGCTCCGGGCAGCTCCCGATCCCGCCCGCAGCCCGGGCAGAGGCATCTTATTGTAATTCACTGCCTGCGGCTGTGCGCATCCACCCAGCCCCGGCTCTGCCCTGCCAGGAGGCGGAACGGCCTCACTCAGCCTAGAGGAGGACACTGCTTAAACCGAATCCATTTCATCAGAACGGCCTCACTCAGCCTAGAGGAGGACACTGCTAAAACTGAATCCATTTCATCAGAACGGCCTCACTTAGTCTAGAGGAGGACACTGCTTAAACTGAATCCATTTCATCAGAACGGCCTCACTTAGTCTAGAGGAGGACACTGCTTAAACTGAATCCATTCCATCAGAACAGCCTCACTTAGTCTAGAGGAGGACACTGCTTAAACTGAATCCATTTCATCAGAACGGCCTCACTTAGTCTAGAGGAGGACACTGCTTAAACTGAATCCATTTCATCAGAACGGCCTCACAGCCTAGAGGAGGACACTGCTTAATCTGAATCCATTCCATCAGAACAGCCTCACTTAGTCTAGAGGAGGACACTGCTAAAACTGAATCCATTTCATCAGAACAGCCTCACTTAGCCTAGAGGAGGACACTGCATAAAGAGAATCCATTTCATTAGGCGGAGACTTGTGGGACTTTGCAAAACCTGGAATGCTTGGTTGGCAGGCCTTTAGTCAGATCAGGGGATATCTGCAGGTAACAGGACCTCCTGGCAAGGCTGATATTGTAGAAGACAATAGCAAGAGAGAGGCAAGAGCTTGAGGGAAAATTAAGCGCTCATATAAGCAAGCAAGAATCCCATTTAAGACCAAGAATCATAGCAGTTGTTAGGCATCCAAAATAGCATCTATTCACAATCAGTTTTGTGCAGAGAGAGAGAGAGAGCAAACAACCAAGTTTAGAATGGGAGAGCCCAGAGGATATGTCAAATTTTGAACTCAGTGTTGAGGTGCAATAAGTTTGGTGCCACTGTTACATTATGAGAGTTAGGTCTAAGATTCTCAGTATTTAAAGAAGATTCTTATTTTCACAGAAATGGAAAAATTTCTCTTTTTCATGCAGATTAAAATTCTCTACCCTGTTATAAATCAAAAATTAACAACTTTATCTAGGTCAGGCCATTGAAGCTACATTAAAGTTTTATCCTCATTCACTAAATTTTAATTTTAATGTGGCACATCTGACAAGTCTTGTGGGACTACTTAGAATCCATTGACATCCTTCTGTCACTGGTATCAAAGCCTCATCTTTGAGACTCTTGTTTCCAGATACCTAGCTGTCATTGGATTATTTTGTCTCTGCAATGGTGTCACAATTGATGGCTGTGCAGGCATTCACATGCATGTCCCACATATGTCAGCCAAAGCTCACACACCACAGAAATAAACAGCTTTACCTCTAGAAACACAGATTTCTATGTAGCCACTTAAAGGGGAAGCTATAAATCATTTTTTATCCATTCCAGCTTTTTTTAAGTCATTGTAACTGGTTGCCTGCAAGAAAAACTCTACAACAACTCTACAGTTCAATTTGAAAACAATATTTAATTACAGGACTGGCTATGAGAAGAAAAAAAATATTTTCCATATCACTGCCATCATTTTTATGACTATTTATGGTAGAAATGTTGATGCACTATTTGACAAAACTGTCGGTAGACCTGGAAGACATCTAATTCTAGAGTAGAAACAGTTCCACATTATTTGTCTAGTCAGTCAGTTCAAAATTATGGCAGAAATTTAGTGTTTCAGCTATTGTGGCCTTTAGCACCCGAGCAATTACCAGGCTTAACTACAGGCCTCTTACAAAATAATAGTTTTGACGCATTCATGGAATGTCAAAGTATGTTCACAGATCCTTCCCTGGCCAAAATATCACTGCCAACATTTCAAAAATACAAATGGTGAAATGCACATCTATAAGGTAGGTGTAAATGGCTTCACAGCAACTTCTTGGAAATTAATTTGACCGAGGAAAGAATCCCCAAACTTTTCTTCTGTTCGTGTTCCCAAGCAGTTGCCAAGGTTTGTGCTCAGACCTCAGACCTGCTGTTAGCATGGCTGTGGCTCAACAGGGGCAATACCCTGTCAGTCAGGGCAGCTGGCTAATCCTGGGCTTGTGTGCAAGAGAGGGGAAAGATGTAGGACAGAAAGAGACATTCCTAACACATGCAAAATGACAGCACATGGCAAAATTACAAAGAGATTTTCTTCTCATTTGCAGTTGTGTTGCTGTCTTTCTTACGGGGCCCCTCTGACACACTCAGGGAAACACCACTGTCCTTGTGTTTCCCAGGAGGGAAGGTGTTGCACTAGGTCTGAACTCACCAAAGTATTACATCACCCTGCATTTCTCATCACAAACCTGAAACTTCTTCCTACTGGAGGTCTTTAAAGTCTCATTCTTCCTTCTGGGATACTGCACATAGACCAAAGGCTTTCAGGCACCAGAGGCTTCTAACAGACACGGGGCTGGGATGAAGGAAAGGAAGGACAAAACACATCCAGTAATACATGCTGTACCTAGTTAACATAAGCTGGCAGTGTTCTCACTGCATCTTTGACTTTGAATGCAGCACACACTCCATTCTGTCCCCATCAGTATGCATCAATCTTTTAACCTGAATTTACAGACAATGTTAAATGTTTTACCTGTCTCACAGTCACTTGAAGCTTTCTGCACTGTTTTCTCACTTTCCTCCTTCAGAATCACTGCCTCATATGGGGAAATTGTGGTTCACTTACTTTCTTCTGTAAGAATAAAAGTGTGAAGATAAAACTCCACGAGTGACAAGAAATGTTTCTGCCCATTAGGAATACTGGCCTGGTTCTCTATCTAGTCTGGCCTGGTCTTTAGGTGGGAAGACTAAATAATGTACCTCACAGCAATAAGGCACTGGTAATTTTTCTTAAGAAAAAATATTTTATTTACATGTGCTTGATATTGATAATTGACCTTTTGGTTCAAAGCTGAAGTTCTACTCCTGAACCCATCTACAACTAAGTCCCAAGTATTTGTTCTTCTTGACATATTAGGATTACATTTATTGAACTTCAGCTTTGTTTTTAATTGAATGCTGATGCATAATCTTACCACTTATTAGCCTTATTTCTCTTTCCTGTTGCAGATCCTAAGTGTTCCAAGCACCATTCCTCCTTAAAACTAAAGCTCCTGCTTGTTTGCTTTTTCATTTCCTTAGCCAGCTTTCAGATTGCATTTTCCTGAACACCACAGCTATTTATTCAGGGAAAGGACTAAAGGACAGATTCCTTCTGACATTCTCAGCATGCTGCTGTGAAGACTTCTGGCTTCAAGGGTCCACAATAATGGAAGATGAAAGCTTTTTAACAGTTCACCTTCTTGAGTAAATTACTAACACACAAAGTTCAAAATAGGTGCAAAATTCATATTCCCCTCCTCGGGAACTGACATCAACAAAAGCAAACTAAATGTATCAGGACCATTGAACACACATTTTTCCATTTACATACAGCAGAAAAAAAATTACTTTTTTCCAAAGGAGAAAAAGAAGTAAATAAAAAGGCCTTTTTATAGAGCCTAATTTCAAGGATATTTCGGTATCCACTCTCCATTATTTGTGCTTGGATTTATATCTTCCGGCACACAAATCAGCCAATTCTGCAACTTGGCTTCATTAAATTACTTTATACATAATTCAAGATGGAAGTAAATTCTTTTCTTTTTACTCACACCGTCCCTCTTTACACCTGCAGTCAGTCATAGGACTACATTTTGATAAAGTGGCTCAGTGACTGTTACATCTTCTGACAGTAGCAAACTTAGAAACATTTTTCAAGCATGGCCGTTCCCGTGGCTCGGGGCAGGGTGAATTCCAATTTCCATCAGTAAAATATATGTGGGCCACAAGGAGTACACTGGTACCACAGAGCCCCTGAAGCCATGAAGCATCCAAAGCACTCAGAACAGCTCAGGCACTTTATCCCACTGACCCACATTCACCACCAGTCCCTGCCCATTCAAATACGCTGTTTAGACTCCCCTAAGTCCCGGTATCAGTTGATGCTTGTCACTGATTAACATTCTCAAATACCAAAAATATTTCTGAATTCCAAACAGGAAAGGACATCAGGTGTTACAGCCAGGAAGCATTTTGATTAATGTTGACCAATATATTAAAAAAAATGAAGAATAGGGTCATCACTTTCTTTAAGACATCAGATATAGCACTTTGCACCAAGGAAAATCCCCCACTGAGTTTGTACTTGCCTAGCAGAGGAGAAGTAAAAAAAGAACTCAAATCATTTAAAAATTTGCTCATCTGTCATAACATTAACAATTTTCCAACTTTAACATGGCCCTGAATACAACATAGGCCTAAAAGCAAAAATAAAATGAAAAAACTCCCCAAACACCTTCATCTTCACATTAAGATGGATTTTTGCAATGAATGAATAACCTCTTTCACTTTTAATTTAGACCTACCCATCAACATGGCTGTTATTATTCACAGCAGCAAAGTCCTTGCCACACTACAGCAGAAATAATAGCTGCATCTCTGGGTTCTGTTTTCCCCAAGAATTCACAATGTTATTTAAATAAGTCTAGTATGCCATAGGTACAGCAGACAAGGCTGCTTCTAATGAAGGGCTATTTTTATTTCTGTCCCAATTTTATATAACATGACTGGAATTTGCTTGAGGAAGAAAGGATCACTAATAGCATGCCATCTTTCCCCTGCATGCAAGGACTCATGACATCCTTGGACATTTTCAATAGTCATGTTGACATCTATATTCTATGAAGAAGCACTATGTCATTTACTAAACAGCACAGGCAAGACAGTAACCTTGGTGTTTCCATAATACATGATGCAGTGTTTTCCTGAGAGAAGCAAAGAAATAATCTACTGCCAGGTAAGTCAAGAACTGAGGAAAAACCATCATCTTCTTCATGTATGCCTCTGCAAGACCCAGCACAATGTGATGTCCCTGCCTGGCTTATGACTGGGACTCTGATCCTGCTGCCACACTGGACCATTGGGTCTCCTCTCCTGCATGGCAGGAAAGTGAATTATAGCACTGAGTAAAGCTTTCCCCAGTCTAATTCCACAGTTCAGTCTTTCAAAAGGACCTCAGTGAGATGCCCAGAGCACGTGCTGTTATGATAAGTGCTGGTTATTCATGTCCCCAAGGCCTATCTGACTGCTCCTGCCTCACTTTCCACTGCAATATTTTAATTAGGATCCAGAGGAGGTACCTCTGCAGAACTATCTGAAACTAAGTTGTATGTGTGCTCTCCAGGTTACTTCTTGAAAACAAATGCTGGTATCTGCAGTCTTATTATTCACACATAAAATGGTATGGCAAAATTAATTACAAGTGACACAGGTAGCTAAGTTATTATATTGTACTTAGAATCTTCACCCTTTTTATGAACAGCCTCTAAGTGTACTTAGATTTCTTTAGGTGAAGCTCTGTAGCATAATCAGTATTTCTACCAAAGTGATCATTTGGGATGTATCAACAAATGCAACTATTAACATAGAGCCTACCTTTCAAGAGAGTGGACAGCCAGCCATGATGGAAGATGTAGGTAGAGGCATCTTACTGTAATTCAGATCTGCAGAAGACCAAACAGAAAATTAGGGAATGAACTGAAAAAAGGACCTTGATGTGAAAATGTCTGTTTAACCACCCCAAAAAGAACTGTTTGTCTGGTTTCAGACATATTTTTATGCCAGGCTTATTATTTCAGGCTTATTTAAGTGTTTGGAGTTCATCTTAAAGCCACCATTTAGAGCTGTTGTATTCAGAGGTAAGTGATCACTAATCAGAGAGGAAGATGAGAAATGTTATATAACTCAGGGTAAGGATCTCTATAGTAGAGGAAATTTTGGAACTATCCAGAACTTGCAAGGAGAGACTAAAATAAAAATAGTACCTAGATGACAGGCTTTTATTGATACAGACATTTTACCTTTTCACTGTCTATTTGTGAAGAGATAAAAAATACACCAGGTCCTGAAGGAAAGGCTGTCTTGAAGTGTGTAATGAGCACTGCCAGGAGGCAAGAAGTTTCTTCCAGGACCTGGTTTCCAACACCTTAAGGCTGCAACCCACTGAACCAGGAGAGGCTCTGCCAGCAGGTGCACTCTAGAGGTGAAAGAAATGAAACACATCACCTGAAAGGTAGGGCACCTGGAAGACCCTGAAGCTCTTTGCTCCAAACTTGCTGAGAAAACACAAAGGCCCTTTAAACTGCCTTTCATGGCTTATGTGCCATTCTATATAGCTAAAGTGAAGAACACGATCTGAATACCTAGCAACCTCAAAATAATGTTCAAAATAATAGAGACACCCCTAAATTCTACTGAAGTTAATATCATTTTTCAGTTTGAATTTTGAATGTTATGAACTTTTATGATTGCTGAACTCAAAAAAAAAAAAAAACCATGCCCTAAAGTCCACAATATTACAAGGAATCTAAGTCCAATAATCTTTTTTAAATCAAGCATTTGTTTAAAATTGTGCAACTTATATCAGAGTTAGGGCTGAAAAAATAAACTACTTAACAAAAAGTAGGTTTATGTCACAGTTGGAACACAATAAATATAGTTTATTCAGAGCAACCAGAAGTGATTTTTGTCCAGGAATGTCTTATTTCTATAACTGTGTTGTGCATCACTTCCATGTGTGTGTAACAGCAGTTCCCAAACTGTGATCATTCTACTCATTTATACTACAGTGCACAGTAGTATATTCTCCTCATTTCTCTGATTACAGTAGGTAGCAAGAAAAGAGGTGTGAACAGTATGTTGCTAATGAAAAAAATGTGGGTGCCAAGAATGAATTGCAATAATTGTAATATTTGATATTAAGAAGATGAGGGAAAGAAATTACTGACACACTTTCTCAGCTGCTCACTCAGTCACCATACTGATAGGTAAGCTGCTCAAGACTTATGTATGAGAGACTTAATACAGCTAATAATAAATTATAATGAAGTCTGAACAAGGATATATGAAAATTACTGTGTCCGCATGACATTTCCTACTGCAGGAGGAAAGGCTGAGTCAGCAGGAGACTGGAGAGCTGTAGTTATGAAATGGAAATGAGCTTTTCAACTCAAGGAACATCAGAGAGATGGAGTTCTAACTCCCAGTGAAAGCCAGCAGGCAGAGCACATAACCCACCTGGTCCCATACAAAGTAAGAAAAATGCAAGCCCTCTCCCAGTGCCATGCCTGGACTGGAACAGTGTGCAGAAAACATATTTATTGCAGCTTTGTGCCATATTATCTCCAGGGCTTCAAGCCTCTACTGCAGGGTAGGATAGTTAGCTTTCCTATTAAACATGGCAGGATACAGCTGGAAGTTGAAGCAGAAGAGATTGTGTTTAATGAAACTTCCCTGAGTCTTACACTTCAGTGGTGTGTTAAGACCTAAAAGCATTTTATCTAAAACCCTGGACTCTTCTGTAGAATTCAAAATACAGACCAAGTGTTCCAGCTCAGCAAAGGAATGATGCAGCAGTCCATCACTGATGAGAAATATTTTTTTCCAGGTGTTTGAGTACAACCTATGGGGTGACTAATCCTCTACCTGAGTCTGAAAATCCCAGCTCCACACTGTTCCCAGCTGGGAACAGGAATGTGCTTTTGAAGAGACTCTCCTGAGCATTCCCCATGACATCATTTTGCTTTTCAGTGCAGGGCAATCTGAGAGCACAGACTGTGCTCATTTGGGATGGAACTGAACTGGGGTGCCCTGAGTGTGCTGCATTGCTCATGAGCACTCATTCAGCAGGGTGGAAGTGCATCTTTTAGAGGGTATCAGTGTGGCTGTTGAGTCTCCTGCATTCTCTGCTCACCTGTGCAGGACCACTCCTCTGTGAATACAGAAACACAACTGTGCACCCTACATACACCACTACTGCCAATATGCACATCTCAACCAGGAAGTTAGGAAAAAAAGAATTCTGAGATGGAAATTGTCTCTTTAACTGAAGTGAACATTTGAACAAATGGGTATTTGCAAAGTTACTAATATAAACCCCTTTGTACAACTTTACAGGGACAGGGAATATAAGAGCAACCAAGGGCATTCAGACAGACTAGACAAGCATATTGTACCTATGAAATGCTCTTTATCATTACTGCAAGCACTAGTGCTTGCATACAAGGCATGTAACTCTTGTCACGTTGTCTGTAGCATCATGACAGAGCTTATAGTTTCAGGAGGGATGTGGGCTGAAGATTAATTCATTTCATATGCATTCAGATATTTTCATTTTCAGTTTTTTCATTTTCTCCCATATGGAAGAGACAAAAAGACAGGCAGCTTTGAAGGAAAAACCTTTTTCATTTTAAACATTCTTTCCTAAAATTTAGTATTTCCTCTGAAATAGCATATTGGTCTTCCTTAAATGAAGATTTGAATAGTGAATAATAAATAAAATAAAAATATGTATTTCTTTAATCATGAAATGTTGGAACACTTTGTAAATTTCTTTCCTTTGTTGTTGTTGTTGTCGTTATTACTTGATTTTCCATTTCAATGAAAAACTGATGCTTGGAACCAGCAAATAGGCATGCATCTGTTGAATAATGCTAATTCATATTCAAGCTGTGCTACTTAATTACAATGCATTTTTCATGGTACCATCACAGATAACCATGGATGATTCTTGGTCAGTCACGACTTTCTTAATTAGCAGGAACTATTTTATTTTTTGACTTTTCATGGATTGAATAGGGTACGCCTTCCAGCTCTCATGATCAAGCATACTCCCTCCCCAAAGCATAGGATTAAAGGCATTATATTGATCAAATTACAAGCAGACATCTTTTTGCTTTGCTCTGCAAATGTAGAAATTAAATATTCACAAACCAAATGTATTACAGTGAATAAAAAACTGACTCAGTCCTGGAAAGGCAAAACACAATGTATCTGAGGAATTTCACCCTAAAAAGCTTCCTTCTTGAATAATTTTAAGATTATTTTTAGATATTAGTGTAGGTGTTGGGGAAAAGCCCACATTGCTTTAAAGTCTGCCTTTTGTTTAAAACACCATTTCAAGAGATGATGTTATGCAATTAGAAAGAAGAAAGGGAAAGAGTCTAAAACCAAGTGATTCAACCCAGTTATAGTAATAGAATTTCACACAGTCTGTAGAAGGTTCTGTCTCAGAAAGCTTTAGAAATATTCTCAGGTATATAGTTTAGTAGATCATTGATATTTATGTTCATATTACATGAAAATATCAATCAAAATCTTTCTTTCCAAACAGGTTTAGACTAAATTATTCTCTTTACAAGTAAGTCTCAATCCATATGTCTATATGAATTTCTTAAATACCAAGTCCAAAAGTACAGGAACCTTAAATGGATGCTTTTGCTACCTGCCTTAGATCAGCTGCAGTCCTTTGTGTCATGCAGTAGGCACTGAATCAAAGAAAAATTCCATCTGTGTCTAGTAAAGAGGCTGAGCTGGTACTGGAAGGATACTCTCCACAAAAGAGGAATAATACAGCAAAGAAAACCCAACATTTTTTCCACAAACCTTGAAGACAGAGACTGTTTCTGAGGGAGAAAACACTGTTTACTTTTAGTGCTGCCTGCAATCTTTAGTCGTCTGCTTAGGACTGCCAAAAATCTTCTACATACCGGGTCATATCAATAGGACTTTCCAAAACAATATCATTTTTCTGAGAACAGCCACTAGCAGATATTGGGTGGGAGTGGAAGGAGAGAGAAGGCACACAGTCGTATACTTTGTTCTTATATGAACATACTTTGTTCTCATATGCCCTCCTCACTTCTGGGAGTTTGGACAACACCCAACAAGGAGGTTACAGCCACAATATGGGGCTTAACAGGCTGCCAGCCATCTTCTTCCCATTAATGCCCTGGCCTGCTTTTAACACAGTTCTATTTTGTACACTGACAAACTCAGGCTTCAGTTTCTGGATGAATTCTTGGTGTGGTTTAAACAGGTTTCATTTGGTATCTCATGTAAGAGGCAGCTAAGGGAGAAAGGAAGGAGAGGACTAAAGGGGATCAAATCCCTGTCTCAACAGGCTTCAAATCATGGAGGCTTTCTGATCATATTGGAAACTTTGTCCACTCTTCTCTGTGTGTACTTACCTGGACACCATCATCTATGTTATTTAAAATGTGTGTAAAACAAGACTGTGTAAATTTTTGCCCAGGCTTTCAGCTGGAGCCTCTATATTGCAATATATCAAAACATGACCTTTATCTCTCAGGAAGGCATGACTTTGCAAATTTTTTTGGTTTTTGTAGCATAGGTCTGTTAAGAAAATAAAATTTCACAACTAAACTAGAAATTATTGTGAAAAGACACTCCACTGGGAGCCTGGGGCTAGTCACTAAACATGGCAAACAGGCTACAAGTCAGATTTATTCCAGTGGAGCCTGCATAACCGAGTGGCACCAGCCAAATGGAAGATTTAATGTCTTCTCATGTATTTAGACCAAAAATCTTCCCACTACACCACAGATACTCCTAAGAAGAAGGTCTTTTAGGATAGCAGAACCCTAACAATGAGAAAAACAAGGCTTTTGAATTTTACCCTTTTATATATTTTTTAAATCTGGCTGAAGAAGGCCAGGGCCTGTTTTTTAGTTCCATTCCTCTGCAGCTAAGTAGAAGTAACAGAAATGGCAGGCAGGCAGATAGATTGGGTACATTAGTTCACATTCTAAACAAATAGCAAAATTCCTTTCAGCAATTTATGCACTGACAGACCACTTCAGCTGCTGGCACATCTCTACTGAAGTCCAGAGTGCTACCTCTAAACAATATTTTACCATCAAGGATACAAAGACCCAAAGCTCAAAAATTAAAGATTAAAATACTTTAGATAATGACAACAACATACATGTTTAAACTTAGTTCCAAATGCAACAGGGTACTTATTTACCTATGAAGTCCTAAGGTTAGATATTTTTTTTCTTTTACTAGGAATACTAGGAATTGTGGGAACATGCCCATGTGTTTTAATGTCATCAGCTCGCCATATCTATTCACCTGTCAGGTGCTGCACCATATTTAGCAATTCCTGTCAGCTCCTTCACGACATTCATCACTGGATTGCCATTTTTGCCTATTCCTGAATACCCTGCAGCTGCTTCTCTGAAAGTGTGAGTCATCCAAAACTGTTAAATCTTAAAGCCAGTCTCAGTTTGGCTCCCAGCAAAATCAACACATATGACAAACCATCTACACTTGTGTGGAGGTGTTCAAGGGACTTATAGTGAAACCCTAAAGTGTTGTGGGGAGGCAAAGATTCCAGCACCTGCACACTTTGCATGGTGTGGAAGCTCAATAACTGCACTGTAATCTCCTGGGGGCTAACCAGGAAAGTCAGTCAGCACTACCTCATGAGCTGCAATTCAACTGTGGTGAGGCACCTATCCCTTAAAATAGGCTTGATGAGCAAGAAGAATCCCATGGCCTCACCCACTGCAAACTTGACGTGATCAGCGCTCAAGCTATGCTGATGTCACCATTCTCCTGTACACAGACTTCACAGAACCACAGAAAATGGCAAGCTGGAACAGACCCACAAGGATGATCGAGTCCTGATCCCTCACAGGACTGCCCCAGGAATCCCACCACGTGTCTGAGAGCATAGTCTAAATGCTTCTTGAACTCTGTAAGGCTTGGTGCTATGATCATTTCCCTGGGCAACCTGTCCCACTGCCCAACCACTCTCTGGGTGAAGAACTTTTTTCTAATATCCAAACTAAACCTCCCCTAACACAACTTCAGGCAATTCCCTTGGGTCCTGTCACTGGTTATCACAGAGAATAAATCAGTGTCTGCCCTTCCTCTTCCCCTCATGAGGAAGTTGTAACTGCAGAAGTTGTAACAGGTCCTCAGTCTCCTCCAGGCTGAACAGACCAAGTGACCTAAGCTGCTCCTCCTATGTCTTCCCCTCAAGGCCCTTCACCATCCTCATGGCCTCCTTTGGACATTCTCTAAGAGATTAATGTCTTTCTCATATTGTGGCACCCAAAACTGCCCCCAGAACTCAAGATGAGACTGCCACAGAGCAGAACAGTGCATAGATGGAAAATCCTTTCCCTTGCCTGGCCTGTGATGCTGGGCCTGATGATCCCTCATGATCCCTCATGGCCCTCATGGCTGCCAGGGCACTGCTGTCTCATGTGCAGCTTTCCATCAACCAAGACCTCCAGGTCCCTTTCTGCAGCACTGCTTTCCAGCATTTCATTCCCCAGTCTGTCCATACACCCAGGGTTGCCCTGTCCCAGGTGCAGAATCCAGCACTTTTCCTTGTTGAATTTCACATGGTTGGTGATTGCCCAGTCCTCTAATTTATAAAGGTCACTCTGCAGGGCCTCCCTGCCTTCCAAGCAGTCAACACCTTCTCCCAGTTTTGCAGAGTTGCTCAGTATCCCATCCAGTCCTGCATCCAAGTCATTTATGGAGATGTTGAAGAGCACAGGGCCGAGGATGGAGCCCTGTGGAACTGCACTAGTGACAGGTCCCCAGTCTGAGGTCACCCTTCACTGTAACCCTTTGTGCCTGACCCATGAGCCAGTTGCTCACCCATCCCATAATATGTTTATCCAGCTGTGTGCTGGACATTTTGTCCAGAAGGATCCTGGGAAAGACAGTATTGAAAGTTTTACTGAAATCCAAAGACTGACTTCCCTACATCAACTAGGGGATTTACCTTGTCATTTAGTCATATTACACCAGAATCAAAGCCAAATTTAAGATCAAATCTCACCTAACTTTGACAAAACTCTAAGCAGCTATGAATGCTATATACTTAAAATACTATATATGAACATATATATATATATAAATGAAATTCCATATTTATGCATATGAAGCTTCTAAGGAAGGTGCCTTCTGATCAATAGAAATACTAAGAATTATTTAAAATAATTTCCAATTAATCGATCTTTATATCACTGAGAAAATATAAAATGGAGCTCAGCTGGACATAAATTGTTCACATTAGGCAGCCTCTTAAATGCTAACAGCAAAAAATTTGTTATCTGGCTGCAGGAATTCTTTCAAACAGCAACAAGAAATAAACAGAAGCAATACATTTAGTTATACACATATGGGAACAAAATTGCAAAGTTATACACTGACATTTCGTCAATCGTTTGCTGTAAATGGTGCATTTTTAAGATTGCCAGAGATTATCACCAACTGCCTGATGTTCAGTGCCTTCCCCTACAATGATGTTCTCAGAAGCGGTTTGAGTTTTGCTTGGGGAGGTCCCAGGAGGTAATTTTTATTTGGTTTCAAATTTTTCTCTCCTGTAGAAAATCTGATAGAATATTTCAAGTGGTAAATGTCGATGTTCTATTATTACTTTACATATTTCAGGTTTATAACTGAACTACTGAGTGGCATTAGACTGTTTTGTACGTTTCCAGCTATTCCAATTCTTTGCTTCATAAACTTCTGAAAACAATAAAATCTTGTTTTGATGGAGCAGCTTCTAAACATGACCACAAGGTAAAATACCAAAAGCAAACCTTCAGGCTGTTTATGTAAGCACTAGGGGAGTGATTACAAAGTAAAACAAAAAAGTGTCAAGAGTATATTGATCAGTGGCAACATTTTGTATTTATTTATTTATTTTAAAATATTAAAGAAAAAAAATTAAATACTTAGAATATATATTTCAGGCTACCCAGTGGACACCACACTTTTCTTTCTCCCCTACACAGACTTCATCTCTTTCCCTCCCCTCTTAAAATTCTGACTTCAAAGTGATTTTGTCATCTAGGCTTTTTGTTATTGTAGAAGAATAGAGCTAGGCAGCCAAAGATAAGCTCAACATTTATGTATTCAAATCTGCATTTTGCAGGCATTTCTGCTCTTTTGGCATTGTTACTGTTCTTCAGTTCCTGTTCTTCCTAAGATGAATTGTAGAGCCTTCTAGCAGCCTGGCACTGGTCAGGCCTGATGAATGTCTAGACCTTGAGGTCGAGATGTGGTCAGAGGAGACATTCTCTCCTATGAGATTCTTGCTGCAGAACTGGGGAACATAATTCACCAAAGTCTTGAAAATCTAGAAGAATTACCAAAATGATTAGGAGCCCGGAGCATATCTCTTTTAGGAGAGATTGAGGGAGCTGGGTTTGTTTAATCTGGAGAAGACTGAGAAGGGATCTCATTAATGCCTATAAATATCTCAAAGCTGGATGCCAAGAGAATGGTGCCAGACTCTTTTCAGTAGTGCCCAGTAACAGGATGAGGAGCAGTGGCCAGAAACTAAAACTCAGGAAGTTCCACCTCAACATGAGGAAGAATTTGTTTGCATTGAGGGTGGCAGAGCACTGGAACAGGCTGCCCAAGGAGGTTGTGGAGTCGCCCTCTCTGAATATTCAAAAAACACCTAGACACAGGTGACCCTGCCTTGGCAGAGATTTGGCCAGGATTATCTCCAGAAGTCCCTGCCAACCTCAACAGTTCTCTCACTCTGTCAAGAAATGTATTAAAAAACTCACTGTATCTCGATATTCACTTGTGGGAACACTGTGTAAATGGCATCTGTCAGAGCAGCACAGGCTGCCAGAAAACCGGGGCCATGGAGGGCTCCCCATGCTGGGGACAGCAGAGCAGGGCCTGCAGCCCGGCCCAGCCCAGCCCAGCCCAGCCAGGAGCAGGGCAGCCACAGGAAAATGGGGCAGCCCCAGCACAGACATCTCTCTGGGGCTGGGGACAGGAGTGGGCTGGGGCTGGGGACAGGAATGATCTGGGCCTGGAACACGAATGTTCTTGGGCTGGGGGCAGGAATGGGTTGGGGACAGGAATGATCTGGGGCTGGGGGCAGGAATGGGCTGGGGCTGGGCTGGGATGTGCAGCTGCAGCTGTGCCTGGCTCAGAGCTCATGGCTGGGCAGGACTGTGGGGAGATGGAGGACGGCCCTGCTGCAGCAGCCCTGGGGCAGGGGATGGCCTGGGGATGGGAGCCCAGCAGGGGATGGGGAGCCCTGAGGCCCCTGTGATGGCACAGGCAACACTGGGGGTATCCTCAGGGCCCTGACAGCACAGGGTGTTATTGATGCAGCTTTAGGCCAAGGATTAGATAGTGAGGCATAGTCTCTCCTCAGCTGGGTGTTTGGTGACTGATGGGAAACAGTGTGTCCAATTAGATTTCCTCGTGAATGTTTGGGCTGTTTTCAAAGGGCTGTTACTGAGTAAGACTGATTTGATGTTTTCAGTTTTGCGCAGCCTTCTTTCCTCACTACTGCACTGATCACTGCACTCATCAGCCAGCTCTAGGCATGAGAACAGTGTTTCTGCTGTTCCAGAGTATCTGAGGGGGCAGATTGCTCCAGCCAGCAAAACACATGGCTTGTAGGATGGCTGGTGAGTGTGAGGAAGATACATGCAGGAAAGCAGGTATTGCTGGGGAACAGTGGGCAGAAATGCAGATGAAATCTTCCTAAGAGCAGCACTCCTAAGACCTCCAGGAACACCTTTTCCCTGACAGCACATAAGCAAAGCCTAGCCTCTTCTGGCTTTTCCTCCTTGCTCCCCAACCAAGATCATAGAATCCAAGATTCACCAGATGGATTGGGTTGGAAGGGATCTTTGAAGATCCTATAGCCCAGCTCCCCTACTATGGCCAGTGACATGTACCCCTAGATGAGGCTGCTCAAAGCCCCATCCAACCTGGCCTTGAGCACCACCAGTGCTGCCTCCCTGTAAGTAGTAATGCTGCCTGGCACAGATTCAGTTCTGGCTCTGGGTTGGTCTGAGGACTGCAAAGTTTACTTATAACTCAACTTCCTGGTGAAGTGTGAAGCTACTGGAATTGCTCCAAACTTACGTTCTCCTACAGATCATTAAAATGGCCACTAGTAAGCAGCGAGATGCAACTACAATGGATCTACAAAGAGAAACAAGTTGGCATCACCATGAGACAGAAAACTATCCAACTGGATCGATTCTGAATAAACTACTGAGTTTGGACTTTTATATAAGGAGTTAGAAGAAAATATACAGGAAAAACAAAGAAACACTGATGAGTCAAGAAACTTTCATGGTAATTTTGCATTCATTTTTCATCAAGACTCCTACTGGGTCGTGTACATATCCTCTATTCTCACATCTTTTGAAATTATGTTTGCAAGCATGAAATCTAATATAGTAATGGTGCCAAGTAAAGAAAGCAGTGTCTCCTTATGTGCCATATGATAGTTTACATGCAGCTTAAAGAGGGAAGATATTCTCGCATTGTTCAATATAAATTTTTATTCTGGTGTTAAAAGTTCAAGAAGTCTACCCAACTTTTAAAAACAGTTGAGTTCACTTCAATTCACTCTTTCTCTCAACTTTAGACTAAGTAACATGCTTTCCTATTAAGCCTGATGGAATTTCAGGAGCACTCAGGGTTGGTTTTTTTGCTAAAATTAATAAAAGTGTTAAGCTGTGGGCACATTTTGTCAGATAGGTGTGTCACCTTGTGGTTCTGTCAGACACCAGAACTACAGAGTAATGTACATCAATAACAGTGCAGAAATCAGAAGTGGAGGACAGCATTTTACAGTTTGGTTTGCTTTGTTACAGTCATTTTATATAAAAGCCACTGAAATAGAAAATAAGCAAGTAGCTATTTAAAGAACCTTTTCCAATTGCTAAAGGCCTGGGTGAATTTTACAAAGACAAAAAAGTTTTCTGCAGATAAGCACCCGAATTTTTATATACTTTTGCTGTACTAGAGCAGTGTACCATGGTAGTTTTCAGAGACATCTCTCCTCCTGAGGTTTCTAGGAAGGTTCCCAGGCACAGCTCCATAATGGTGTGTGACTTTATACACAAAATTAGGCATCTGTTAATTAATGTGGGGTTGCCTTTATCACAGAAAGTTACCAGAAATTTCCTAACAAGATAAATTGAAAGCAAAACAGCACAAAGAAGTAACTGAGTTTAAGAATATCAAGAAAGAAATATGATGATTGAGACTGCTCATGCTGCAACAGAGACAAACTTATTTTGTTTCCTGCAGAAATAAGATTCCCATCATTCAGCTACAAAACACAAGCCTGCATCGACAATCTGCCTTAGTTTTCCTCAGTGTAACCTTTTGCACATTATCATTTTCAGCTTAAAATTACCTGAACCAAAGAGGCTCCAAATGCAGGCACCCTCCTGAATGCCTCTATCAGAGAGAACAGCTTAGAGGTTAAAATAGTTCTGGCAACCTTAGTTTTCATCCAGATACTCAGAGCAAATTTTTAAACTGCTCCCACTTTTCCTAAAGAGAAATAGGTTACTGCATGCAAGAACTTTTCCCCAAACTTTTATGCACATTAAGTAAAAGCCAATGTTCCCCATTTTAAAATTTTGCAGAGTAGAACACAGACTCCAAAAAGTCTACAGTCTAATCAAAAAGAGAAGATTATTTTCAGAAGACTACTTCAAAATATAAAGAAATAACCAGAACTCATGGCTTTTCAAAGTCCTTGGCTGAAAGAGACAGTTTCTGTATATTTTATATAGATACAAAAAGGAAAGGGAATTCTAAGGTAAGAAGAGAGTCTGCTGAGAAGAAGGGACAGGTTGTTCTCAGCAGGCTTGAATATGAACAAACTCACAGGCAAGCTTTGAACCTTACCTTGTAATTGGTGTTGATATAAGAAGAGTGACTGTGTGCAAGAAAGGAAGACGATGCCCCCCGTCCCTGAGGGTTGCACTTCAAACCTGATTGAGAGAAATTCTTCCCTTGGTACAATCACTTCTACTTCAGTGAAACTCCAGCATAACGAGCATTTTATATGCACTGCAGAGGGACCAGAATACTAATTTCTAAATGGAAATTGATAAACATCTTCTTCTATTTAGGCTTGTGGCTATGACAGAGAAGGCAGGCATGGATGGAACTCCAAATAGAAATGCCTCTGCAGAGATGAAAGCATTCAATATCCAGTAAATACACAAGTCCTTTACAACAAACAAATCCCAAACAACAATTTTTTCTGGTACCAGAACATTAATTCACAGAAAGATCTTTTAAAAGTCATCACATTTGATTTTGCTTTTGGATAGCTGAAAAGTTATTATATCCCAAAAGGCAGAACATATTTGAATAATAAACTCCTTACTATAACAAGATGATTATGTATAAATATTTGCCTATCACAACAGTGTGCTTGAACTATTGCATCTTTAAAATTGTATTAGCTATCCACATATGTCAAACTGGAAGTGAGATTAATATAAGCAAGTGTCTCATTAACTTCCCTTCCTGCACTGGGAAAATGAGCCATGAACAAATTTCAGAAGTTATGAGGGTTAATTTGGATAAGCAGACAAAATGTTGATGTTTGCCTGATTTATCTCTTGAGTCTGAAAAATCAACCTCATAAGCCTTAAACTCTACTTATTTTAGCAAGGTTTTCCTGATTTTTTAGCTCAGGCAGAAATGAATGGGAGTTCATGGCATTCTTGTGCCTCAGGCAGGGAATGTACAGGTCTTGCAAGTCTGGATTTTTTTTGTAAAAGATGTTTTTATCAGCAGAATTCACTTTTCTGCCTTGCCAGTGTTCAGGACAGAAAATCATATTTTTAGTGAGCCTTTCCTTAATTTTTAGAATGGTGGTATCATGAATGATACCTCTTTTGCCTGATTATTTTGAAAGCCACAATCAAATGACAGAAAAGGAAGAACTGCTAACCTCATCTTTTGTGTGTTATATAATGACTGTTCCCCATTCTCTCAAAAAGTTCATCTTGCACACCTCAGGTTATTGGCAGACGTAAGTTTCTCCTCCTTCTGAGCACCTACACAGGCATGTTGACCATGAGACATGTTGGTAATTCTAGTGTGAGTATGTCATCCTTGCTTTCATCTAGTGTGAGGGGTTCAAAAGATGGTTGGGCAAGACACTGCAGGAACCAATCCTTTCAGTTTGGGGAGGCAAAAGATAACTTTTAGCTCTGATCCTGAGAGAGGGAAGAAGGAAGACCCTCCTTTTGGGACATGTGCTAGAGGCAGGGATGATGGCAACAGCAGGAAGCAAAATGATGAATGCAAAACTCACAAGAGACAGGACTGCAGCTACAGCACATTGGGGGCAACGGACAAGACACAGTCCAGGAACTGGCTCTACTTTCAGACTGTGAAACCAGACTCATCTGATCCCCCTCAGTGTTCCAGCAATCATAGAAACTTCCCTCTGTGTTTGTTTCCAAGATGTTCAAGACTGTTTCTGTTATATTGTGTATGATCCCTTTAGACCATGAACAGCTCTGAACGGCAATACACTAATAAAATTACCTCTGACAATTTAAAGACACCCAAGTTTTATCAGCTGCAGTAAAAAGAAATATGTCCAGCTAAGTCTGTAAGGTTATATTAGTGCTAAAATAGATTGCAGACTTACAGACTATTAAAGAAAACGGATTTGTCTTCAAGATACTATTTTTTCCTCAGAAGGAAAGAACATCCTCTTCACCATACAAATACATCTACTGGCAAAGGACAACTGGGAAGCAGTTATTTCTGATAAATTTACCTGAATTTGTAAAACTAATAACAGTCTCTCTCAGAAGGAGCTTTGCAGCTGTCATTCACTTCTGCCCTGGTAGCACCCTCACCTCTGTTCTAGGCTTGGTAACTTTTTTGAAAATGATGCAAAAAATATTTGACAGAAACCACTTCTTCCATTTAAAGCCAGCAGCAGTCCATACATTTCATGCCCATACATACAAGTATTGTTAGCACACAAGTGACAGAGCAAATAAAATTATCCTATAAAATTCAGTCTTAAATGGATGATAATTATTTAAAATGTCCCAGGGCACTTTGTGGGCAATAAGCAAATAATGAAAATATCATTGCTTCCTAAGGCATATATTTAAATTCCAGTATCTTGTCTTAAAATAAATAAACTAACCAAGCAACCAACTGGAGAACAAATGTGCTGAAAGGCAAATAGGAATTCCTCTGCCTTCCTATCAAGATAACAGTAAGCCTTAAATGAAGAAGGTTCATCTCTTTTTGAGAAGAATTTAGTGTTTTTCTACCAAGTAATACATATAAGCTTGCACTTGAATGAACATACATTTTTCATCTTCATGATGAGTTATGCAGAAAGGAGAGATTGTGCATATGTCTTTCCTTAATAAAATTTTATATTTACATGAATCTGTTCATGGCTTAAGCCATTTCTTTCAGATGTCTTCAGTTAAACAGTCCTGTTGTCTCTTCATTCCTTTTGCAAATTAGGCTGTCACTAGGTCATGCCTTGCTGTTTAGTTATTTTTAGCCTTCCCATTACACCTGGAGATGTTTGCAGCTAAAGTGCTGCCATCTGGAGTTGTTAATGGCATGCTGGTGGAAGTGTAATCACTGCATGACTTTGTTCTGCACTTCCCCAGGGTGCAGAAAAATGTGATACACATTTAATTTATGTTAGTTTGGGCTTACAGCTGCTCATCATCAAGTGTGATAATATATAAAATTTGGTGTTCTCCTTCAATGTCTTGCCATCCAAAATTACCTTTGACATATCAACAGTTCCTACCATAACCAAAATATACCTGTACACACTAAAAATAGCTTTAGGTGAAGCCTGTTCAATTTTTCTAGGAATTCCAAATCTAGGAGCCTTCGAAATCAAGATGCAATTATATTCATCTTAGTAGGAGGTTCCTCACTTGTTTCTACTGCCACTGATTTTGGGATGGAAATTTATCTCTGCTTTTCACTCTCTTTAAGCTGCAGACAGGAGATTTTATCTGCATTATCTGATTTGTCTCTGCTATGTGATTGCAGAAAATGATGTATTATTGTCTTAGCTGCAGTGATTTATAAACAAAGAACCTAAATTCTGCCTTCCAGCCAGGGGTTGTTTAGGCCTGGGAAAGGACATTATCATGTAGGTGCTTTGCTGTTTAATTTGTTTTTGTTTGTGGGTTTTTTTAACGACAGCATTTTACCAGGGTACAATCAAAATCATGCTCATATTCAAAATAAATGGAGGTTTTTTTCCATGTTAACACATTATTCTGACTCAAAGGACACTTGGCCTCCTAACTGGGAAAAAAAAGTCTGAATTACAGAAGAGGAAACAAGAAGAACTTTAATAGGCAAGTAACTGCATAATTCATAGAAGATGAAACAACACATGCAGCACAGAACCTGTTGTACAGAAGACCTATACTTTGAGCTGCTGAGCAGCATTACCAGTCACAGCTCTTGGCATTGCTCAGATGTATTCTGCCTAAGCTTCTCACTTCGGAGAAAAATCATTGATTTTCACATAGAAGCTTGACTTAAGCCCACAGACTACTCCACTAAAGAATGTACCCCTAGCTTGGGCTCCATCCTCACAAGCTCTCTTCTTGGGCACCAAGCACCCCAAAATGCACCTCAAGCCAGAGACAAGACTCACTCACGGTCACTCTCATGTGGGAGGTCTGCATGACTCTTCTCCCAGGGTAGTCTTGCAGAGAGCCCAGAGGCAGGAGATTTGCTTGAGTGTAAATAAATGCCAGGTATGGGAAAAGCTGACGTTTTACAGAAAGGAGGGAGCCTTCTCATCCCAGATAGGGAGCAGGAGGATTTTTCTGAGTTACACTCACACAGATCTTCTCTCACATTAGTGTTGCCCAAGCAGGGGGCACAGTAGTATTCCTGAAGTAATTTCAGCGCCACAGAGTTGGCGATTTCAGTCTCTACCCTTAGGAGGCAATGCCACCCAGGGGGTTACCAGACCACTTTTTCTCCCCACTCACACTAAGTGTATTCATTTGGGAAGCACTGCAGCGTACAGGCAGCATAGGAATGAAATCCCAACGCTTCAGTCTCAGGGCAAACAATAAAAAACTTGCCTGAGATTAGACAGTTTTGAAAGGCAGAGCATGCTGTTAGGCAGCCAAGCTGGAAAACCTTGACTTTTGACTTTTTAACTAAATGTACATGTTTGACAAATAACAATTTGAGAATTTTACTTCGTGTATAGCCCACGTGTTTGAGTCACATAAAACTCTAAATATCAGCCAATCTGAGGAATGGGCAGTGGACATGCGTGGATGGTGGGGTACATTTTCACATTTTCCTAGATCTGATGTTGACGCAGTTGCAAATTTCCATATTGCATTACAGCAAAAGGCTGTAATTTGTCACAGTCACACAAAACAAATTTGTAAATCTGTCTTAGCAGTATTTTTCCTAAACAAACTTCTAGTATCTCTCAAATCTGCTCTATATTTTCCATATTTGCCCAAATGCTCTAAGTTTTTGTTTCTAGCTCTATGTTCCTTACTTTTTATTTTTAATTACATCCTATATACAAGTAAGGTTAGAATACACTCGAAGACAACAGAAAAAAAAAAAACATTAATTTTTTGAAACAGAGATTGCTTCATTCAGATTGGTGGGAGGATAAAGCCTACTCTGATGATCTGGTTGTCCATTGAGATGAAGGTGTTGAAAATGCAAGTGAAAATGTAAGTGTTAATGTTAATATTCTGTCAAGAGATAAACAAATAAACTGATTTTTATATTAGAGGATCGTACATCAGGTGAATGCCTGGAATGGATGTATGGAGGCAGCCTTTATTTTGTTCAATACTACCTAATTCTGTTCAATATTTACATACCATAGCTAAAACAAGGAAAAAAAAACAAAAAACAAAAACAAAAACAAAAAAAAAACAAACAAAAAAAAAAAAAAAAAAAAAAAAAAAAGGAAGGAAAGACAGAACAAAATAGAGCAGAGAAACAGAGAAATTTGGAGGCAATTCCTGTTACTAGAGTAGCAAGTTCTGAGGTAATGGAAAGAAACATCTCTGGCTGGACTTCATTTTCCACATTTGCAAAACACACATCTGTAAGTCTATCTTTGGACCACAGCTGCTGTGCTGTGCACTCCAGGCTTAGCTGAAAGAAATGAAATGTTTCTTTCTGGGAAAAAAAAAATGCAGGTACAGCCTCTTAACAGAACACAGCAGGGTGAGAAGATTATGTTATATGACCAGTCACAAACTTTGGCTTTATTAGTTCAATATGAAAACTTCTAGTTTGTTTTTACTGTATCCTTAGGTCGCTATTCTTGAAGGAGGGAAACCTACAGATTCCCTTCTAGGCATGATTTTGGGCCAGCTGTAAAATTTTTCATAGGTGAATTGTCAGCAGGATTATTCTCCAGTGTGATCATATGTTTCACATGAACATGAGGAGAGGGTGACCACTATGGTTTTATTAAAGTTTCTTATATAGATTTTTTTTAAAACTAAGTGCAAGAAGGCAATGTAAAATGCCAAATTGGTTCTACTATTCTTATAAAAAAATGGGGAAAAGTTTTTATATGCCAGGTGGAAACAATGACCTTGTAAGAACTATTTACTAATATAAGCCATCTGAGGATAGAATATTCATAGTAATTGGGAACTTAATTAGATATCTGGCAGTGCTTAAGCAACTAATTTATCTTAAAAAAAAAAAAACAAAGCCAGATCAACTAGGGTCACCTCTCCAGTGAAATAAGTGCAATCTTTTCCTTAATGCACATTCAAAACCAAAGTCTTTAAGCATCATTTTGCTTTAAAAGAATGTTTTGACAGAGAAAAGGATTTTCTTTTGGTCAATTTTATTTCATGATTGCAACTATTGTTGATTATAAAGAAAATAAAGGAATGTCTCCTCAAATACTCTGAAGAAAAATCTAAATTGTTGAAAATACTTTTATCGCTTTCCTAAAAAAAAAGAAAGACTAATATATCTCAGGGTATGTGGTGCAGGTGCCCAGGAACTGTCAGGGGCAATGTCTCTGAGGAGCATCCAGGCCTTTCCCATGCCAGATACAGCAGCTTCCAGGCAGGAATGAAGGACTGAATTTGAGCCTGGAAAATGCTGGGGAGAGAGCAAGTGTTTTAATTTTGTATTTGTTTCTCATTACCCAAATCTGCTTTAATTGTTGATGAATCAAATAAATTTCCCTGCAGTCAAGTCAGTTTTTGTTGTGATGATAACTGAAGAAATCTTCCTGTCTTTATATCCACCCAGAAGCTTTTTAATCTAATTTCCTATCCCTGTCCTGTTGAGCAAGGGAAGGAGGGAGTGGCTGGGTGGGCATCCAGGTGCTGGCCAAGGCATTGGAACCCAGCACACTCCGGGTGGAGAAACAAAGAACACCTCCTGCTGTCACCTCCCAGCCCCCATCCTGTCACACCACACCACAGGTGTGTCTTATCCTGCTAGTGCAGGCTGAGGTCACAACAAGCAGCATAAGCCAGTCCTATGGCCAGACACCTCCAAGGAAAGTAAATTCCCCATTATTATCAAGAAACAGCTAGCTTTTCTTTCTGCACCATGAGAACCACTGATAAGATGAATTATTTTAGACCACACAGAGGTCAGTACAGCAGAAGTTAAATTCAATGCTTGTTTTACAAAGTTAGTGAGATACAGAAAAAATTCACTACTATGATACAACAGAAGCAGCCTTTTCTACAAATAACTATAATTTGAAATTCTATAAAGTTCTCCAAATGGGGAACACAAAGTCTTCTACTTCCAGGCATGTGAGCTAACCTTAGTAAACAGACAAAAGGGTACAATTTCATTTGGGTCTGAGATATGTGTACGTGCTACTACTACACAGTAGCAAATTAAAAGTGCTTCAAAAACTTTTGCAACCCACAATCCTTTTGAGCTACTTTACATACCTTGGGGGAGCCCTAAGCTTTAAGAGCAGAAGGACATCCAAATTCATTGAAAAATGAGCAGAAACTGAGCAAGCTCAGCAAGCAAGGTTGAAGGTAGATCTCTCCATTAGTAGGGGAAAAATGTATTTTCTTCAGGAGAGGTTCTGTTTATATCTTGGTTGTTTTTTCCCAGTACTTGCATTCTTCTCCACCTGAAATCATGTTATTTCTCTTTTTAAGGTTGCTTAATCCAATTTCCTCTTGAAATAATTTCTATTTATTGCTAATACATACAGTTTGCTACAGTATTCCCTTATGTGAACTAAAATGCTTCACTTCAATGCCTTGTCTACAAGTTTCCAAGTCTGCTTGTCATCTTCATAGTATATGACCTCACATTTTTGAAGCAACTAGTCTTAAACCATGGAGAGGTATCAATCTATAGCATTCCTTCAGTATATTTCATCCCACTGTGAGATGCCCTCTTAGCCTCAATTTATCTATGCTGTCTAATATACTACAGCCTGTAGCTAGGTCTGTCTAATCTGTCTTCATAACTCATATCCTCACAGTCCTAAGCACTTACACAATTCTTCGCTGCAGCCTCTTCAATCTTGACAGCAGGTTTTTCAATATGGGAAAGAATTTGCTCACAGCATTTAGAAGATGGGTGAAACTCAAATTACATTATTATAGGTTTTATCATAAACTACAGACTCATTGGAAATTGTTTGAACTACTCAATTTTTTGCATATTGTTACAAAATTTAATAAAGATAAAACTATTAGAGTTCAGTTGAAAGTATCTTTCAAACATTTAAAGGGAAGTAAGAAACTTACAACTACTACAGACAATGATTTCCTCAGTAAGAACAATCAAGTGGATTTTACTCATGTGGTACCCATTTGGGAATTTGTTCCAAAAAAGTCTTGCAAAAGACACACATATATGATAGTATGAAACTCTTAGAAAAATGACTAATTTGTATTTCCAAGGACAGTAATGTCAGTTTTCCCACACATTTATAAGCACTGCAGTATTTCATACAAGTGTATATTTCTAAGGACAGACAGGGGAAAGTTCAGGCTTTATTTGTGGGGATCAAATAGCACTGAAAGCACACCTGCATCCAGAAATGCAGCAAAGCACTGAACTGGTATTGATATGGCACTCACCCTGTGGGGGATCCAGTGAGGCACAACCCCAGACCCAGGGTATAACTACTCCAAAGGAATCCAATAGCATTTGCTCTGAAGTCATTAACAGAAACCCCTGCCCTACCACATTTGTTTGGGAAGATTTCTGGAGACTGGGAAGCCTGAGTTGTGGTAGGGTGAAGTTATTATATCATTCCTTAACTAGTGGCTCATTTGCATTGAGAGAGAATCACAACAAAACCAGACCCCTCCATCCTTCCATCACCATAGAAATGCTTCTACTCATGTGGAAAAAACTCCAGCACCATCCCATTGGAATACCTATTACCAGTATTGCTTTCAGCCATTTTTGCACATTCCATTACACATACATAGAAAGGTGAACAATCACTTTACAAAAACTCCTGTGCAAGAAAATAATGCAGAATGCTTAAGTAAACCAGAAGACCCAAACCTGCATTTTACAGGTGCAACAATATTTTGTGTGGAAAATCTGCTGTCACCCTCTTTGGGCGGCTCTGTTACTCTGAGAGAAAAAAAAATCTAGGAATTACTGCAAAATGCAGTAACTGCAAAACAAGTTTATAAAATTGCATCACTAAAATAACATATTTTAATATTTAATCATATTTCATCACTACTGTGGTTTGTTTTTCTTTTTTTAAACTCCTAGAAGGACAGAATCTGAACTGATTTCTTGACTGGATTCCCAACAAAGTAAAAAACATAGCCAGAAAGGGATTAGTTAATGGAGGAAAAATCACAAACAGAAAGAAACAGAGCAAGGAAGATTTGGAAGCTTGGTTACACGCATAAAACTGATGTTACCTGAGGCACCACTGGACAGCCCCATATATCACAGAAATCTTACATCTATTTCAGAAGGTAGGCTATTATTCCTACAAAACAGAACTCTGTCTTGTCTGTGCTTCACACTCTTGTGGATGTTCTTTTCAGTGACAATGAAATTGCATGTACTCTCTTCTGATTACACCAAAATTGCTAGGATTTGCAAAGAACACATTTGAATTCATACATCCAAAAAGTAAACCAAGCTTATAATTTAGGCAACATAACTTTTGTAGATCTGACATCAGACCATTCTGACTGAAAGATTTAAGTCTGACTGAAAAGGTTTAGGGAAACTATTTTTGGATCCATCAATAAAAGACAGTTTCCCAAGGAATCGTGATATTTATGTGGAGGGAGAAAATCGGTTCTGCCTGCATAGATAGGAATGTTCACTCTTTATCTGCAAATGTGACATTTTCTACTATGCATTTGGAAATAAAGATTCGTCAGCAGTGTCAGATTTCCATAAGCATGATGTGTTGTGTGAACATAACTAAGCAAGGGACCCTGTGCATTCAGTTACAGCTTTGCTGAACTACAGCAGTACAATACAGCAATAATTACCAGACAGCTCAGAAAGAGACCTAAAGAGGTAGCTACCATCACCATGGAAAGGGATGGAGATACTGAAAAGATCACAATGGCAAATCTACTACTTGCATTTTTAGCATAAAGCAATGTTTCAATGATGAATTATCACCCAAGAAAATGAAGAACAGCCTTTCTTCCATTCTGCATAAAGTCTGCCTCTGCAACACCTCATTTTGGCTTCAGAGGTAATTCACTTGGATTTCCAGATCTGGATGGTTAAACAATTCAAAAAAATCCTTTGGGTTTAGGTTTTTTTTTCATTAAGCATTATTAAATAAAACACTAATTTAATTAATTTTCTTGGGAGATACAAAATCAAATAGCAATCAGAATACTTTAATTCCCTCTTTGCTGATCCACAGTGTAAAATGAAATAAGAGAATGGCTTTTGTTTCCAATATTACTACAGCATAGCAGTTTCCTTGTGTGGTTTTACACAGGTTTTGAACACCTGGTTTGGCAGCTTTATTCAAACAAAAATTCAGACCTAACCTTGCTGAGATGGTAGGAGATGGGGCTTTTAGAATTCAAATAGAAACGAAAAATTCTCATGGAAGACAGGAAGATTTATATTCCTAGTTCCCACAAGAGTGTTAAAATTATGTCTTCTTACCATCAGAACACCCTTTTAAATTCCTATCCATTAACAAAAGGTGAGGTCAGTGGCAGTAAGTAAAAACAACTAATATCCAGCTAGAGAGAATCAAACAAACAGAGCCAGAAATCAATTTGCAGAATCTTGGCCAACAGCAAAATAACAATAACATCTCTCCTGAGGTTCCTAGTTTAAATTCTCTGTCATTGTATCACACACAAAGTCCTGCAGCAGCTGACTTCACTAGCTTGGCTCCCTGTGCTCCCCAGAGCACTAAGGACCAAACCTCACAAGCAATAGCATGGCTGTCCTCACATGTCAGTCTATACCACTGGAGTCCATACCCACAGAAGGAACAGTTCTCTTCTTCTCTGGTGCTGAGTTCTACCTGTGGGGGAGACAAGGGACATGCCCTGGGACTCTGTGCCTCTGTTTCCCCCTCCACATGATTCATTTGGAGGCAGGTGGGAGCTGGAGTGGAAGCCAGACATGAGAGATAGGTACTGTCATAGATTTGAGTCATTCCTCCAGCTCAGCAGGGCACAAGAGCAGCAGTTTGCCAATGCATTGCCATTATGGTTGCTCTCCCCTGCTTCCCTGTTCAGATGGGGAAATTCAGTCCAATCCTTTCTGGCTATGAAGAATTTTGCTTTATCAGAGTGGATTTGCTGCTTCAGTCACATTAGAGACCTTTAAAAGAAAAAGACTACATTCTCTGATATCTTCTGTACCTTCACTGTCATGCTCAAACTTGAAGCTTGAGATTTTCTAAATAATCAATCCACCTGTTAGCAAGGTCTTGATCACAGCACATGATTAAGATCTGGACTTAGGTTCTGCTCCAAGAAGAGCAGCAGCAAAAAGCCTCCTCATACTAATGCTGCTCTTATATTCCATGGTCTGGATGTTCTTCTCCTAGAATAACATAGATGTAGTGTTCATCACAAAATGAAAGAAATGAATGAAACAGTTCTACTAGCTTTTTAACCTTCAGTGCAGTTTAAGCATTGCCGGCTTTGCAAGTTACAACCTAGTCTGTTCGATTTTAACATATAAAACTTTAAACTTTACATATCATATTTTTGGGGGTTTATTTAAACTTTGTTCTTTCAGGGTTGCTGTGTTGTGGTTTTGGGTTTTGGGTTGGTTTTTTTTTCTGTCTTTCTTTCTGCTGTCCTTATTTTCCTTTCCAACATAACCTTTTAAATAGTCTAGCAAGTTTTTTCCTGATATTTTCTGTGTATCTGTATAGTCTATAACAAAGACCCACAAATGTATTTCCCATAGAAATAAGTGGGCAAAGGCATATAAATCCCTTTGTGACTGTGGCTCCCAAGGCTTAATGGCTCCACCTACAAACTGGGTTTTGAACACAGTAAGCAAGAGTCTTAAAAGAGTCTTGTCCCCAGAGATTGTCATCTGATTAGGAAAAAACAGCAGGAGGACAAGGTAAGGTTTATTCCCATTAGCAGATGAGAACAGAGGCATAGTTTAATTATCTAAGGTGATCCCAAAAATCCGTGTTAGAAATACAAGTCAAGGTCATTTCTTCCAACTCACATTCCAAGCAATGTCCAACCTCCATATATGATGATTTTTTCCTAAGTTGCAGTAACTCCTACTCTAGCTTGAGTTTATCTAAATATGCAGAGTGAACAGGTCTTTCTGATCACATGAGTTGACTTTCAACTATTTCTAAGCTGGACCAATGCATGCAAATATGGACTGAGGAGGGAGCACCAGCCCTTCTCTTGGACATGGCCTCTTTCTTGGTCCACGCAAGGTCAGCAGGACAAATGTCCTGTGCATGGGAATGTAACTCCTGCTTCGATGGCTGGAACTGTTAATTACAGTTCACATGTCCAGCAGATGTTTGTGAGCTCCATCAAACTGTTCCACAAGTCCTGCATGAAGGAGTGGACATTTTCTGCCTTAGTGGCTGCAGAGGTCAGAAAGGATCCTCCTAGCATGACAATTTCAAGCTGAAACAGGGATTGCTGGAAGCTCTTACCACTTCATTGGCTCCTCTTTACTGCATCTCTGCACAGAAGAGTTTGCAAGTGTCACTATTCCACACATTTTTGACGCTTTTGTGTCAAAAGTCACTGTTGACACAAAGTCAATAGTGACTTTGCAAGTGTCACTATTCCACATTTGGATAATGAGATTAATGAGAGCTGAGCTCCAGAAAGTTCTTTATTAGGCATTTTTGTAATGAACTGAAATGCTGATAAGTACTATGCCTTTTGTGACATACAACAAGTGAGCTGGGCACTGAAAAGATGTCACCTGATAAATACTGTGGCAGAAGAAACATCTGGAATATATATGACAATTATTTTACCAACATAAATTATCTTTGTTCCATTATACTTATTTACAGTATAGTTTTGCTACTGAATCCGAATTGGGAGCATTGCAGCTACAGTATATCAGTATTCCTACACTGGTGTAGCACAAAAAAACAATTCTGGAAGCTTTAATTAATTCTAAACAATCACCTAGGAACCTTTCTTCTTCAGCACACAAGCAAATTCCCAATGACAGAACAGTGCAACCAGCATATTTACGTAAGGATTCCTTCCTCCCAGAAGATGTAAAATGTGTTTTTGACCAGACAAGAGTGTTATTGTTCTGCAATATACACAGAATCTTATTAACCTGGCTGAGAAGATAAAAGGAATGGCAATAGCACAGTTAGTGAATTTTAATAGAAAGTCTATACATATACTGACTCTTGTTAAAACGAAGAAAAAGCAAGAGATCTTTTTTTACTTTGATGAGACAGAAGACAATTAGAGGAGTCATTCCAAAACAAGATACAATTTTATCAACTGAGTTCCACGTTTTGGGCTCTTGATAGACCTTTACTTCCTTTCTGATTTTGCCCTAGACACAGTGAATGAGCTTATGACTGATTCAAATGAGACAATAAAAATCAGGAATCTCACTACAGCACGGTTATTTTGTCCTCCCTGCTCAGATCACAACCTCTGTCCCTATGTCAGCAGCTTCCTCAGATGCCATTTAAAATCCCCTTAGCACAGAGGTGTTTCTTCTTTCTCCTCTACGCTTTTTCTGCTCTTTCTTAAACAGTTTTTGTCTGATCTTGGTTGAACAGGACTTTTCTGTTGAAGGTAAGAGAAGTCAAAGGCCACATATGAGAGAGCTGGCAAACGAGCTTGCAAAGCCACTCTCCATCATTTACCAACAGTCATGGCTCACTGGTGAAGTTCCGGATGACTGGAAGCTGGCCAATGTGATACCCATTCACAAAAAAGGTGCAAAGGAAGATCCTGGTAATTATAGACCAGTCAGCCTGACCTCAGTACCTGGCAAAATAATGGAACAGTTTATATTAAGCGCCATCATGCAAAATTTACAAGATGGCCAGGGTATCAGACCCAGCCAGCATGGATTTAGGAGGGGTAGGTCATGTTTGACCAACCTGGTCACCTTTTATGACCAGGTAACTCGCCTAGTGGATGCAGGGAAGGCTGTAGATGTTGTTTACTTGGATTTCAGCAAGGCCTTTGACACTGTCTCCCACAGCAGTCTCCTAGACAAACTGGCAGCCCGTGGCTTGGACAGGAGCACTCTTTGCTGGGTTCAGAACTGTCTGCATGGCTGGGCCCAGAGAGTGGTGGTGAATGGTGCTGCATCCAGCTGGCGACCAGTCACCAGTGGTGTCCCTCAGGGATCTGTGCTGGGGCCAGTTCTGTTTAATATTTTTATTGATGACATGGATGAGGGTTTAGAGTCCTTTATTAGCAAATTTGCAGATGACACTAAGCTGGGAAAGTGTGTTGATCTGTTAGAGGGACAGAGGGCTTTGCAGAGGGACTTGGAACAGTTGGATGGATGGGCAGAATCAAACGGGATGAAGTTCAATAAGTCCAAGTGCCGAGTCCAGCACTTTGGCCACAATAACCCCCGGCAACGATATAAGCTGGGGACGGTGTGGTTGGACAGTGCTCAGGTGGAAAGGGACCTGGGGGTGCTGGTTGACAGTCAGCTGAACATGAGCCAGCAGCGTGCCCAGGTGGCCAAGAAGGCCAATGGCTCCTGGCCAGTATCAGGAACGGTGTGGCCAGCAGGAGCAGGGAGGTCATTCTGCCCCTGTACTCAGCACTGGTGAGGCCTCACCTGGAGTATTGCGTCCAGTTCTGGGCCCCTCACTTTAGGAGGGATGTTGAGATGCTTGAGCGTGTCCTAAGGAGAACAACGAGGCTGATGAGGGGCTTGGAACACAAGCCATATGAGGAACGACTGAGGGAGCTGGGGTTGTTCAGCCTGGAGAAAAGGAGACTCAGGGGTGACCTTATCACTCTCTTCAGCTTCCTGAAGGGTGGCTGTGGTGAGCTGGGGGTCGGTCTCTTTCTCCGGGCAACAACAGACAGAACAAGAGGACACAGTCTCAAGCTGCACCAAGGGAGATACAGGCTAGAATTAAGGAGGAAGTATTTTACAGAAAGAGTGGTCAAATACTGGAATCATCTACCAAGGGAGGTGGTGGAGTCACCATCCCTCGAAGAGTTTAAAAAAAGACTGGATGTGGCACTTGGTGCCATGATCTAGTTGAGGTGTTAGAACATGGGTTGGACTTGATGATCTTAAAGGTCTCTTCCAACCTAGAATTTCTGTGATTCTGTGATTCTGTGTGACATGACTCAACTGAAAGCAAAGAGGGTCGGTAATTGCTATTACTGAGAAATAACAGTAAAAAAATAAAAAGCCCTACAAGAAACTCAGTATTAGCATATTACTATTTAGGAAGAGAGGACAAGAAACACCAACTTTCAGGTCATATCAGTGCTCAGCTCATCAATAACACATGACTCCAAAACAAACTGAATATCACTTCATTTTCAGCCTCACTTAATATTTTGTCACTTTTTGCTGATGTGAGCATTCACTTCAGTCCTTTACATTTACTTGTAATTCAATGTCCAGTGCTGATGTAAACCTCTCACCTTCTTCTGTCCCTTCAGATTGCACTAAGTTCCTTTTGTTCTTCTCATGCCATACCTTTAAGAGTTTATGATTTACAGGATGTTTCTCCTACAACCTCCTAAGCTACTCTTTTCCTATGAAATATTTACACAACCTGACTGAACATGGGAACAACCATGGCAGCATTTTCCCTGGTTTCTCTGACTCATTACTGGAGATAATAATCTAATTTTACTTCCATTAAAAAACAGGTATTACATATAAGCAACTGATTTGAGAAAGAAAAACTTCTAATAGATTGGGGTTAACTCACATAGAAAAGTATGTACCTGTAGCACAGCAGTAATCAAATGAGGATTTACAGTAATTTAAGTGATGTTTTATAGCAGAAATTTCATTTGCATTTGTTATAATTCTTAATCAGGTCTCAGAAATAGAAACTTAATTCCAGCCTTTTAAATCTTCAGGTTAATGAGCTTCAACCTGAAATAAGGAGAATATATTGATCAGAAAAAAAAAACTTCACAAAAACAGAAAAGCTTGGCCTTGAAAAATATTCATGCCACATTAGGAGGTGTTACATCCTCTATATTTATAACATAACATCAAGTTGCTAAAACAGTAAGAGAGTAGAAGTGATTCAATTGTAGTAAAAGGTTAGGCAAGCCAAGGTAACTAATACTTGAAACAACAGTGTCAAAAAGGGGTTCAAGCAAGTCTCAGGTTTATTTTTTATTTAACAAGAATATTAAATGAAGTTTCCTGGAGAGTAAACAAAAGTTTCAAGCCTTGAGAACTCAAGAGGATGCCTGTTTATTTCTAGTGCTCTGTGAACTGAAGCAAGCACTCTTACACCTGCAGTACATGGTTGTGCTACATATTTTGGGGCAGGGCAGGTTCTGAGCAAGAAGGCAAGTTGGAGGAAGGGACTGGTGATCTGTTTGTAGGAGACCATAAAAAACACACCCTGAAACAGCAATGTGTGGCCATATTACTCCTGCTCTGTTGTCATACAGCAATCACACAATAATTAAATGAACAATATTTTCCAAACAGATTAAATCAGGATTTCCTATTTTCTTATAATAAGAAGATAATTTCTTATTTCTGGTCACAAAGAAAATGCAAAGAAGTAAAGCCACATTAGATATCTTCCCTCAAAATCTCTTGAGGAGATACAGAGAGGAAAACTGTCATTTGAGGTAGGTGAGACCTAAACCAAGAGAGACCCTTAGAGGGGGTGTAGAACCACCCACCAAAAATGCTGAGCTTTTCTTCAGAGATGAGAAGTGGAAAGCCACCCACTCCTGCCTCAGGCTCAGGATTACCATGAGCATCATGATAGTAGTAGGCAGTGATAAAAAACAGTTACTTGGAGTAAAAGACACAAGAACACATAATGTTCTACTGAGGCCTGAGACTGCAGAGTGATCAGTCTTTGCTGGGAATGGCTTTCCATGGTCAGGCACTTTTCTCAGCAAGGTGCAAATAGCCTTCAGATATAAAAAAAAGAACAGCTTTTGGGAAACCTGAATTTTCATCAGTCAGGAGATGTTAAAATTAATGTCAGCAACAACAGCAAAAAAAAATTGAACTCACACCTTCTCAAGAAGGGTGAAGAGATGGTCCAATAATCCCCTTGAGGAGCAGCCTGTCGCCATCATCCCACCATCTTCCCAGAGAAAAGGGAATGTGTTGGGCAATTCACCCCAAACGCTCACACTGGGAGGTATTTACTAGACAACCCTCCCTACAGTTAGCACACATCCCAATATCAGAAGGGCACAGCTCAGGCCAGGCTCTGGGCCATGAGGAACTTCAATGCCATTCTCCAGCTGTAAGCTCAAGTGCCTGTCAAAGGATTCTTTGCATCTGCAACATCCCTTCAACTCACCTGCTCTTTCAGTTAAGAGCACAGAAAAGGAGGCCAAAGGACAATTTGTGAGCTACATAGATATACCTCCAAATGATGGAGACTGATGTCTTGTACAGTCTGATGAGTGCTACATTGTAAAATCTCCTTTTACAGTACATTCTATCTTTACTGGTAGCAGAGGCTCTGAGGGGTTTTCTGTTGCTTTATCTCATTGCTTGTTTTGGGGAACGGTAAATTGCAATTTTGTAGTCTGGTAAGAAGTCATTTTGCTATGCATCACTACAAGTAAAAGATCTGTACAAAAATGAAGCCAACAAAAAAAATGCTACTTAAAGATACCTTCTTAAAGTAATGAAGTTGAGAAGCTGCTGCACTTACCAGTTGACAGATGTGTAACTCTGGAAAAGAGTTAATTAATATAGTCAAATAGCTGTACCTTCTGTTCCTTATTATATCTTGTTGTGGACAACACTTTTAGGAATATCTCATTTCCTTTGTCATCTGAGCTGAAGGGGGAAAATGAGCTCTGATTTAAGATCCTATTTCCCAACATCTACTTCACAAGCTAGCTACTATACTTAATCAACAATAAGGCTATAAATATGCACACCTTGTTATTTCAATGTTTCACTTGATGAAACATAAGAGGCCACTAGTGGACAGCTATAATAAGAATGAAGAATTACTGCAGCAGCTCCTAGATGACCTGATATAATGCAAATCTGACAATAGAGCCAAAACTGGGGGGAGGACAATATTTCACTCTGCCAGGTTTCAGTGACATAGACCACATCAGGGCTATTATCCATGATGGAAATTTAGATATGTTGCAATTTATTTGGGAAAGACAGGCTGTTTAGTAAAGAAACAAAAGAAATGACAGATTGAAACAGCAGAGTCCACCACTTGTGACTAGGTGGGCTATCCCAGAAAAGAATAGCTGATAGACTTTTATGAAAGATGCAATATCACTTTTCCTCAGCCAGGTGTGATGTATTCCAATCTAAAGGGGCATTTTACACCTGAAATATTACTGAGAGGCATTTGTAAACAGAAAATGAGACTGGCTGCACATAGGTGAAAATGTTATGATAAATATGCCACCTATGAGTAAGATATATATTATAGAAGGATATATTGAGGAGGAGGGGGGAATATATATAAAAGGAGATATACAAGAGTAGGTCACAAAAGTATTCACAGGTGTCAATCCATTTTACATAGGAAATAAGGACAGATTAGCTTAAGTTAATGTCCAGATCATCTCTTCAACATATTATGGTGTCAACACTCCGCACTGTTGCTATAGCAAAAGAAAAGGTGAAAACAAAATAAAGAGAGACAAAAAGATCAGCGAAAATTATCTGCTTCCTCCCACACACACGCCTTTATAACAGAATTTTGCTTCTGAATGAGGTTGCCCTTCTGTGCATATTCACGTGAATTGAGACACGGTTTCAAGGGTCAGCAAATAATGAGCCTCTATGAAAATGACTTGCAGAACCTTAAATTCCTGGAATTTCTTCTATGAAAAAACAGCAACTGATTAGAAAACCCCACCTCTAACAGGGAAATATCAGGTTCAATGAAGTGTTTTCTCCTCAAATAATACATTCTTTTCTTGTGAACCTAAAGGAAGAAGGAAAAAGATTTCACAGTAGCCAGCTGCACAGGGACATGATTCAGAACAGGGGCTGGAACATAGATCTCTCCAAACACTCCCAAATGTGCTAGCCACTGAGTTTATGGCAATTCACTTCTGATCCATGCTGGGAAGAAAATTCATTCTGAACTATTACAAAAATTTAGGCTATTTCAAATAACAAGAGCTACCATCCAGTAAAGCCTAATCTCAGTCCCAGAGATACAGTTAAAGGATCAAAGCTATTCCAGAATCCACTGTTGGCTATGCAGCTTCACATCATATATTTGCAACACTTGCATGGACATTCTCTAGAAAATCAGCAGTAACCCCTTCAGAAATTAATTCTTCTCTCTTTGTACCACAAAAGAGCACAACACTCTTTAATCATTTTCAGTGTATGAATATCTTTCCCTGTTGGGATTTAAAAGAGAAATTAGTCCCAAAACAGTGACTCCAGTACGATTCACAGCCCTCCCATAAACTCCTCAGCACTATTTCAGGACTAATTGACAATGCAGTTACATTGTTGGTGATATAAAAAGAAATCTACCGCAGTATTTCTTCAGTGTCTTATGACTTAAGTGCAGCAGGTATTTTCTGAAGCAAATAAAACTATCCAGTAAATCCTCTGTAACATTCTAGGGTAGGGAAAAGAGAATATTTTCAAAAGGCTGCCACTGTAGACTTGTTTTCATGACCCACCTGGGAAAAAAAAGGCCATAGCTAAACTGAGTAAGACAACTTCACTTTGTTTCCCTGCAATAAAGATGAAATCATCACTGGGCAACAACACACTGAATTTTAAACTCAGTGCATGGAAAGGATATTTTGAGGGGAATATATCTTTTTCCTTTCATGCTGATCAATAAGTCAAGCACTTCATCATCAGAGTTCATGATCATAAATGTAAAGTGATTTAAGACCCAGAATTCACAAGAAGTCACAGGAAATTTTGCTTTCTTACCATTACATTTTCAATAGATTGGCAGCATGGCAGAGCCTCAATGCTGAATTGCAGATGTCAGATTTAAAAATTCCTGCCTGTGCAGCACTGAACTGTGATGCAAAGGAGCTGGGCAGGGCTGCTTTGCAGTGATCTGGTATCTGGGCCAATACCTAGTTCATCTGCAGACTTTTGTGTCTATTAGGACTAATAAATATTTAAAAGCTCCTCCACCAGCTCCAATGGCAAAGAAGACAGAGATCTGATGTTCTGACCTGTTTTCCTATTTAGTCTTGAATAATTCCATGGCAGTTGCAGCCAACTGCACTGATATTCCCAGTCACTGAATTAGCAGATAATGTTCTCTCTGGTGATCAGTACCAGAAGATAACACTGTATAACACTGCATTTGTACCCCTATAGAGCAAAAGGATCAAACACTGGCTTTAATGGATGCAGTAGCTTTGTCTTCAATGGGATCAGGATATATTTTCAGAATTACTTTTTTTTTAAACTTAAACATGAAGAGTACCATAAATGTGTGTTGTAGTGAACCTGTCCTTATAATATTCAATTTAAGAAAGCCTCATAGTTGTTGCACTTGTTTTGGTGTTTAAGACAGAAGCAAAGAGTCACTTTATCCAGTCTAGGTGATGCCTAATTCAGTTTTGTTTGTATCCTGCTGAGATCAGACCACACTCTTGCAGGCAGGATGCAGTTAACTACCAGAATCTGCCAGAGTGAATCAGCAGGATCTACACAACTTCTCACTGCAGACTTCCATGTGTTGCAAATCAAGGAAGGCAACAGAAAAATGCCTGGTTATATGCCTGATTTAGAAAAAAGTTCAAGTTACTAAAAAGAAGCTGGATCATTTTTTTGGGAGAGAAAAAAAATTCAAACAAAAACAACTAACCAACCAAAACAAACAGGTTAATTAGCATTAGCCAGAGATGGCACAAGTATATTGCTTCCTTCCAATAAATCACAGAGACACCAGCAAAGCCCAGTAACAGCAATCATTGCAAAATTGCTGCATTATATAGTTGTTTTTACTCTCAAGTACACAGTTACCATTACTAATAATTTTATTAAATGAGCATATTATAAACACATAAAGAATTGATTATACATAAAATAATTGATTCTTAGTTAGGAATAAACATCTTTCCTATATGCCTTTGTTGTTGGGATTTTTGTTTGGTTGATTTGTGTGTATGTGTTTTTCCAGTGGAATTTTTATAAGCACAGAACTAAAGATGACTCAGAATTTTTATGAAGAGAATTGGGATACATATTTGTGATAAAACAGAGGGGACAAGTCTATTGCAGAGTCACACAGTTTTGTAAAAAATGCTAAAGCTGGAGCTTGTTGAACTCTGGATGCTGTATTAGCAGGCAGAGGCTGGGAATACTAATCACAGAAAACTTGCTGTAAATCTAAGAGATAAACAACAGGGTCAGGGACTGAAAATTCCTGGCAGATGAGCTTTGTGCAAGAATTGCTTTAAAGATGGTAAAAAATACTGCAAAACTGCCATGAAATAATGGAAGAGGGTATCACATTCTTCCCTGAGAAATCTGTTCTCATCTGGGTGTGAATCCCTTGAATGTGAGACCCTCTTCTCCCAAGCCATAAATTGCACAAGTACAGTACCATTCCCACCAGCAGCAGCAGCCAACAAATCCTTCATGGAAGTCCCTCCTGTCCTGTTCATACAGGAAAAAAAGTGCCAACATGTTGAACATACATACACCCTGAATCAGTAAAGAGGAGAAGCTTTTGCACATATATGAATTTTTCCCCATTATTTACTTTTGAAAGAGTATGCCCACCATCTGGTTGGAACACCAGACCAGAATGGTAAGGAACTAATGGGAAAGTTTTAGTGCATCTGAATGGTTTGAAAATAGAAAGGTGATGTCAATTATACTTACAGTGAAAACTGCAGCAATTAAATCACTTTGGTAAACAAAATTATTGCAATTTTCTACACAGAGTCACTACACTGAAAACAAATGAGAAAAGTTTATATTTGTAATCAACAGAGAAAAAGAAATTACATAACTGTGTTAGCTTCAAATTAGTTCTGGTTTTGGACAGAAGATATATGTGCTAGTACAAGATACTTGAAAAACTATTTTGGTTTTTTTTAAAGTATGTGAATTTATCACTAATCAAGAAGAATGCATGACTTTTTTGCATTGTTTCAAGGTAACGGGCAGGAAAATAGGAACTGTAGGCTTTCCTCTTAAAAACTTGGGGGAAAGAAACAATGTTAGGACAAAAACTGTTGGAGGATTTCATAATTGAAGCCAGAGTTCCAAAGCCTTTAAAATGTATGATATTTTTAAAGAATCATTAAGTTGTTTCTCCAACCATCACTGCTAGAAGCTTGCACTTCAGTCTGCAATTCCCAAGCTTCAGCTTCCAGTTGTCCATTCCCAGAGTATCCACTTGTCACAGATTTACCCCAGCCAACAGCCAAGCCCCTCACAGCCACTGGCTCACTCCCCCACCAGCAGGTTTGGGCAGACAGTGGGAAGGCTGAAAGTGAGAATACTCTGGGTTGGTATAACAAAAGTTTAATAGAGAAAGCAAAAGCCATGCACACAAGCAAAGCAAAACCAGGAATTCATTCACTGCATCCCATGGCTGGGCAGGTGTTCAGCCATCTCCAGGAGAGTAAGCGCCTCATTGCACATAAAGGTGACTTGGGAAGACATCACTCCAAACATTCCCCCTTCTTCTACTTCCCCTTATATTCAGGATGAAGATACAGAGTCTGGAATATGCCTTTAGGTCACCTCTCCCAGTTCTGCCTCCTCCCAGCTTCCCATGCACTCCCAGCCCCCTCACCAGTATGGCAATAGGAAAAGCAGAAAAGGCCTTGGCTCTGTGTAAGCCCTGGTCATCAGTAACAAAAACATCTCTGTATTATCAACCCTGTGCCAGCATAAATCCAATATACAGCCCCACACCAGTCACTGTGAAGAAAATTAACTCTGCCCCAGCCAAAAGCAGCTCACTCTTAAATTCATCAGACTTCTGCAGTGAGACAGCTTCTTGCTACACAGATACTATGTCTACCTTTAAATGCCCTCTGCAGTGAACTGGATTTCTTTCTCCCCTCTCTTGCAAGAAAGAATACGATGAAGTGTCAAAAAATAGCCTTGCATTTGCCTTCTGAAGTCTTCCCGGATAGTCAAGGTACTTGTATAAAAGTATAATTTTACTGAGTATCCTGGCACTACTTTCACTAATGCCAAAAAACGGCCATATTTTCATGGCTGTATTTTCACTCAATAGCCAGCCCACTGACATTTGCTAGGACCTCACTCATCATTTCTGGCACCAGTCTTTAAGAGGAGCTCAGTTCAGTCACTGAGCCTCCTTGGGCCCTGAGCCATTGCCCAGCATCTGCCCAGGCAAGCTGGTGCTGCTCACTGCTGGCTGCCCCCTCTCTGGCTGTGCTTCACATGCCATTCTGGAATGCCCATCTCCTCCCATGATAGCCCTGAGATTTCTAAATGACTCTTCTGCCTTTACATAACACTTCATTAACTTGTTCTCTGAAACTTCATCAGCAATTATTTTGTTCAACACTGGCAGACATTTTAAAAATCCCAACATTTCTACAGAATCACAGAATGACTAGGTTGGAAGAGACCTTCAAGATCATCAAGTCCAACCCATGTCCTAAACACCTTAACTAAACCATGGTACCAAGTGCCACATCCAGTCGTTTTCTGAACTCATCCAGGGATGGTGACTCCACCACCTCCCCAGGCAGGCCATGCCAACATTTTATCACTCTTTCAGTGAAAAACTTCTTCCTAATATCCAACCTATATTTCCCCTGATGCAGCTGGAGACTTTTAGAGAAGGGTATTGGGTTTTTTCACACTACCTTCTTGATCTCCCACTCTTGTTAAAGACAAGCATAGCCATTTCAAACAGAGCACCTGAACTTGCTCATTGAAACACCTTAATTATTACATTTTAATTCATTTAATATATGCTATATTGATTTCACTCGGCAGTAATTATTTTTCTAATCATAATGTTTCTCTGCCAAAAGTCAGTTGTTTTACTGGAGTCTGTGACAACAGTGTTGCCTTTATCTCACTGATTTGTAATTTAATTAAAACTGATACCAAAGAAATAAATGAACTGTTTATTATAAAACCATGTTGAATAACACTCATTAGAATTAAGGGATTACAGCTTACATTGATTATTATCATTCTTTTCATGATTTGTTGAGAACTGATAAAAGGCTGGCCAATTTAAAGCTACCTAGCACAGCCAGTTAATTTATAAACACACAGACAGAACATTAGTTTTTATTGTGTCCCCCATATCTTCTGTAACACTCCCAGAGATGCTGAACTGGTTTGGAGAACTCCTCAGCCAGTTCCTTCAGCACTCTTGGCTGCATTGCAAGATTGCTGTGTTCATTGATACCAGTGGCTGCTCACCAGCAATGCTGCTCACATACACCACCACATTTCCAGGCACTTGCTCTTCCCTCTGGGTACTGACATTTGAATTTGTGTATTTGCTGACTAGGTGAAGGAATGAAACAACAGCACAACACTTCTGTTCTTATGAGCAAAACAAAAGACAACATATTTCAAATTTTTCCAGTGGAACCCAACTCCCAAAGTTTAAATCAGTGAACATTGTCTTTCTTTTCTTGAAAATATCAACAGTAGTGAGTAGCTCTGAAAAGAGAAAACAACAAACAAACAAACCCAACAAAAATGCAACAAAGAAGCCCAAACCCAAGAGGGCAAACAGAAGAGGGGAGAGCAAGCAGCACAGGAGGAGAGAGGTCGGTAACAAAGAGCAGCTGGGCAGTCCCCCGGGAAATCCTGTGATTGAATCACAGCTCCTGACCTCCCAGCCAGGGCTGAGGCACACAGCAAGGCAGGGCATCCTCTGGGAAACAGGAGCCTTTGCTGTGCTGCCAGCCTGAAACCTTTCTGATTGCTCTGTTAGTGCTTTCCAGCAGCTCCATACAGCTCCGTATTTCACCCTCACAGAGGAATGTAACACTTGTCTAAAAACTTTCCAAGGATGACAAGAACATACTTACGCCTAGGAGCACAAAAATCACACAAAAGAGTAAATGCATTAAATGTGCCTTCTCTAATCTTGGGATTATGGAACCCAGCCAAGAACTGGAGTTCCTATCAGCACCAATTAAAGACATGTATTTTACAGTATAAAAAGGACATGAGGGGAGTGGACATCACATAAATTCACCAGCAAAGGTCAAAGAAACCAAAAGTCTAGCAAGAAATAAGCAAGTAAATGACCAGAGTATCTTTACTGAATCAATAGAAACATAGGCTCTCAGTGTGCTGTTATAGCACACCATTTTAAGGACCTGGACTGATAACTATCTCTCCAGATTGAGAGAGAATAATAACTAACACCTGAGAATGCTAACACAACTTTTAGAAGAAGGTTTCAAAATACTCCAACCAAAAAATATCAAGATAATGGTCCAAATCTAAAGTCTAAAACTGAATCATAGTACACAGGCATTACATCCCTGGGATCTAAAAGCATGTATTTTCTAAAATTCATGTCAAAGTAATACATGCAAAGACAGAGAGCTCAACATAGCTTTCAATGCACAGACAAACACATAGCTCATTTTGCCAGAAGGATGTGGTTGAGTTTGAGGTGCTCCAGAGCAGAAACCAGCAGCCTAACACAGGTATCCCATGCTTTTATCTGACAGCTGCCTTGAAAACGACAGGATCACACAGCTTCAATATCCAGAACATTATCAGACCTTTATTCAGATTAAAGCAGAGTACTACTATTTGCCAGACTTCAAGGTAGCAATAAAATAACTATCCATGCCCAAAATATTTAAATGCCAGTACGGACTCACAGTCAGGTAATTTATTACTGATCACCCCACCTCTTCCAAGGTCTGGGAGCAAAAACATGTTCCTAGTGTCCCATGGGTTTTGAGTCACTTCCACAGTCATGCAGTAAATAAATGTTGTTAGCCGAGGAGCCAGTCCCAGCTTTATCAAATAATGGTCCAGACTGCTGTGGCAAAACAAGAGAAAGAGAACTCCCTCTTGAGGCCAAGAAGGACCACCAAGAGGATTGGAGGGATTGAGCACCTCTCCTATAAAGAAGGATTGAGAGAATTGGGACTGATCAACCTGGAGAAGGCTTTTGTGTGACCTAATTGCAGCCTTCCAGTACCTGAAGGGAGCCTACAAGAAAGATGGAGAGGGACTTTTCACAAGGGACTGGCACAAGGGGTTGTCTAAAGAAGCTGTGGATGCCCCACCTCTGGAGGTGTTCAAGGCCAGGCAGCATGGAACTCTGACCAAACAGGTTGAGAAAACAAGTCTCCCTGTCCAGGGCACCAAGGTTGGCACCTAACAACCCAAACCATTCTATGATTTGTGATTCTCTTCATGTCCTCACCATCACAGTCTGGTGTTTCCAAACTTCACATGTAGTCAGTCAGGAACCCAACAGGACCTTGACCATTGTCAATGTGTGGCTTCACCTACATGCCTCTCACCATCAAAACAGAACAGTGAGGCTGAAGCTGTCAACTAGAACACTGGTGGATAAATCTATTGAGAGAGAGCTGAAGACAAAAAATGTCTTCCTGCTTTGCTAAGAACCTAATTCTGTCATTTGATCAGTGTTCCTCTCAATGTTCCCTGAAAACAAACAGACTTCACTTGATTTCAAGATCACCTAAATGGTCTTTGCATCCCAAAACAAGAGTTACTGTCTCTACTGGAAAAAGAAAAACACTGACTAATACACCACTTCTTACCCAGTTCAAGCCTCCAAAAGAATATTGCATGGCAACCTGCATGAGCACCCAGGGGAGTCCTGTGCTTGTCTCATCAGCCATGAAATCCTGAGCTGAACAAAGCAAGGTCAAACATGTTCTGTACAGATACTGATGTCACCTTTTCACAAGAATCAGTCTTGACACATTTTTCCTCTTGTTCTCCCTTACAATGATGCCTTATTTCAATTGTTACAAGGAAAAAGAACAGCCTGAAGGCCAGAACAGAACTACAATGGAATACCAACCTGACACACTGGAGATAGGTGTGCATTTACCAAAATAATCCCTTCTCCTCCTGGTCAGCTGGCATTGAGGAGAGCAGCATTCCCAGGAATGACATCCTGTTTTCCATCTCATGTAACCTCTACCTCCAAAACAAAGGCAGGAGTGGTTCAAGAGCTTGTAGGTGTGTTTTGAATCAGCCCCACGCCAAAATCTACAGCAGCACTGCAATAACGTGACAGAGAAAGCAGAACTGTAAATCAGCAGTCAAGACAAGGAGGGATAGGCAAGATTCTAGTTAGTTATTCTATCTTGTGGGTGACTGATCTGCAATGAAAAAGGTGATGAACACCTTCTGAAGTTCAGTGAAGGTACCATTGTAAGAGAGAAATAACTGAAAACTAATCTTAGCTCACATTCCCCAATATCACCCTTACAGTTTTCATACTAGACACGTTTCCTACTTTTTCTTCCCAACACCTTAACACTGGACTGAATGAATTTGCAGATGTGTGCAGACTAGTGCCCATATGATTAATCCAGATTTGAACCTGCAATTATCATCATTAGTGCTTGTTCTGAGTAGTGGGGATGTTTTTCTCACAAAGTGATCCCTTTGAACCTTCCAAGCAATCAACTGCTATAAAAACAGCTTTGAAAAGCTACAGTAGTTTACACTTTATTTTTCCAACAAATACTCCTGTCAATACTGATTAGTACTGAATAGTTAATACTACATCACTTTAGGAACTATTGTGGAAATTACATAGCATAGCGGAAAAAAAAACACTTCTCACTATTTCTGATTGCGGATATTATTGGTTCCTATTGTCTCATTGGAGGACTTCAAAAACAACTTGCAGTTGCGCGTATGTTTTCTTACTCTACAAAACATTGAGTGAATTATCCACTACATTAAAGATATTGTCTCCAGAATATTTACATGAGGTTTCTGTGTTGTACAGACATTATTGTGTTAAAAGCTTGGTGAATTAATTTTGTGGTAAAATGTAAAATCAGAAGAAAAAGGAATTATCTGTTTAACTGTAAGGTAATTTTCTGCAGATAGACAGTCAGTTTGTAGCAGACCATACTTTTCATTTTAATCCATAGGTCAGATCTCAGGTCCAGTATTCTGCTCCCTTCTGAAAAACCCCAGAGGTTATCAGGGAGACAGTGCATATCCAAGGGCTCTACAGAATGGCTTCCAGTGAAATATTGCTGGGTCAGAGAGGGAAGCAGGAGGGCAGCATAAGTAAGAAAAATTCAGTCTTCCTCCTAAAGCTATATGCAGTTCAGAAAAGATCCTTTGCTGTGATTTTCTTCCAGTTCCATCTACACTAGAGCAAAAAGGAATCATTCCTTATGTGGCAAAACCATACAAGAGGAAGTAATCTTCTATCTATTCATACGCTATTTTCATATTTCCATGTTTACTAAAACATGGAAAATTCATTGTGTTCTGTAAGCCTACCCCCAGATGATGAATTCTGATTGCATTTAAGCTTCATGATAAATATAGCACCTACCATACCTAATGATTACAGCCTATGCTCATTACCACAGGAAACTGCTTTCCAAAGTTGTTTAGGGTAGACAACTCCCCCAGTCCCAGGTCCTTCCTCATTAAGCCACAATTAGTATGATAAATGGGGATGATTATTTGGTTACAGGCAATAAAGGCACTGCTTGCTCATCAAAAAATGGGGAGAAAAAATTAAATACCACAAGAAACGGCTTAATAATTAATAATAGTACCTCAGTCGCCTGCAAATAAAGCAGAACTCCATCCAGGTGTTCATTGCAGGCTGCAGTTCAAAGCCAACATGGCCTTAACCTCAAAACAGCCATCTGCATTAATGGGGTAGGCAGAAGGATGAAATCGTGCTTGTCCTTGCCAGGAGTGCTGCAAGGTGCTTGAGACAGAGTGTGTACAGTCAAGCTGAAGCTGGAGTTGGTAATCATTTTGGCTAAAGCAGCTGCAGCCTGAGGAACCCGTGAGTGCATCCTTGGTGGTTCCCTAATTTGTAAGCAGCATCTAGGCCAGCATTTCCCTGTCCACAAAGTGACCTAAAGAGCACTTGAGGATCCAATATTTTAATATACATTGAATTAAGGAAGACTGTTCTGAGGCACATGGTCAGTACTAGGTTAAATCAAAAGGATTCACTTTTCTGTCATTTAGTTACAAATACAGCATTATATAATCTCATTTAATTGCACTCTTCACCTCTTTAACATCCTCAGCCTTCTGTCTCAACTCATCTCTCCTCAGGAAACACCTCCTGCTGACTGAAACTGCCTGCCAATAATTAAGCTCAGTACCCTCTTTTCTCCCAGGGGGACACAAGGCCATGTCCATGTCATAGAAATCAAATGCAATAGGGCTCAGCAGCACCTCAAGAGGGTCACCTAATTCACCTTTCGCCCCAAAGGCAGGATCAACTTCTTCTAAATTGTTCTTGACAGAAGTTCATTTAATCTGCTCTTAAATCCTCCAGTGGCTCCACAGCCTCCCTCAGCAATCTAGCTGTGATCAGCCTCCTTTACCATTAGAAAACTCCAAATGCTCAAGGTACATTTCCTTTACTGTAATTTAGCCCATCACTTCTTGTACCAGTCTGTCACACTTACAACTGCATTAAGTCAGAGAGTTTTACTTGACTTAATTTACTGCCAACCAACATAAATACACAACCACTGGTTCATATTGATGGGGAAAAAAACAAACAGAAATCACTGTGCAAAAACCTACTTAAATTCCTGACCTTCCCCCTTCTGCTCTCAAGTACTCTTCTTTTGCCTTTTTTTGATCTCAGTGCAGCAGAATTCCTCCAGTGAGGAGGAATTTTGGTTGCGTAGGAGGCTGAAGAAGTGCAACTCATTCTAACCCTCGATGGTTAAGGTTTCCTGCCATGTTCCTTATTTTCCTTCCCCAATGTGGGTTGCCCATGAACCCCAGTCCCTCAGCAATGTCCCATTATGAGTAAACCACGGCCACAGTCCCCCTGTTGTGTCCTTTCCCCAAGTGTGCAGGTTTGTTGACTTCTCCAGGCAGACTGGTGCCCACAGCTCTGCATGGGAGTCATGGGCAGGTCAGGGAGGAGGAGCAGGCAGAACTGCAGTGGTGGGCAGCCTCCTCCAGCCTGAGGGCCCTCATCTCAGGGCTTTCATTCCTTCTGCTCCTCAAACAAGTACAGTGTGGTGGTGGTCTCAGGCTGCACGGGCAGGATGTGACTTTGGCACAGGTATCCCTGGGGGTGGCTACATCCAGCTCATCTCCATCCCTGATGGAGCCCTGATCTGCTCAGCTTCTCAGAACTACTCCTCCTATCACCCCCTTTACTTCTGAAGTCAGGCTTTCTTCGTATTTCAGTTTCTTTGCTCCACTGCTGAAAGGAACTTACATCTGCACAAGTACTTTCCTCTGCTTAATCAAAGCCTGTGTACTTGTATGCAAACATACTAATTGCAGGCAAAATTGCTCTTATGTAAGCCACTACCTGATGTTTTTCATGGAGTTGGAAGTGCACAACAAAGACCTTTGTGCCCATTAAACATTTTAGGAAAAGCTTTTAACTTTAGGTGAGGAAATGTGTCATGGGGAATTTGAGTGCATTATCATCAATATCATCAGAAGAGAAGAATAATTTTTTCCTGACAGTTGTCTTTTACAGCCTGTCATTAGAATGATCCCTTTATAGCACCCATTCATATACATGACATCTTAAGTCATACCAATCAATCTCCTCAGCAGATAAAAGACTATCATCTTTCTAAGATCTCATTTTTTTTTCATTTGAAAGCCTGAGTCAGAAATTATTTCACAAGCATTAACTAGTCCAGCCTACCAGTTTCCTGGAATGCTCGAGCGCTTTCTAGAGCCATCTCTTCTTCCTTCCTTTCTGCACCCAACCCAGTCTTGTAAAAGAAAAGTACAAGAACGCAAGACACTTCCCCAATGAAGGACTAAGTGACACAGACCATGTTTACCAACCCAGATTACTGACAAGCATATGATTTTGTGATCAAGAAGCCTGTCTGACCAGATGGAATATACACTTCAACTGTTTTGTTTTCAAAGCCACCCCCCACAAAAATAATCTCTGAGCTGGAGAAGACTAACAGCACATATGAGGGCAGCTGTCTCTGTGAGATGCTTGGAACAGACAACAAACCAGTTGGGATTTGGTGACCAGCCTAGCAAAGGCTCTTTGCTCTGGTGCTGTGTAAAATTCTCATAATAGTTAACACCTGACCTCGAGTTCTCCTCAGTCCTGTCTTAGATCCCCACAGTTCATTTGCTCACATCTCTCACTAGAGATAAATATCTCACTAGAGAGACAAATGCGTACATCCCACATCTTGCTTTCCTCACTTAAAGCAGTCAGGATAACTGAGGTAACTTCCACACATATTTACATCTTCATAACATGGAACCATCATCCTGCAGGCAATCAGCTTGTTCCAAGTTCAACTCCTTTTACATTTTCAGGGTAAATCTCAGTCAACAAATATGCTTCCTCTCCTCTGCAAGTAAATACTTCTCCATGCTTGGCTTCTTGATTTCCCACCTGCTTTCTTCAAGGACTGCAACAGTGACTTTTCATTCCACACACTGCATTTAGATGGGTAAGGTCCAACCTAATATCCACTCACAATAATGGTGTGATATTAAATCAGACTCATAGGCTGTGTTCCCTTCATACATTGACTATTTCACAGGGTAACTGTATTCAGTCTATGGAAAGGCTTCATGTATGACTCACAAAGAGCTTTTTTACATATTCGAAAGCTCAGGTGCCCAGTCTCATATTAATTGTTTGCATTGCTGGCACTCAATGTCAGCATGCTGTCACTGAAGAAACATGGTATTGTGATAGGGCTTTTAGCACTAAGATTACTTGTCAATGGAAGACAAAAAAAAAAAAAAAAGTACCATTCAAGATCTTATAATTAGCACAGCATAATAGATAAGAGTTTTAATGAGAAAATCACCTCCTTGATTGTGAAGGGAAATATTAACAGTTTTCTCTTCTGCTGCAATATTAAAGAACTGAAGTTTATTCCTCATGCAGCTGAAGGTATCTCTTCATAGCAAAGTCAGTACCACTCAGAAAAGAGACAAAAAAGTAAAAACCTGTACACTTCTGTAAAGGCAAACCATCAGACTGGTAGCTTGTTCAGTGATGGATAATGAAATGCACATTTATTGCTCACTACCACCTGCTCCAACAGAACAATGGCAGTGCAAGCCACAATCTTCTCAGTCAGAACATAAATAAAATATACATAAAATAAAAGAAATATATGCAGAACTCACCTCACTTTGTCTACATACATGGCACTGGATCTGAACTTTCAGTCACTCCAAAAGCAATCCTCTCCCTGAATTCACAGGGAAGTTTTCTCCCTGTATTTTGTGCATACAGAAGTCAGATTTACCTAGCAGGTCATCATACATATTTCTGAAGTCCGTGTTCTAGTGAGTTTGATTTTAAATATTTAACATTAGGTAGAATTGTTTGGAGTTATATGGAATGGAAGATATTTTCTCCTAATTTTTAACACTTGCACATAACAGTGCTGCATATTTGGAAACGTCCACTTTTCATGCTGGATACATGTAAGGGAGTGAGGCTGATAAACAGACAGAACCAGGAGGTGCAGGACTCTGGATAAACAGAAGTTACCCAACACATTAATAATTATGGATTTCTATCAAAATGCACAATAAAAGATTGAAAGCTCATCACAAGAAGAGACATTTTCACTTGTTCACATCAGTAGCAAGCAAATCCATCTGTTTGATCAAATCTTTGTCCAAGTAGTGCACAGAGTACAGTTTGCTGCAAAAGTTGAAGTATACCTGAAAAAGTAAAAATACAGTCCTTTGACTACTCAAAGACTCTGGCTATTTATATATTTTTACAAAAATATCCTTCCCAGTACCTTCCCTATTTTAGCCAAATTCCACTTTGAGTAGATACATTTTCCAGCCTGCAAGCCCTCTAGGTTTAATGAGATGCTTTCATTGGAACTGAGTTGGCAATTGAAACACAGGACTGTGGATGTGGCAGGGGCCTCTGCAGAGGGACTCAGCTCACTGCCCCACGGGCTTCTGCTCTGCAGAGGCCTGAGTCACTGCTGGCCTACCAACCCACCCTGTTGCCTTTATGCTGGCCATGCCAACCAGAATTTAAATATTTTCCTTTATAATCTGAAAATTAAATCTCACTATACACGGCCAAGCAAATGCTCTGCCTTCCTTTCTAAAACCTAGCAAACAATGATGCTGACATTCCACTTCCATACACACCCACACATTTCCAAATTTCAGTTTGAAGTGAAATAAAAACAAATTAAAAAGCCTCTTTTTTTTCCAATGTTATAGAACCACAGAATTGCTGAGGTAGGAAGGAACCTCTTGGGGTTATCTTGTCCAATCTTTCCACTCAAGCAGGGCCACCCAGGGCTGGCTGCCAAGGAACTTATCCAGATGACTTTAGATTATGCCCAAGGATACACAGATAGAGACTCAATAACCTTCTGAGCAATCTGTGCCAGTGCTTGGTCACCCTCATGGTGAAAAGCTTTATTTCCAGTGGTTCCACATGCTGTCTGAAGTAGGGCACTTTTAATGGGAACTTTTATTGGCAACAAGATTCCTGCCCATGTATTGGTGAGCAGAACACTGTCATTTGTGGATGAAGATTAGGAGCTACTGATCAGTACTGCACTGCTACTCTTGCCCCTTGAGATTTAAAGAATAAAGCTGACCATACTCATCAATATCCCCACACTGTGTGAAGAAATCATCTCCATAGATCTTTATAAATCCATGAAGAGCATTGAGCAAATCACAGGAAAGACTAAAGTCTGTAGCATGAAAGCAGAACTGGCTTATGCAACCAGCTTCATGTGTATTTTATTACTATTTCTTTTAAGCATAGCAGCCAATAGATTAAGTCTGAACATGAAAGGTCATCTAACAAAAGTTGGAAAGAAATGCTATCTTCTAATGTTCATGTTTTTACATAGGGAAAAAAATATTTTTCAAGATCAAGCCGTTTTCTCCAGCTTCTTGCCTGTGGTGGAGGAGCATAGCTATACTCACTTCAGTAAAATTCTCCAGATGGTAATAATGTAAAATAATCTGTGTTTTTAAACTATATATATATACACACACATATTTTAATTCTAATACATATTAAGAAGATAGAAAACCATTAATTACGAAACAAAATTAAAAGGAAAAAAAAAAACCACAAAACCAACCTACAAACAGTTGGAGGGTTGATAGAGCGTCTTTAATGGCCTTTAAATGCCTGCTAAGGCAACTTAGATATTCAAACAGCAATATCTGCTCCTGGCGCTTAGCATGTACAACAAGTACTCTGGACAGCCTCCATTATTTACATTTTGATTGTTTAAGGCCTTTGACTTTTTCCAACCTACATTGATTAGCTTGCAGGGAGAGGGACAGCACAGGCAACACAGGCTTCCATTTGATGTGCCATTTCACAAAACCCTTACAATAATCAATGAAAAACATGCCAGAAAAGGAGATGCTGCAATAAATGTTGTACTACATTGCAAAGAAAACCTAACTTTCTACAGCATAGATGCTGTATGTCATGCAAAAGTGCATGCAAAGATGCACCTATATTTATCTCTCTGGTGAAAAAAGATTTATCTCTAATGAGAGAAGGATACACTTGAAAGCAGGAATCATATTTCTCAGCCAAAACAACACCAGGGTACATCTTCAACAGTTTTCATGCTCTTATGTTGTTATTAATAAGCAACTGCCTATGACCTTGTCACATACACCAAGAAAACAAGATGTTTTGCCAGCACATTTCTAATTTGATGGATCATGATTTTTATCTCCCAGCAAGGATTCGATCTTTGCATGTCCTTTTTTTATGGCTACTATTTAAGGCACTGAGCCATGGCAGTATCTCCCCTGAACCACTTCTACAATACAAAAAATAGTTTAAAAATGCATGAGAGGGTACCAGTCATTTTTGCAGTAACTGGTGAGTGTGACTGAGGAGTACAAGACCCATAACATCAACAATGAGTGACCCATGACATCCACTTACAACACACTACACTAGTGTTTGGCTGTCAGTTCTCTTTTGGCACTCATGGTACCTCAGGGCCACGCCTGAAAGTTAGCTGGTTCTGCCAGTGTGGCATCTTAATATTCTGTTGTAAATACACAAAGAAGTGCAAAACACAGCTATAGGGACTCATCCCCAAATGGACCATTAACTGTTGGCATTGGTGCTTAGCACCAATCAATAACGGATAGAAACTGACTACCACTGCCAGTTCATTATATTATTGCAAAACTTGCACATCTCCTCCCTGTGAGTTCCCATGGGCAGCTCCTCACAACACTGACTCCTTTCCTCTTCCTTCTGCATGACCAGCTTACTCCTTCCTGTCCCTTGCACAATTCCCTAACCCTTCCTCCTCAGAAAATAGCCAACAAACTCCAGCCCTCCTCTTGAGGAGCTAACCCACTCTTTCATAGCACCCATCCTTATTGGCCACAGCTGTGGCCTGTTAAGGGCAGGGCTGTTCCTACTCTTTGGCAATCAGTACAGCTGCAGCTCCTCAGAGGTGAGATTGCCTTCAGCACTGTTTCTATTCTCCTACAACCCATCCTCCCACAGACAGCCACCTTTAATTTCTGATCTCCTCTGTTCCCCAGTCCCTCTTCTCACCATATGGAGGAAAGGAATGAACACACAGAGCTCTTGTGACCAGAAGTTACAGGTTTCTCACCAGGATGAAATGGCCACACTGTCTTCCAAACATTCTGTGGACAAGAAGGTACCAAAGTTTAAATAGTGCCTGCATACCTAAAGCAGCAAGAAACTTCTGATCAATGAGCAGGCAAAGCATTTAAGAAGCCACACAAGGGCCAGAATTATCCTTCCCTCCTCTAACACTGGGGACTCTGTGATTTTCTGAGGTGGGCTTATGAATATTTCTTTTATTTTTGTAAGGTTTTTTTAAGCCACTTAGGTTTATGGTTTACAGCACATCCGGACAAAGACTTCCAAATTCAATTTTGAAAAATCCCTGACACAGATCACCCACTAATTGAAGCCAGCAAGCAAAAACCAAGGAATGCCTGAGCAAGCCACAAGTAGTTTTTTCTTTGGTCTTTGCAAAGTTTCTCAAAGAACAGGGTCTCTTATTTTCTTCCTCTACTTTTCAGACTTAAAAATAGCATTTCCAATGAGCTGCCCTCAGAGGATGCAAATTGTGGTATCTGCCAGCCTCACTCACCGGGATTTGGAGGGAAGTGCTGCTATAATTGCATCCTATCTGGATGTACTGTGATGCTCTCTAGTCCTACTATGTCAGGAAGGAGCAAGAGGGAGCTGTTCCATGAGGAAGAGGAAGCTGCAAGCCAAGCATGGTGGCAAAGCTGGCAAAGGCAAGGTACCAGCAGCAAGATCCATCTCATCACACTGTGTGAGGTAAGATCCCAGAGCAGGCAAGTCCATAATCACACAATCATATAATCCTTTGAGTTGGAATGGAACTTTGAAAAATCATCAAGTCCAACACACATGCAAACTGATCATGAATATTCCCATGGATGGAGAATCTCTGGGCAATCTCTTTCAGTGTTTTGTCACTCCCATTAAACAAAATGTCTTCCTTATATCAAACTTAAATCAACCATCCTTCATTTTAAAACCATTACCCCCTATCCTATCAGCATGTGCCCATGTAAAACATTTCTCTCCCTCTCTTTTTATAAGTTTCCTTTAGGTACTGGAAGGCTGCTGTAAGGTCCTCCTGTATCCTCCAGGCTGAACAGAAATAAATAATAAGGTCTCAGGCCTGATGTCAAGAACTCAGTCCCCAAGTCAGGGCCAGGATCTCGTGTGTGAACAGGCACAAGTGACAAGCTGCAACACCCACTGCAGAGTGTCCCCAGCAGCAACCAATCCCATTCCCAAGCAGCTGTTGGAACCTCTGCCATGGGAAGCCTTCTTCCAGCTTTTGGTTAAAAAAGCCCCAATGCAAAAAAGGCTTTTCAAATATCTCTGTCTGACCAGAGAGCTGGCCTTGAGTGCAGAGGGCCAGACTCCTGGGAGGGGTGTGGAATCATGTTCCAGGCTCTGCCACTGCTACTCCAGAGGCAAGGGGGGCTTTCCCTGCTGAATGCATTGCTCCATGCATTGCAGTTGCTTCTGTGGAAAATGCCTTACAGACTGGATGACTGACATGACTTCCTTGCTTAAGTCTCTCCTCTCTGATGTGGCCCTTTATTTACTCTTTAAAAAAGCTATTGAGTGAATTTCAATTTAGATTATTTGAAATAACAAGATTTTAAAAGCAGGTCAGGTAGAGGAAATCACTGTTGGAAGGCCATAGCTGAGCCACCAATTTCATCCTCAATATGGATTTGTATCCCATCCTCTCAAAATTCTTATTAAAAAAAAAGCTTCAACCCACAAGAGCTGACATCAGGTCAACAGTATAACGTCTTCTTAAGTATCACATTGATGGCACAAGTGTGTTTTCAGTGACATTTTAACCAATGAAAAATTCCCCTGTTCAAGTGCTGCAATGATTCAAAACCTAACTGAAAGTTGCACAAATAGCTCAGCACTTCTCATCACTTATAATAGTACTCTGTGAGTCAAGGGCAGGTAATTTAAAGACAAAATATGTGCATCAAAGCTACCTTAAGGAATTGGTACAGGCAATAATGACCTCAAAATGACTACTCACAGGATTAAATACTGTATACAGGAGCCAGCAATTTTAACCTCATTAACTGCAGAGTAACCTCAGTTCACTAACTCAATTACTTAAATGATTTGCACAATCACTGTTCCTTAATTACTAGCACAACTTTAATATTAAAGGTGTAAAACTGTGGAGACATCATTAAAAAATAAAGTTGATAGAGAATATTTACTCGGTTCTCCTCCAGTGCTTTAAATTCATTCTGCCTGAAAATGGAGCTGGGAAGAATACTGACTGTTAAAGCTATTGTCCTTCCAAAGTTGTCTGTTGCTTTGGAAGAATTTGAGATGCCATCTGTGAAAATGGAGAGGGATTTAACAAACTCTGGATCTGATATAGGGAGGTCAGCTTCATGATGGTTTTTCTGCTGGCAGTCTTGCATACAAATTTAAGCGGGATGGGAATGGGTTCTGGATCAGTTTTTCACTTTGATGTGGATGGTATGGTGGTGGTGCTTGATCATTTCAAAAAGCAGTAGAAAAGTTTGTAGACAAGTAAGTGAACTGTCTTGAACTTGACAAAGAAAGAACCAGAGCTGGGAGAAAATATTATCCTGGAAAGAAGGAGACAAGACAGCAATAGAGACACCTGCAAGTTGTCAGGGTAAGGATCACTATTGAGCTGCCATCTCAGTAATATTATGCAAGGAAAAACAAAGGGATAGAGGAAAAAGTTCCAGGACATCTCTTGGAAAACTAGCAGAGAATGGAAAGGGAGAGAGAAGGAAAAAGGATTTCTCTGAGGGGTGCACTGAAGAAGCAATTAATCACAGAGTGAAGAAGAGAAGCAGTACCACAGTCACAGCTGAAAGCAGAGGAGTCAAGCAGATCCTTTCTTTTCTCACAGTGCTGAAGGAAACCTCCCTGTCATGTAATTGGAAGTCAGATGCCAATTTTAAGCCTCTGTGCATAAAGAGGCCTTGGGAATGTTTTTAATAGAACAGACCATGACACAGAACTTGCTTCAGTTTTAGTGCAAAACCAAAGTTTGCATGAATTGGTTCATTATAATACTTTCATATGTTGTTTTTTCCCCTGCTTTCTACAGCTGTATGAAAGTAAGAAAATAGTCCCCATTAGATCTATTCATTCCACAACAATAATACATACAGTACGACAACAGGCTACAAAATAATGAAGTTGTAAAATCTATGGAGGGGAGAAGTCCATTTTTTTTAACCTACTGAGAAACAGACTACAGAAGCATTTAACCAGTTATCTGTATACTCTGCCCTTTTCTCAGCATATCTGGAAGCACAAGCTCTCTTCCCTGACACCTCGGGAGAGGAGCTGCCAAGCATGGCTCTGCCTCCACTGCTGCAGCTACACCCACTACTGTCCTCTGTGGCAGGAGTCTCCTTCTCTTCCTGTGAATGTGACTGAATGTCCACCAGGCCTAGAATGGAGAACACAGAAACATTGCTGCCAGTGACTAACCCAGCCTCCAGCACCCTGAAATCTGGAGGGAACACAATCAAATCCTCCATAAGGTGTATCCACCTTTATTGACTGCCATGGTTGTGGGGTCTCTTCTCAACACAATGCCCTTAAGAAACTGTCATTGTTGTTTCACAACAGATATGTTCACATGTGCAATTTTTATGAAAAATTCCTTTCTAAAGATGAAAGTTATCTGCCTCTTGTGTCTTTCTCTCTTGAATTTGGTGTCCTTAGTGATGTTCCCATACAGGACCTCTCTTTATCTCCCTGTAAGTGCCAGTCTGGATTGATTTCCTTTCCTCAGCAAATTCCAGTCACTCCCTCCAGAACTATTTCAAAATCTTCCTGTGATCTCTCTCTGGCTGTTGGCTGCAGTCCAGGTCCTTCTGGAACCTGACATCACACTCAGGTCACTTTCTTAAGTGTAGGTTTGTGACTAAGTTGTGACAAAAGGGGAAATCATTTTACTTTCTGCTTTCCCCCTTTACTTAACAACATGCTGTTTATATATATTTCTGTCTCTATACCAGCTCCTGAAATGTTTGAGTGCTCTTTCACATTTAGCAGTAATATAAAATAGCAGCAGCTCAGTTGAGTGGTTTAGCAGTATTTCTATTCCTTCCAGTGCCTGATCCAGCTATTCTGAAGTTAGATTGTGGATCTCCACATTGTGCCCCTGCCTGCCTTTAGCCCATAGGCTTCTCAGTGCCTGCTGTGTTTGTACAGTCCTGACCAAAGGCCCACCTTCACCCACAGTAATGTCTGCAATAAAAATAAATGTGGGTTTTTTCCTGTGGCACACAGTGTGTGTCAGGCTTAGAAATGTTTGTTATACAATCCTAGGAGAGAAATTTAATGTGTCTAGCTACCCTTAAGTTTTTCAGGGTCAGTTTCCAAATCCAGAGAGGCATATACCCAAGACAGCCATTCAAACAGACGCAACAACCACTGCTCCAAATTTTGGCTTCACTTCATCTCATTACAAAAAGCAGCTCATGTCCTGCTGTGGAGGAGGTGCAGGATTATGCAGGAGGTCAGACTCCATCATTCTGCTGATCACTTCTGTCCTTTACTGTCTAAAAATAAGTTTTCAAAGCCCTTCTTAAGTCTAATAGAGGGTTCATAAGAAATCCTTGAAGTGAGATCCATTTCTGGATCCATGCAAACAGCTGAATGGATCCATTTACAAGCAAAGGCTCCAATCCAGCAGAGAGATCCATTCTTATTCCCTTTACTAACAGTTTTCAAAACCCTAAATGTTGATGCTTCATTCTGCACTTTCTGCAATTTCTTTTAAGTGACTTTCACAAAGGACAGTTGGCTAATATTCAGTACTCAGCTTTGTACAGGAGCTGGTGGTCACAAAAAGTGCAAAGCAACATTCCAGCAAATTTCCTTGTCCTCCTGCACTTCAGTGGGGGGCTTTGCTTTTGCTTGTGAACATTTGATTTGCAGCAGCAGCACAGGTTATCACCAGCTTCTTCTTATATCCTATCCTCAAGCTAATAATTCATTGTACCATAGGAAGACAGTATAAGAAGATTGAAATAACTTTTGGGAAATAACTAGTACCTGGAATTATAGAGGTTGGATCTACTTTTCTTTCTTTTTCCTAACCAAAAATCACAAATTACTATTTTCACATTATTTTTAGAGCAGCTGCTGAATATGCTTATGGAAATTTCCACTTAAAAGAATAGCCATGATTTTTGAAGACTTGCCCTATATTAAAATGTTTGGGCTTAGAATTATCTGGTATCTTAGAAATACAAAATTCTTAGATTTTAATAAAATTTCTGGATATGGATCAGTTAATAAACTTTGTTTCACCAACCACCTAACAGACACCCAGCTATGACTGCTTAATGAATGTTTCCCTGAAATGAAATCTGGAACATTTCAAGCTACCAGACTGATGGAAAAAATAATTCTCTGTAAGAAAAACCCTGTTGCAGATTCAGTTCTACATAGCTGAAGCTCACTTTATGTCAATTGACAGCATTTTAACCTTTGAAAATCTTCTCACATAGCACTGTGGCAGTTTTTTATGTTCACAGTGATTATTTACTGAACAATAAACTAAAATAGGGTGCTGGGAGTGCCAGGCCAACTGTTCCCACACAGTCCAGCTTCCACAAGTTCTGTATCCCTTCTGGACCTATAGGTTCTGCAGGGAAAGGCAGGCACAGAGCCTTTCCCAGGGGCAGAATGGAAATGCTTGAACATTACACTAGGACTAAAAGCTTGCACACTTTCAAGGGGTGTTACACAAATGCAAGTGGGCCAACTGCAAATGTTCAACCCTCTCCCTGCACTGGGGCACAAAGTGCAGAGCTGCACCTGCAGGAGGATAATGGGAGCTGTACCTGGTGATGGGAGCTGCACATGGTGATAAGAGCTGCACCTGGTGATGGGAGCTGCACCTGCAGTGGGAGCTGCACCTGGTGATGGGAGCTGCACCTGCAGTGGGAGCTGCACCTGGTGATGGGAGCTGCACCTGCAATGGGAGCTGCACCTGGTGATGGGAGCTGCACCTGGTGATGGGAACTGCACCTGCAGTGGGAGCTGCACCTGCAATGGGAGCTGCACCTGGTGATGGGAGCTGCACCTGGTGATGGGAGCTGCACCTGCAATGGGAGCTGCACCTGGTGATGGGAGCTGCACCTGGTGATGGGAGCTGCACCTGGTGATGGGAGCTGCACCTGCAATGGGAGCTGCACCTGCAATGGGAGCTGCACCTGGTGATGGGAGCTGCACCTGCAATGGGAGCAGCACCTGCAATGGGAGCTGCACCTGGTGATGGGAGCTGCACCTGCAATGGGAGCAGCACCTGCAATGGGAGCTGCACCTGGTGATGGGAGCTGCACCTGCAGTGGGAGCTGCACCTGGTGATGGGAGCCATGCCAGCTGCCTCCTGCTGGCCTCAGCTACAGGTTTCAGGCACATGAGGCCACCAGCCAGGTATCACCTATGCACTGTCTCGAAGGTGTACAACATGTCCTGGAGAAGGCTGTGACACCTTGGGCTGCCACATTTCCATCTTTCTTTCCATGAGAAGGGAGGACTGGAGACTGGGAACAAGCCCCAGTGCTTGAGCTTACATTACCAAACTGACACAGGGAGATGCCAGCCAGCCCTAGTAGGAATCCAAGCTGGACCAGCACAGGCTTGCTTTGTAGTCCTGTTGTACAACCCTGCACTCAAGGCAATAAATCAGCTTCCTCGTTCTCACCTTAACACTTTTATAGCCCCTGCCACAGACACTGCCTCATAATATTATCACAAAAATAATATTTGTGATGATGGTGGAGTTGAATCAGTAGTGAGTGCAACTTAGGCACTGGGCTGACAATGAACAGTGCATCACTGACTGTGGAGAGGCAGCCACAGCCACAGTAATGAAACATTGGGGACTGTGGTTCCTGTGATAAACAATATGCCACTTCCTTGCTGCTTCCACCAAAGCATAAGAGACTACTGATCAACTGCATGTGAGTGACAGAGCAGTTGCCAAATTGCTAATTTATTCGGGTTTGTCGAGCAAATAGCAGCAGTGGTTGTGGAAGAACTATTAGAGGATGTGAATATGGATTTTGCTTCATAATTGTCAGGATATTGTAATACATTGCTAATGAGACAGTTTTAGGCAGCTCCACCATTTTTTCCAAAATCATTAATTAGAACAGTTCAGCTAAGAATGGTGTACCTTTCTCTTGAGTTCATGAACTGACTTTTGACAGAAAAACACACAGACAGGAGAAGGGGAAGAAAACACACAAAGGTGGAGCTAAGACATCCTAGTTAGGGACTGGCTTTATTTTTATGGCATAAGCGAAAAGATATCAAAACTGACCTTTTCACTAGACAAATACCTTTCAATCTTGTCAGCTCAACATGAGCGTGGCTATTTCAGCTGCTAGACTGAACTACCAAATGTCAGAAACACCAACTGGTGTTTGTGAATCCTCTCTGGTACTGACACGAGGGCTGCAGTGTCATTTTTGCAAAAGTAACAAAACAAAACAGAGCTTACTATCCCTGCTGAGGAAGGAAGGCAGCACAAGAGAACATCTACTCCCAGGACAGAGATTTCACAACCTCTGGGCAACCTCTGTCAGTGTTTGATCAGCCTCTGACAAAAGGTTTAAGTGGAACTTTCTGTGTTTCAAATTGTGACAATTACCTCTTGTCCTGTCACTGGGCACTAGAGTCTGGCTCTGTCATCTTTACTTTGCTCATCCCAACCCAAGCAGGTATTTATGCCAGTGGGTAAGTGTGGCAATGTCCCTCACTTGGAGTCGCCAAATGTGGCGGTGTTCTCAGGGGTCCCAGGATGAGGGAAGAGATGAGAATCTTGACTCCATGTTTCAGAAGGTTTATTTATTATTTCATGATATATATTATATTAAAAGAAAATTATATATTAAAACTATACTAAAAGAATAGAAGAAAGGATTTCATCAGAAGGCTAGCAAGGAATGATAATAAAATCTTTTGACTGCTCACAGCCTCGACACAGGTGGCTGACACTGGTCATCAAGTAAAAACAATTTCACATTCTAGGTAAACAATTCTCCAAATCACATTCCAAAGCAGCAAATCATGGAGAAGCTGAAGTTTCTCAGCTTCTCAGGAGGAAAAATCCTAACGAAAGGATTTTTCATAAAATATGTCAGTGACAGGTAAGATCCCCTGACTCTTCTCCAGAGCTGAGTCCCAGCTCTCTCAGGCCCACCTAATCTGACAAATGCTCCAGTCCTTTAATCTTCTTTGTGGCCTTTCAGTGGACTTGCTGCAGCACATTCATGTCTCTCTTGTGCTGGGCAGCCCAGCCCTGAAGCCAGATCTCATATGTGTCTCACGAGTGCTGAGTGGATGGGGAGGATCACCACCCTCAGTCTGGTGACACCCTGCCTGCTGCAGTACATGGCCACAGCCAATCTGGTCCCAGGCGCCAAAAGACAATACAAAACTTGTCATAGAATCATGGAAATATTTAGATTGGAAATGACCTGTAAGATGACTGAGTTCAACTGTTAATTTTGCAGTGCCAAGTCCACCACAAAACCCTGTCCCCAAGTGTCACATCTACACATCTTGTACATAGCTCCAGGGATGGTGACTCCACCACATCCCTGGGACCTTATTCCAATGTTTGACAACCTCTTCTGTGAAGAAATCTTTCCTAATGTTAAATCTAAACTTCCCCTGGTGCAACTTGAGGTCATTTTCACTTGTCCTCTGTTTGTTCTTCTGCACCGTGTGTAGGAAAGAGAGAAAGTTTTACCTCCCCAATGTCCAAGCCTTTGTAGAAGTTGCAAACTACTCAGCCAACCAGCTAGAAATGTGAAGGCAACATCAGAAAGGTGTTTTTCAAATATTCTGGGACATTATGCTGAGGGATTTCTTTTACTCCTATACCTAATCTACCTAATTTTTTACCATTTTCAGATAACACTAGAAAACTTTTACATAGGAAACCTGTTCAAATATTCAGCTGGAAGCCATGTGGAAGTCATTCTCTAGCACTTCTCATTGTGCAGAGACTACAGCTGTCACATGTTGACACTTTTTTTGGTCTAAGAGACAATAAATTTATAGAACAATCTCAGAAGTCTATGTAGCTTATCTTCACAAGTCTTTTTAGTTTAGCTTTTCTATTTAAACACTTCAAGCACTTCAAACAAGTATCACATGCCTTTCTGAAGCCTGCTACAGAAATGATAATAGAAGGCCTATTGTAGAAGAAGCATAACTAAACACACAGGGAAGACATGATTCATTGGGACTGGGACAATTCAATGTCTTCTGTAGACAAGTATTTACTTCTTCCTGATTCACAATCACCTGAGGTATTTCTCTAAGCAGCAGCAAAGTGTCAAAGGCAAGAAGAATTTTAACAGTTCAGCATGTGAATAACAGACTGATGCTGAGACACAGCCAGCTGAAGCTGTCATAAGGACGATGAGATAGACAGGTTTGCTCAGGGATTGAACACTATAAGCAACTCAGTAGTGCTGGCTGCAGATGTGCCCTGTGCAAATACACTGGGAGAAAGGCAATGAAAGCCCATAAAAACGGATATAAGATGAGAGAAACTTTTATAGAAGTACTGCAGCCTGGAAAGGGTTGTGGAACTATGGTCAAAATGAAACTCCTACTCCATTCAGAGAAATGGAACTTTGTAGGTGTTTGAAATAACGGATCTGTAGTGGGAAAAAAATGCAGACTCTGTATCAATTTCTTTTTTGAATGAAAAAACTTGTAAGACCCTGGCTGATAATGAAATCATCAGGTCAAAGGGACATCTAACTGGACAGGAGAGAAATTGAGATGCTATTCTTGCTGAGCCAAGGTGGAAGGAAGATATTCATTGACCTTAATCAAAAAGTTAACTGAAAATATTTAAACAAACCTGGCAGAAGAGCTAGAGGCTTTACTGCAGGAATCTGAGAAGTCTGAGAATGTCTCCAAAGGACTCAACAACCAAAGCTGCAACTTTTGCTGGGGAAAAGCATCCAAAGAAAGGCTGAAACCTGGCTTTTGAATTGATTTTCGCAGTTTCAAGAGGTTTGATCATATGTTTGTTATTTATAAGAAAGGAGCCAGAGTCAACACATTTCTGGACTAAAATCTTTGTAACTATAAAAGCCAAGACAAATTATTTCTAAATATGCATTTAAAGTATCAAGAAGATACTTAATAGTGGATATTCACACAAGAAAAGAGTTCAACTATTGATTTACACAACAAATTTTTTTTCTCGGCAAAAGGACAAAATCCTTGTTATTTTGCACCAAATGACCCTCAGAGGATATGAACTAGCTTCATTTTTCTTTGGAAGCCTCTCAGTGCCTCATATTTCATGGGTGATGGATTCCTGTCTGTGTTTCACAGGAAGAGCTGCCATGCAGGGAGGCACCTTTCAGACAAGAATCACAGAATAGCTGTTTGGGATGATGGTTTACAGTGCACTTGCAGCACATATGAAATCCCTTCAGAACCAAAGATGATTTTTATAAAACAGATAAAACCAGAACTGAATTTTGGGACAACCAGGGAGTAGTTCCATGTGATTGTGGAACAGTCATAAATCAGGCAAAGATCTGCCCAGCAGAGTAATCCACTTGCCAGCAGAGTTATCTGAAACATTCAAGTCTCTGGCAGCAATTTTAACTAAAGAATCCACTGTAATTAACTCACTAGCAGTTGTTTCAATGAGTTTAGCACTGTAAGCCTCTGAGGCTCCAGAAAGCCAGATATTTCAGAGGCTGAAATTTTGCTAGGATGTGGCAGCTGTTTGCACAAGGCTTTCCTCAGTAAACAGAAGTGAGTTCGAACATTTTCCACTTCTTGGGAAAATGTAACCTTTGTGGCAACCCTTCCTGGCAGAACTCATCCTGTGGTGCTTTTCCATGGCTACTCAGGCTACACAGCAAGGCCAACAATAAACACAAATCATTTTATGCTTAACAGTGAGGTCTTTCTTTACTTTTGGGGCTAAAACAAAACCTGCTACAGCTCCATTAGGGACTGCAGCAGCTGGCAGTACTGACTTTGTGCAGCAAAGAACAATAGATGTATAACACACAAAGGTCACTTCTGTGACGGAGTGGGACCTGCTCTAACAAGTTATGAATATGTAACAGAAAATGGAGTTTGACAGGTGTTTTCTGTTTTCCAGGATGAAGTCCACAATGTGGAAAACTCTTCCCTTTACTGGGTCTTGCAAAAGATACTGAAACCCAGCACAGCATCACACCAAGCCCTGTTTCAGTCAGTCCTGCTCCCTGACCAGGAGTGCATGACCCAGAGACTTCTCTTGCAAAGCATCCCAGGCAGGAGCATCTTATCCAAGTCCTCATTGCACAGCTTCAGGCACTGAGTCAGCACAGGCCACCAGGGGCCAACCATGCAGCCACCAACTGCACCCTCCCTTAGATCTCACCCAGATTCTCTGTACATGCCATGCACAAGCCCAGAATGCTGGCTGGACAGCAGTAATCCCAGTGTGCAGGTAACACCAAAGGGTCCCTCCAACCTAGGCAGTCCTCAGCATCCCCTGTCCCTTTTCATCAGGGACACAGCCTTTCAGTAAAAACATATTGCAGGAAAAGAGGGAGAAAACCACTCCACACCAGGACAGCTTTGCTTTCCACACTTATCCATTCAGAATCCATTCTTGCCAGTATGCCCCAAGGACAACCCCTGCAACTCCTGGCCTTCTAGGCTGGACTCCTTGAAGATCTCTGTTCCATGGGGGGCTGTTCTGCTCCAAGTCTTTCTGGCATATGTGTGTTTTACCACCACCCCTGTCAACTCTGTTTCCACCAGTTAAGTCACAGTCCTCCCCATGGAGAACCAGGAAGTCACAGAGACACTGTGCCATGTTTTCCTGTGGGATTGGCTCTGACATGCACAACAGAGCTAGAAAAGCTGAGCCTGCCCTTGGTTCATGTGCCTAGTACAGTCCTTTATATTGTAAGGCAGAGGATCTGGACAGACTTGTTGATTTGAGAAAAACAACACATGTTTCAGCACTTAAGTTGTTTCTTGTATCAGATGCTGAATGCAGAATTGTCTGAATTTTATTTTTAAATATTGAGGGAAAATTTTCATGAATTATCACCAGTTTGTAGCTGGATCATAGTTTCTAGAGTTTCATCACAGTTCAGTAGTATTAATGACTCTCTAATGAAAGCTAGAATTTGTAGACACTGACAACATACCAGAACTGCAGAAAAACACAGATCCAGATAATTCTGAAAGACTTCAGTGAAGGTCACAAGAATTTGCAGTCCAGCCAATGCCTGCTCAAGTCTGGGTGCAGCTAAAAACAAGCACCCTGCTCCTCTATTACTTTTAGATCTGGACCCTACTGACACTAAAAGAGAACTGGGGGAGGAAAGGACAGCTCCATTATGGAGGCTGGAAAGAACAGGACAGCCCAGTCAGGACACACCTGGGGTGCTGGTCTGACTTTCTTTAGCTCTGTCTGCAGCCAAACTCCAGCTTGCAGTAGTGATTATACAGCTCCAAAAATACGGTTCTTCAAAAGCCATGAGGAGATGTAAGATCTGTTGGGCCAAACATGTCCCAGACAGTGTCCAGGACACCTGCCAGCTCAGCCACAGACCAAACACACTGAAAAGTGGCACCAAATATCCCCTGTGTTGGTGGGCTTGAGCCCTTCAGGACAACCTTCCACCCCTCCTGTGCCACCTAGCTGACACTAAGGGTCAGTTTGTGTCAGGGCAGACAGGACAGATGACTCCAGAATAAAGTAAAAAGCAGCAAGACAAGACAGGACCTCACTTCAGCTCCATCAGTGTGCCAGACAGCCCCTGAAGCAGTGATCTCAAACCTCTGGTGTAGCTGATAGCTGAGGTAGCTGTCCTTACATCTGTAGCTAATTTTCATATGCAAACAGGGCCTCATCTTGCACATTATTTGATGAATAACCTTTACTACTGCTACTGATGTCCTCTTCAGCGCAGATAGGCTGTGCACTTGCCACAATCAACTGTTACAAACCAAGTCTTTCTCAGTCTGCTGCATTCCAGTTTTGGAGGAGGAAAAGACTAAATTTGAAGCTTAATTATTTAAAATAAATTAGTTTCCCTGCTTAAGAGTTAGAGATGTGATTTAACAAGTTGGGGACTGACATTTAAAAGTTTAGTGGTGAGTCAGACTGTGCCAAAAGGGTGCAATTGAGAACAGAGTGGAAAGTGAATGTAAACTCTCTGGAGCTTTAATCTTGATTGCAATATTACTGACAAAACTCAGCCCAGAACTGACCCAGATTCATCTTGCCTAGCTTTATAAACATAGATGTGACACCCCATTTAGAAACTGTTGTCCTACACACCATCTGTAGTTTATGGAGAAAAATCAAGACCTCTGGGGAAATCAGCCTGATCTGAAATCCAGATTTTAACAGCCTGTTAGCAATATTCCCTTCCTTTTTAAAAGAAGTCTCCTGGTTGCATCACCCCTTGCATCTGTGAGCTGTAGGAGTCAGGCTGTTCATAAAAATCTGCTTCAGACACCAGAACATCTAGAACTTACCCTCTCTACCCAACTTTCCTAGCTTGCTGTCTCACTTGCTCTGTCACTCTCCAGGAATGAGGATTCCCGTGGCTCAGGGCACACCCCAGCAGGTGCCACTCTGCACACACAGCAGGTATTGCTCACCTCCACGCTGGTGTGTTAAAGCACAGAGCTTACACAGCCATGGAACACATCTCCAGCTGATTATGAGCACCCACAGGACTCCAGAAGAAGCCTCATGAGTCTTGTTGAACAGCTGCCAGTTTCTGTTGGCCCCCATGGGCACCAGGGACACTGCTCTGCTGACCAACAGGAGCCACACTCCTCTGCCAAAAGGCTGCCCCAGCCTACACTGGTATTTGGGGTTATCCTGCCTCAGCTGTTGGTCTCTTTGGCCAGACTGCCAGGATGCTTCTGAACAGCAGCCCTGCCCTCCAGCCTATCAGCCTGGTGTCATACAGGGAGGACACTGCTTCCCTTTACCATCCTCCAATACATTCTCCCAGGCATTTCAAAGGTAAAAACATCCCACCTCTGTTTTCTTTTGCCTCTTTCTGAATCCCCCCACACAAGGGGGATCATTACAAAGTGAAATAAGAACCTGTGTGTGACAGAGTCAGATTACATGAGACTGCACTAACAAAGCTCAGGAAAAGAAATTGAATGGGAAAACTTTCCCTATTCTTGTATTTCAAGTGCATACAGACAATGTAAGATTTCTATTTGCCTTAAAGGTACATAAATTTTTACTGGCTTTATTTTCTGGAAACAAAGCATAATGTTCAGTATCACAGCATAGTGACAGGGGTCTGTAAGTTGTATAGTCACTGGCTAGATCAATAAAATCAAAATGCAGTTTCAAATTGACCAAATATAAAATAACTTAGCTGAAGGCAAAGAACCAGAACAGTCTACAAGGTTGATGGACCATTGAAGAAAAAGATTCAAGAATTCTTTCAGTAAAGTTATTCAATATGTCAAGGTGTAATAAACTGGTATTTAAAAATACACATTGTACTATTCTTAGCCTGGAAATCAAGAGACCACACCACTACTATAACTAACTAAATAAATACGTTCATTGTACTATCAAAACACTGTGATAATTTTGCATTTTCTTCAATAAGAAAAAAATGTCATTTCCTGCAGTGAATTCAAGGTGAAGAGGGATTAAAGTGATAACATTAAAAAAAAAGTGCATTTGTTCATATCATCTAAAATAGGTGGAGAATAATGACACAGAAGAAAATATCAAGATGACAATGCAAGCTATGGAAGATTTTAAGATGGCCTTTCATGCTGAAAATCAATGCTAAAATGGCACTTTCCAGTTCCATGTATCTGTGTTCTCCCTATTTTTTCTCCAAGATTCTCCACATTTGTAAGTGGTTACTGTTTTAAAGTGATCACACTTGCCAATCATTTTCTAATTGGGATACTGCCCAGTTTCAGAATTCCAACAGGAAGTTAAGATTCTGCAATCACAGTTTGTATTTAGAGATACGAAAACATAAATTGTCCCTATCCTATAAACTAGCTCCTCAGTTAGGGAAAACTGAGACCCTAAGAAGATCTTTTGGTTTCTGGTTTTTCCCCCAAAAAAATGATGGGCTAGTCTGTAAAACACACCCACATTACAGATGGAAAATCTAATTCCAGGGGTTTCATTGGTATTGATGACAGTAGGGATTGGAACGCAGGTGTCCCAGGGCAGGGTCCTAAGTGGAATCATACAGTGCTGTTAGGAGCATTTTACAAATGGTCCATGAGCTGGGAACAGCCAGAGCACATCCACATATTGCACAGATGCCTTGGGAGTTCCTGGGATGAGAAGCACAGCAGGGCTGGGAACAGGACTCTGGGGTCAGGCTCCAGACCTTGAGGATTCCATAGGAAGAGATTGCTTTCCTTAGAGTGAAGAGAAGAAGGTCAGAAGGATGCTGGTTGGAAGACACCTCCAGTGGTCACCCAGAGCAGCCTCCTGCCCAAAGCAGGAGCAACAGCTCAGCTCTGCCACAGCTTTGTCTTGCTCAGTCTTGAATACTCCGGCAGGCAAAGAGGGCACCACCCACCCAGAGATAAGGCTTCTCCTCACATCTAATCTGAGCCCTGTAAGCTTCAGTGCAGCCACTTATTCCTTGCCATATGTTTTGACTCCACCAGGGAGACTTTGGCTCTGTCATCTCTATCCCTGTTCTTTAAACAGCTGTACACTGCTCTGTGCTACACCTGCCCTTCCAGTCCTTCACTGATTCCCTCAGTCTCTCAGTGCAGTCCCTGTTGACCCACTGAACCCTCTTCTGTATGTAAAGAGGCTGCCACTGCTCCTCTGGGGGATATTCAAACAAATCAGGAAACACTGCATTAGGTCACTTCAATGTTTTTCTCCTTTTCCTTGCCTTCCCTGAACTTCTTTTGCAAAACAAGCATATTACCACAAATAGTTTCAATGCTACAAATTAACCTTATCTGATAAAAATTAACATGACCCAAAAGCTGTTCCATTGATCCATGACAAAATATGGGGTTATCTTCTTTACTTGAGGTGCCTAACAAAGACAGAGAAGAAAACAAAGAAAGATTTAAGCCTAGGCAATTCTTTTTTTTCCAGCTGATAATTGGAAAAAGCACCTGAAAAGAGCAATTAATCTTCCTTATCTGAGCTGACTTATCATAAGAGGCATCACCTTCTGGAGTTGTCTGTTCACTTCATTGCTTACAAATGGAGGGTGATAGACTTAGGCTCAGACATCAAGCTTAGTGCAGATGACTCCCATGCAATGTTTGTTAATAATATGCAGGCTAAACAGACAAGCTAAGTTCCTCTCCTAAATCTAAGCTGATTTGATAAAGGAAGCAGTAGTAAAAATGTAGTTATATTTTGATAGAACAAGAAGCAGTTACAAATCCAAATGCAAAGATGGAACTAATGGTGGAATTTGCATCACTCTCCAAAGCTAATGTGCAGCCATTACACTTTCTTTCAGTACATTGTAAAATGTACAGTAGCTATTTAATTCAAGAGTTTGCAGACTCTGGGAAGTTTCACTGCTTTCTTGCCAGAGTGGACCGCTTAACTCTATTCTCTTACTTCATTCATCTCCTCTATGAAATTCCTACACATTATTATAAACGGAACACATGACATCTCCTAATTTGCACAATGTTCTTTTAAATGATTTGTCAACATTACACTCATGAAGTGTAGAAATTTAAGCCCTTCTTTACTACAAAATTACTCCAAAGCCTAAGTTCTTGTGTTATTCATACCCCTGCAACATCATGGCAGATTTAATTTATCAGCACCACTGTCTGTTCCAAAGCTGATAGCAAGGAGTAAGAGCATTGTGAGGGGTCATCACATTTCACAAATGTTTTGGCTGGGAGAGGTAGATCAAAAGGCACTTTGGCAAGGAGGACCCCTAGGCACAGAAATGTAAGAAAAGTACCTTGGTTAGGAATTTGTCTGCCTCCTTGCTCTGGAGTAGAAGCAGTGAGGAAGTGAGGTCAAAGCCTGGCCTCAAGCAGCCAGGAGGGGTGATGGACTGGACTAGAGCAAGACAGCCAGGAACCCACCCAGCCAGGAAGTGGGCCAGGAAGGAAAGATGAAGAGTGCTGCCTTCACTCCCATGAAGCAGCCTTTCCTGGAGACTTGATGCAGTGCCATCTGAAAGTCATCACAGAAAAGGTCTGATTTCTAGGCAAGGTGTTTTTCAAAGCCCTTCAATTGTGCAGATCAATGTTGGATGACTGATATTGCCATTCTGTCAAAGAGAAATCACTGGGACCAGTGAAAAAACTTAAATCTTAACTACTACAGGTTTTCCTGTTCTATAAAATCTTATTTTAAATGTATTTATATATGGAAACACCTGGGAAACAAAGCAGACATTATAGAATTGTAATTCTGTAGTTTGTAACAGAAACACTGCAGTTCTGCCTGAGCCAAAGTTCTTCAAAGGATAAACATATTTAACTGATGGGATGAGAAATTCAGCGTGGCAAAGATCTTATTCAGCCTCAATAAAGTCTGACCAAGACAGAGAATGAAAGACAGGCAAATTCACATAAGCACTAGCACTGAAGATACAGAGGTGGGGGAAGGATCAGGGAGAGATGAACATTTAATACCATAGTTTTGGCAAAGACTCATATCCTATAATTTTAGCTATCAAGACAGCATCCTCCAGAGAGTGGTGCAAAGCACAAATTCAAATTCCTCCCAGTCTGAGAAGCAAAGACAAACTAGACTGCTAACACAAGCATCTGTATTTGTTGACTGGAGTTAAAGAGAAGTATTAATTTTCTTCTGTCAAAATTAAATAGATTTATATTTGGGCTTACTAAAGGTTTGTTCAAAAAAGCTTAATGGTGAAAAATAAAAATAATAATGGTGAAAAAATATAATGGTAAAAAAAATCCAGCAGAGAATTGGTAACAAAAGCAAAATAGCTCAGAGTTAAGCCCTGTGCCATACCTTGCAGCCATGACCTTCAGCTCCAGCAGGTTCTGCTTCTCCAACTCCCTTATCTACCTTTCTATATAACGAGTCCAGCTCACAGAAAGTGCGTTCACTGAGCACATTTCAGATCAAAAACCTTATTAAAGGAACATAATGTGAGGAAGATAGGACCAAGTGATTGACAGTAATTGTATTGGAAATGGGAAAGGCTGCACAGCCCTTTTTGAAATGCAGATTTTGCAGGACTGTGAGAGGTTGAGATCCAATGCTGCATTGGGCCCATTAAACAGCTTTTTAGGCCAGAAGGGATATCTTTAGAGTCTCACTTCACAGACCACAACATTTCACTGTTTAATTCCTTCATTAAAGCAGTAAGAGTTCATTGTGCTGTATCATATCTAGATTTAAAAGGATTTTCAAGGAAAAGAATAATCTATAAAACTCCTAGATAAAGTTATTCCAGCAGTTATTCAGCCTTGCTGTAAAAAGTCCTCTTTTTTGTCACCTGAAATAATCTGGTTTTAGAGATTGAGTAGCATCATGCTTTCATTCACTAGATTAAATTGTCATCCTGTATCAAAAAATGTCACTGTGTAGCAACTCTTAAACCATGATAAAATAGCGTGCCAACCTTCTCTTTGTCAAAATAAAAAGAATGTGCTTTTTCACTTCTCACAGACAGCATGTCCAGACCTCTGACTGTGCTGGAAGGATTTCAGAGGCATTTAAAACATCAGCACCACAACTGGACTCAGACCTCAGCAGCAGTTTCACCAGGACACAAGTGACATCATACCTTAACTCCTACAGGATATCTCTTCAGCAGATATATTCAGGTATCCCCGGTTTCCTTAGTGCCACACATGGGGTGGCTCCAGAGTTCCCTGACAGCACAATGGCTTTGTACCACCAGTCAGAGGCGGCAGCTGTGGAAAACCAGAGCCTGAAACACCTGAGGGAATGGTGTCTTACAGAAGACTATGTTGTGGTGATGCCTAAAGACTTCTGGCTCTTTCATATATTTGTAGCTTTGTAGGTTTTTTTATATATGGTTGTATAGTCTCTAGTACTTTTCCTGCCCTTTCTCACATTTTAGAATACTAAGCTAACCCTTTCAAACATATCCTTGAACTTCTGTTGAGTCTTATTCTCAAGAAGAGAATTTCTGACAAGGACATCTTGTTTTTCACCAGAATTGGAGGGACATAACAAGACATAGGGCAAAGAAACCCCCGGACCAACTAACTCCAAGGGGCAGACATGAGGGTGGGTTACTGGAGCAACTGATCTCTTCTTGGATGTATCTGCTAGATATTGTAATTAATTGACCTTTTTAAAATTGCAGAAATCCTATGGCCATGTGCACACGGCCATATTTGTACATCTGAAAGCTTCCATTAAAGAACTGCTTTTTATCTTACCCCCCTTAATATTGTTTTTGTCTTGATTCTAGGCAACAGTGGAGTCAGAAATACCTGAGCTAGCTTTTAAAAACTTCACTGTGACAGCACGGAGCTCTATACAGCTAAATTTATCTTGTTTCTTGGCAGTCTCCAGCATAGGCATACTGGGTAGGATTCATCTGGCCAAGTGCAGACATACACATCTGAGCCAGACACCCTTGGCTCCTACATGGACATCTTCTCTGAGAGTAGGTGTTTGAAATAGATTACATGAGTCACCCCTCCAAAGAGCCTACTTTTCTCCACAGATCACACAGGGAACCTAGAATAGCTCAGAAGTAGGCACCTCCAGGCTGTAGTAAAGTTTGCCAAATTGAATCCCACCCCCTCCAAGGAGAGAGGATAGACTTGAAAAAACACATTAGAAAATTTCAGAAGTCCTGGTTTTGCCTTTTTCTTCTTCCCCTTTCCATCAGGCTTGGTATGAAAACACGAAGTGTTTGTGGGAAAATTGAAAAGAGTTTTGTCAAACTTCTTCATTCAAAATTAATCTTTCCAAGTACTGTATGATACTATTAGTACTGCTTCACTTCAAACCTACATGTATTAAGAATTTCAAATTAATTTTATTTAAAGAATCTCTAGTGGAAAGTTACACTTGTCCATATAACTTTCCACCTTTTTTCATTTCAACATATTAGTAGTTTCTTACCTTTTTTCTGGATGATTTCATAAAGGTCTGGAAAAGGGTGAGTGAACACTTCAGTGTTTGCATTATGACACTAATGTATATCAGGGTACTGCACCAACTGCAGCCTGATTATTTTGGAGACTTTTCTGTTTCTCATTTGCTTTTGGCAAGCAACAATAGTTATGTGCAAAGTGTTGCTTAGGAACTATATACTAGATAATGCATGAACTCAATAATTATTACTGCAGCTGACCTTCATTTCTCTGCAGACATTAATAATTAAAGGACACATTTTCATTAGGATTTGAGGAAAAAAAAAAAAAAAAAAAAAAAAAAAACAAAAAATTAAACCACACAAATCCAGATAACAAAAGATTTCTTTCTGGTTACAACTATCCAGTTTCATACTGAGCAAAAATGGGAATAGTGTTTATGTCATGCTCATAACTTCAGATTCCAAGGGGTCCATGCACCTTCTTCATTCCTTTGATTTATATTGTAAGAACAAAGTGATTGGGCAGGTTGAGCCCATGGTGCTGGACATAAGGTGTTTCAAGATTTAGTTCAAGAGATTTTAAAGGAGGTCCTCTGCTACACACTGCTTCAGTAGAAACAAAAGAAATTCTTTTTAGCTGAAAAACTTACTCATTTTTATTTTTTCTTCCTTTAGCTAGCAAAAACTAGTATTTATATTAAAAATTGTTATTTTAACCCCTTTGCTGTGCTGCTCTACTGAGATTCAATAGTTTAAGAGAATGAGGAAGAGAATCAGGAAGATGTGGCCACAGAAATGCCATTCATTTGCCAGTATCAATTACCCAATGTGCTACTGACCTTAAAAGTTGTGCTGGATGAATGAGCTGGAAGAGACTCACAAATACAATGATGATGTTGTCCTCCCCTTGGTTATTCCAATGTTTTCATCTTCCAGGTGCAAAGTTTTCTCTTACTGGCCTATCAAGCACATATATTTGAAAGCAGTAATACTTTTTCCTGTACTACAGCATTATTTCTCTTTTTCCTTGTTTGAAGAAGACAACCATAGATGTTCCTATTTTAAATGCTGACTGAAAATACAAGAAATTCTCAATATTGCTCTAAAGTAAGCTAAATTAAATTTTTGCCTTTGAACTGGGACGGAACATTCTGAGTCAAATTTTCATTTACTTTGTGGTATATTTAAACTTGAAGTTTTAGATGTTCTTTTGGTCTTTCTCAGCAGCTTTTTTAAGTTTCAGCAATGAAAAGGGTTAGCATGCAAAAGCTTAAAAGTTTAGTATTTCTGAGTACAGTAAATGAAATGCACCTTTTACATCATACCATGAAATTAATTATGCCAGAGAGAAAGAAAACTTGTCTTATACAAACTCTCAAAGATTTCTCAATGAAAAGAATTCAGACCAACAATCAATACAGACATTTGAAAATGCGTTGCTACAAAGGTTTTCTCCTCAGAATTTATGATTAATTTAAATTTGAATTCCACATTGCAAGGTAATGCTGAATGCCCAAAAGATAAATTATGGCAAGATAGATTTCAAATAGAAGAACCTATGAAGTATTTAAGAAACAAGATTACATAAACAGTGCCACATTATAAACATCCAACTTGTCCCTTTTTATTTAATAGCAACATGATGCAGAATCATTTACAGGTTAAGGAGCAATAACCCCATTTTTAGACAGAAATCAAATAGTTCTTTGAATGAGACATGTATCCTCATGTATTTACATGAGTTAAAAATGACAGAAAATCTTATCTAAATAAACTATTGTTTGACTATGAAGCATCACTTATATCTTTTACTTGCCAAGTTTTCAAACTTTTTATGAGTGATATCTGAGTTTCCTCAGTCATTTTGTGATTGGTATACAAGAATAATGCAGTATTTAACTTTTTGAGCATGTAACTGCACTTGTTGGCTGACTTGATTATTTCTGTTGTGGATAGGACAAATTACATTGCATTGGGCTTTGTTGTGTTACAAGGTTTGTGTCATCCCTTTTCATTATTTAAATCTTTTTTTTTTCAATAGACTCACACTGTAACTACATTAATTATAATGAAAATTACTAATTATGGTAGTACTACTCATTATGTTTTGCACATATTAACAGCACAAGCAGCAATTGATACCTGGTGTACAGCACACTGGAAATTCAGTTTGATTTTTGTGGCTCTTACTGCATCCCAAAACTGCTCTTGCCCCCAGACAGACAAGGTCCTTGTGTTACAGCACAAGTTTGATTCAGAATCTTGCACATTCATATTATATACTTTGAAACTTAAGCATTTTCTCTCCACTTGCAGATTTCCTCACCCCTTGACACCGCTCAACTCCTCAAAGCACTGCCAGACATGGAGAGAGAACAGCCTGAGCAGAGGCATCCTGCTGGGAGACAGCGGCACCCCCAACACACAACGGACACAAGCTTCTTCCAGCCCATCACTGAGACCTGTAGGCACAGACCACGATGTTTTTACAAGTCTAATTTATTTCACACAACAATATTCCACCTATTCTATTCATACAGCAGGCCTGGTGCCGTGATTCAGGAATATGCTTTTACAATGTACACAGAAAACATTTTCCCAGGCTGTGAATTCTTCTATGGATCAACCAATAAGCCAAAAAAAGGCCAGGATTTTATGTTTCCACCTTGGGAAAATTTTGTGTTTCTATCCTGGAAAATTACCAAACAGTAGAATATTTGTATTTTCTGCAAAGATTTTCACCACAAGATTAAGTTTGAGAGATTGTTCTGGTGATGCCTAATAGTCTCCAGCCCGGTGTGCTGTCACACATGCTCTCTCACCAGGCATGGTTCTGCAGCTCAGAGTCCACAAAGAGGGACAGGGAGGCAACTGGAGAACAGGAATTGCTGCAAAAATTTTGAAAGAAAGACAATCCAGTAGGACGAGGCATGAAAACAAGCAGGGGAGAGCTCATGTAATGGCCTCTACTCAAAAATATTTCTTTGTAGTCATAGCTTCCCCCAGCTACCAACAGCTTTCTGTGTAAGGAAAAAAAAAACCAAACAAAAAACAACATTAAACCAAACAATCAAAAAAAACCAAAAAACCAAACAGCAAAATGTATATGTATAGTCCTGAATACTCAGTTGCAGATTTAAATGGACTGAATGAATACCCTAAACAATAAATCAATGACCATAACGTGAGCACAGATCTGCCTCTCATGTGCTACAGGGTATATAGGAATATATTTCCATTAAAAAATCCTTAAGGATTCACTTCTGTCTCAATAGGGACAAGGCAAAGGAAGGGAACAGATGATGGTTTAATGCAAGAAGTTAAAGCTGACTGTCTAGAGCAGTCCTGTTATGTACCTGGCTCTCAAGCACACCCAAAGCACAGGGCTTTGTACACACCAGGCAAAGACAGCTTTGCAGGGTGCTCGCTGCTGTAGGGCTGCCCAAGACCTTCACTTAGCTGCAGTATTTGGCACAGTCACTGCAGCAATCCTGAACGATGCCTGTGTGCTTCTCAAAGCCCTTTTCCAAGTCTCTGTGTGATTTAACTGAGAGCCAATATTCTATTTCCACAATATTTTAAGTTAACAGCAAAAAAATTCTGGTCATATCTTATTACTCTGCTTGTCTTTTCCCCCAGGGCCTTTCTGCTGCCTCTGACAGCTTTCTGATTGCAGCCTTTCCTCGCCCAGCGCTGCCTCAAGTTCCATCATCCAAATTACTGTACTTTAAGTCCCCTGCAGTAACTGTGGTTATTTCCAATATCCCAACAGGAAGACCCCCGTCAAGATGAGTCATTCTTATTTCCAAGGGTGTTGTGCTGAGGCTGCTCAGAGGAAGATGCAGCAGCAGCTGCTTTGTATTAGCCTAGTGGGGGGAAAAAAGCACAAGGCCCTGCTTTCAGCTAAATTCCTTTCCAGCAATATGGACATTTTTTTCCAAAAATGATGAAAATGACAAACACTTATTCTAACAAAAACCCTGTTGGAAGCACCAGAGTCCTAAAAACCTCTGGAATTGTGCCATGATGTGCGGAAAATGGAACTGGCTATTTTAAACTTGCTGCCGTCTGGACAGAAAGCGATGCTTTGCTGTGAACTGCTGGGCCTCTGAACTGTTCATTCATGCATTATTTTTTGGCAGCCTTCACCATTTCCACAGAATCACTGGCAGCAGCCTCGCTAGAGAGCAGGTAATTCTGACCCTGCAACTTATCTACTGCTATTACTGACAAACAGGTTTTTAGCTGCATCCTAGCAGATTATTCAGAGCTGGTTTAGGATGGTGTAATGCTGCCATGAAATCTCACATATACAGATTCTCTGAAGATTCAGAATAATCCTTGCTTTCCACTCAAAGAGCACAAGAAAAACCTTTCAGCATGTTACTTCTGCAGAACAGACAGAGCCAGCTCACACAGACCTTCAAACAATGCAGCTAGAATTGGGTCAAGATGTAGCAGAAGTCTGAAAAGTTTTGATTCTAAATCAAAGATCAATTTCCAGCTCTAATTCTGCTATCTTTGAAAAGAATCCTTGCATATTATACATATATTACATAGTCACTGGAATATCATCTCATTTACTCTTGGGCTCCAGAGAGGCAGTTAAAAATAAGCAAATGCCTATGTGTATCAGCATAAGAACCCCACATTCCCAAGACTTTGAACATCACTGGAAAATTTGTCACCATATGCATGCATTGCTGAGGTGTGATATGATGTGGCTTTCTGGAGCCTCTGCAATTAGTCAGTGATATGCAAAATGAGGAATCATGGTCAGTGCACAGAAAACACAAGCAAGGCCAACCAACAAGTATCTGGATTTTCAACGTGCTGCTGAAATTCTGGTTTGGGCTCTTCTATACCAGAGCTGAGTGGGACAGCCCAAGGTCAGAGAAAGAGGATTTCAGACATGGTGGGGAAACATCTCCTAGAGTCCATCTCACATATGTTACTTTGAAAGCTGTCCTTTCAATTGCAGATGTTTGTTACATTTGTTCTTCCCAGCTACTCTTCTTTTCCCAAGTGGAATGGAAGTGGTGCCTGACAGGCTGTTTAGAAGATTAGGGATTTCTTTGTTTTTCGCTTTTAATGTTCTTGCTGAATTTATTTATAGCTTGGCTGGTTATTAGAACTTGTTCCATATGGTAATCTGGCAATGCCAAGAAAAGGATTTAAAATTAAAAAATATATTATTTCAGCAAGAATATATATTTTTGTGATTTGGAAATTCACTCAAAAGCATTGGAGGACAATTTAACCCAGCTTTTCAGGGGAGAAGTGAGGGAGGAAAGTAGCCAGAGGGTAAATGGGAGACTATATGAAAGTAAAAATTTCCTTTCATGTTGTTGGAAAGTGGCCCAAAAGCTCATTGTGTTGAAGCCTACTTCAACAAGAAAAAAGAACACAGCTTTTCTGGATTACAGGGTTTTCCAGTCTTCTGCTTCTGTAGGAAATGCAGCTATGAACCCCTGGGAGGAAAGCAAAAGGGAAACAACCCAAGAAGCAAACAATTTGGACCCAGACTAAGACAAATTACATACATGCCTGCATAACTAGAACAGAAAATACTAATAAATTACGTATTTGGGGATTTAAGCATATAGAGAAAAGGCTGTTCTGCAATGCCAAGGGGACAATAAGAAATAAGAAATTATATATATCCAGGTTACATTGAAAATTATGCTTTGATATTTCAAATGTCACAGTAATACCACAATGCAGGCTTTTGGCCCCTGCTTCAATTAGACTTGACCAAAAATCTCAGATACACATTTGATGAGGGGGCTTTGACTAGAAAAGAAAATTTCCTGCTTTGTAACTGGTTAGAATAGAGATTTGGTTTGCAGCCTACCTTCAGCATATATTTCTAAAAAAAGGAAGCACACAAGCAAAACATAACAAAACAGAAAACAGATTTCCAAGTCCCACATGCTTTTGAACAAGTATGTCACAATTTCCCCAGAGTATTCAGACGAGGATGGCAGAAGCACTGGAAAAATATATTGCACACGCAGCATCAGTAGGCAAAAATTGTATTTTTATCATCAATAAAGTAAAAAGTCTGAACTTACAGAAAAAGTACTTCTCCCATAGACAAATTATTAAAAGTGAAGACAGCATTCTCTATTCCTCCAGTTACAACAGTGGAGACCTATTTGTAGAAGAGAAAGGACTGATGAGTACAATCTTTGCCAAATTCTGACCAAAACTTCACAGGATTCAATATTATCACCAGCAGTAAGGTCAATGTGACATTCAAGAAAGACTGATTGCAGCCATTAGAGAGCTATTTGCTTTTTTGATGTCATAGTCTATTGTAAACCCAAGTAAAAATACACAGAAATCAGGTGTGCTGCTGATTTTGTTTCTATCTTGGCCACTGTGCAAAATACAGCAGCCAGTAGCATCAGTCAAAAAATACAGGTATTAGTGAACCGATAAGTAAATCAAACTTTGGGTTTCATTTCCTCACCTTGCATTTAAGGAACAAAGGAGTTTGTCACAAAACAAGTCCTAAGAGGAGTGCTGATGCATACTGCTCTCAGTTTCAAGACTTTTCAAAGACATTCAGTTATTGAGTTGGATGGAGTTTTGAACAAAGGCCAAGATTTGTGGTCTTTTACAGAAGTCTGTGAGAGCTGGTTGCCTTATGGGGTTCAGGAAGAAAACAAAACTGTTCCAGGGAAGGAGGCCTGACACACAGAGATGCATCATCTGGCTTGGCTACTGTGCTGCTGCTACCAACAAGAGCCAGCCAAGGGTCCCCAGGCCCACCAGAGAGTGGGGATCTGTCCCAGGCCCTGGGGATGCCCTCTGAGCCAAGCAGCAAGGGGGGCTGGTGCTCCCAGCCCAGTACACAGAGGAAGTGGCACAACACACTGAGGGACAGCATCATGGTGGGTGAAATCATCCCATCCCTGTTTGCACTACACAGTGACAGAGCCCTGAGGCACAAATCCCCAGCAGCCTGTCCAGCAGGAACACATCCATCACCCTGCAGTGACCCCAAGAGATGAGGGAGTGCAAGGGGAACACCCTGCTCCTGGACAACAGTAAACCCTGCTGCAGAAAATGGCACAATCTCAAGTGGTGGCTTGAACTCAATACACCTGAAGAGAAGGCAGATAATACTCAATAAAATCACACTGGACATTAGCAGTGCTCAGGCAGATTTTGTACTCCATATATGAGGGGAGGAAAAGTCCTCTGCTCTTCCCGTACTCCAGCAAAATCCATGAGATTTTCATGCCATACTAAATCATTCAGTAGTTTGCTCTTCAACACATCTCAGCTTTCATTAAGGTCACACTAATTACAGGAAAAGCCCTTGCTTGTATGAAAATGTATCTTTATATTTACAACTGCTTGCACTTTAAGACTGCCCATTATGCCCCAAACCAAGGCACAATGAATTTAACAACTACAGATTTGTTTCTTGCAATAATTGAAGGTAAATGATCCTTTTCTGTTCAAGTCTTTCATGCAAAGGCCAAACTAGGAAATGTTCTAGGCAGGTGGGACCATAAATGAGCCTTACTTATCTTATCCTATGCAAGCTATCACAGCTCCAGAGCTCAGTCCCCAAGGGGACTGGGTGCCAGTAGCCAGCTCGCTCTCAGACCAAGGCCGTGGGTCACCCCCTGGCAAGCAGGGAATATTCAGCTCTTAGTGATTAGGCAGCACTTGTGATTTCAGCTTTGCTTGCTAGGTAGCTTTTCCCTTGGCCTAAGGCTCCAGCAGACAGTAGAGAGAGGAGAAGCAGAAGATGCTGGCTGTTCCACGAGCATGGCTTTATTGGAGGGGTTCTGTGAGGGGTCTCAGCTCTTCTTCTTCCGAGTTAGTAGGGGTGCAGTATGCTACTTTTATACCCTTGGCCCGGATCCAATCCTGACCAAGGGCAAAGGTGTTAGAGTGACCATAAGTGACCAATAGTAGGGTTAACAAGATATTGCCTTACATGGCTATAGGGATAAGGTACAAGGCGGATGTCCCTGGAGACAGGAAACTTCTTTGTCGCTGTGTCAGCATTCTGTTCTCCAAGGGGCCCTGGCTAAACCCGAGGGGTTTACTACAGGACCACAAACTCCAAGACAAGATTCTTCTCTGCCTTAATCAATGGGAAGCTCAGGGTCAAAGGCTACTGCAACATAGAAGTGATGGCCAACTAAATTCTAATATTTCCTTTCTTCCCCACATGAAAATTCTTCCTGAAACATACTTTCACACACATATTTTATAAAAGTGTCAAGGTAAAAGACATATTAGGGTCATAACAGGGAATAATAGCACATCTGTGAAAATTCAATTTCTGTGCAAGTATATGCTGCATTTTCTAGTTTCTTTCCTGATCCTGCAGAAATCAGTATCTAGTGTGTGCCATCTCTTGTATGCACCAGTTTTCCATTTACCACATCCTTTTACAGTGAATGCAGTATTAATAGTGTTCTTATCCCTTCCAATAGAGCACATTGCAGCAGTAAAAATACTGCAGGCAAAATAGGATTATCATAGCTTACATCCACAGCACAGGACATGTAAGGTCAAAAGTTTTCCTTGATTATGGATATCCCAGTTGAGATACCACCCACCTCATTTTTTGAGACTACTTAGCATTCTCTCTGCTTTTACGCTGACAGCAAAAACTTTATGGACTGCAGTTATGGCCATAAGCACTCTGTATTTTCTAAAATAAGATCCCAAGAACATTTAGTCTAACAAAAAATTAATGACAAGCTTGAGTCAATGAGAGTGTGGTTAGTGGGTGTGCTGGCATTAAAAGAGAACTCAGAAGAACCAGCAGAGAGATTGCCAAGATCTCCTTAAATGTGCCCACCTCTCCCCAGAAGGAAACCACTTTTCCCTTCCTCATCCAGTCCCTGTATCATTCAGACTACCCAGACACCAAAAAAGATACACTTTGGTGTCAGGACCACCCCTCCAACTCACCATTCCTCGACACAATTCACAAATAAGCAGTTTCCCTACAGAGAGAGGTGCCATGGTGCTTAGCCATGCATTGCTGCAGATGGATTTATGTCATTTCCAGTGCACACCACTGAAGAGGGAGGTCTCCTGCCAGCAGCTGACACAGTGCCAGGCTGAGATCTGTAATGTGGATTGTGGACCCTGCTCAAGTGCCTGCATGATTCTCCCAAGTAGGAGCACAGAGCTTTTTCCCACCAGATGACAAAGGATGATAAAGTGGGAATGAGAGCAGCTCCATCCTGTTCCTCTGCACAGAGCCTGTCAAAGCCATGAGCAAGTGGGTCTGTGGGACAGCAGTGCTTTTCTTCCTGCCACAGAAAAACCAGCAGGACTTGGAATTTCAGGGAGGATCACTGAAGAAAAAGGCTCAGGTATAATTCAGTCCATGAAATTAAAAAGAATTGAGGATGAGAGGTGCAGGACACAAAGCAATCACTGCCCTTACTTGTGTGCTGTCTGGGGAAAAGGGCCAAGAGGAAACAGTTTTATTGCCCCATGACTTAACTGAGCCAGGGGAAATACAGGGACACTTCTGACATGGATCATTATCAGTGAAGCTGCATAGCTCCTACCATAGCCTGTTCATTCTACATCCCTCAGAGACATAACCCTGCTTTTCAGTGGCCTGCATATGAATGAATTACAGGAAAAATTATACACTGCTCAGTCTTGTTCTACTCCAATGTACAAAATCCTTGCTGCCTGGCCTGGAAGGAGAAAGGAAGTTTAACATTTTTCTCTGGGAAAAACCTTGGCAGTGGTTTGTCCCATCATCCAGCATTCCACGAAGTCCAGAGGAAACACTTTCAAAAATACCACCAGAAAACATCTAGAGTCTAGTTATAACCTGCTTCCTGCTGCTTTCATCATGTCCTCTCTGCCCTGGAACAGTTTAGCCCTCCTACACTGCAGAAAATGGATGGTGAGGGGAAAAGATATAAAGAAGTAAATGAGTGGACAAGATGGACACATCAACCACTCAAAGCTCCCATAGCTAACACAGGAAAAGAAAAAAAGCTATCAAGGTAGTATCAGCATGTAATCCTGATGACAGAGCATCACACATTAACCCAATTCCTTCCAAGAAAAGAAGTAAAGGTTATAGGAGTAGGAATTCCCTGCTGCAAGACTGCAGAAAAACCTCAGAGAGTATTTCTTTATTCATGGCAGGGTTTAAAAAACAGTGCCTATTGGCTCTGGCACAGATAGTATATGTCACACACACAAGCACAGGCAGCAGCCCTTCTGTGCTGTAGCATCAAAACAATGTTTGCATGAGCCTAGAAAACCCTCGGCTCCTGTCCCACAGGGGACACTCAGACAAACTATAAAAGTGTGTCTGAACTCATTTCTGGCTTCCCACATTTCTGTGCTGCACAGAATTCTTCCTGAGTCTACCCCAGCCAGATCTGTGAGTCCATACACACACTCTCTGGAGGCCTGCAAAGCATTCTCTGAGCAAGCATTAAAACAGATCTTCTGAAATGATTACAACTTGAAACATTGGAGCAAAAAAATGAAAAGGGACCAACTGTCTGGATAGCCTGAAACCCATGCATGCAAAGGTTCCAGCAATGGAAGAGGGCTCTCCAGTGCAAAATTAAATTCAGCCCTCACCTCATCTTTACTTCATTGAAAACCTTTGCTCCTTGATGATCAGAAAAGTTTCAAAAAGCTGCATTGTCTGTGAGCCACAGTGCCTGCTCAGACACACATATATGTGTGTGGGACAACACAGTGCAGGATGGGAGACTGCAGTCGCAGGGAATGTGAGTAACATGGACAGGCAGCACAGAGCTGCAGCATGAAACAGTCCAGCAGAGACCTTATAGCTCTCAGTAATACCTAAAGAGCTGCTGTTTTCTCCAGAGAGCACCACTTGGAGAAGTCTGGAGCCAACCACTGTCTTCAAGGAAGAGAATTTCCATTTCATGTCTTGTCTCCAGTGGAAACACCATTAGCCTGGAAGGATTTGAAAAGAATTCCCATAGTATGAAATATTTTAGGTTTACAAGATAGATGTGACCGGGTTTAACTATTGGTGAATTGATTTCTCAAATATTTGTCCTGGTTCCTAGAAGATGCCCAAGCTCTTTGGCACCAGTCACAGCTGTGCTGGACACCATGATAAGAAGTGAAGAAAATATATGGTCATGGTGCAGTGCACAATTTTGGTCAGCCTAGAGAGATCACATGAATGATAAATAGTTTGCAACCACTGCCTGTGACACCAGTCAATACCAACAGCCCAGTCAGGTAACAGATAATGCTTTGTAGGTGTCCTGGGGCAGCCCTCAAGTCTCCATTTTCCATTCATCGAGGCTCAACCCAGAACTCTTCCAGCACTGTTGTCACACTTTCTCCCCCAGCACAGATGAGGCTGCTGCTCCCCTGATGGGTCTGTACTAATGTTCTTACCAAAATATAGACTAACACACTGCCATCACCCACCTTAACCACCATCAGTGGGAAAGAAATGCAAGTAGAGGCAGTTGGCTTTACCACATAAAAGAAAGAGGCGCAGGAACTATCAACTATTTAAAGATTAACTGCATATCTCTCAGGCTGGGAGAACCAGGAGATGAGGCACTTGCCATAACAGCATCAGCAGAGTCCCCAGAAAGGCAAGTTGAGTTTGATGCCAAGCCCTGTGTGCCTGATCCTTTGCTGCAGATGATCCCACAGGACCCCGACCATTCCCTAAAATGCCTTGGGGCTTTCTTGTTCTCTGCTCTGCAACAGAAAGTGGCAGCTGCTCCTCCCCAGGACAGCCTGGCCTTGAATCCTCTTAGCTGCAACATCATGTTCTTACAATCAGGCACTGTGTCAAAACAATGTCTTTTGGTTTATTTTTTTTTTATTTATAAAAGATAAACACCTCATGGGAAAGGCAGGCTGGCAAAACACAAATCTACATCCTTTCTCCATTTATTAAGAATTGTGAAAAGCAAATAAATGTTTTGCTGGGAAAAGTGAATGTTCCAGCAGCCACATATGATCTCATTCTGGCACTGTGCTCATATGCTAGTTGAATCTCACAATGCAGTTTCAGACACCTGCATGCTGTGTGCATCTGTATTTCTCTCCCATATTTATGCAAAACATATTGAAGATAGGTACAATGCTGTCAGAAGAGAGAGCAGAAACTGCTCTTACAAACACATCAGTAGTCATGGAATTTCAGAGCCTAAAGAGAGAGTTGATAATTTCAATACCACAAACCACCACATTTCCCAGTGGCAATATATTTCTAGCATCACTAGGAACTACATGTTCTTCCCACAGTTATTTCCTTCTGCATCTGTAATACCTTGTTTTCTGAAGTCATTTCATTGTGAATGTAGAGAAGTCAGGTAACAGCTGTAGATGGAGAGGGAAACAATCCAGGAAAACCTTGTGTCACTCTCTGGTCTTGTTGCTGCAATTTCAGGAATAGAGGCAGCCAGTTTGTTTGCTTTATAACCTGCAGGAAAAGACTAAAACTATGAGCTACAGCCTGCTAGATTTTCTACAACATCCCAAGACCAGAAAGAAATTAATAACACGAAGAAATACATGGAATATCTTCTTCATTACAGATAGGAAGTGTGCTGAGGACTGTTATCTTGTCAGTAATCAATAACTAAAGAACTGCCTGACTAAGACACTTATTTGAAAAATTCACAGAAGTGCTAGGATTTGTTAGAGAGCACTGCAGTGGAGAGTTTGATCAGCTCCAGAGGCAGTGGAAAATGCCACCCATGTTTATATAAATGTATGACCAGAAAGCCCACTCAAGGTGTTGTAATAACTGGTGCAGTTCTGATACTGTACTCTAGGTATCTGATAATAGCATTGTTTCAAAGTGATTACCAGGAGTTATCCATACAGCTAAAGAGGGAACATATCTATTGTGTGTCTTCAGAGAACAGTTACACCAACCTGATGCAAATCTAAGTGCCTTTCTTTATCTCCCTTTACGAGACCACCCTCCACAGCACTCCATCTCTTCCCTTATCATTTTCCAGTGAAAGATGTACTTAAAGCCTTTTTTGTTCGTTCCAATACTTGCAGAAACATTTTTCTTTTGCTCTTAGGGCTGCCTCTCTTTGTGAACTGTTCTAACTGATCACTCCATTACACCAGTCCATTAGTCCTTCTTGAAGAACATCCCCCTGTACTCACAGCTTTGTCATAGTTGCACAGAGCCTACAGCCTCAGCTCAGCAGCTGAGGGACTCTGGCTGACCTTCTCACCATGGGTATGTGTTGCAACACCACTAAATTGTTCACGCCATCCATAATACACAAGGTATTAAGGTGTTCTCAGCATAATTCCTCAGTGTGACTTCTCACAGTAACATCCAGTCTCTTGAAAATTACTACTGCTGTACTATTTACTTTCTGGATAGGAAATAAACCTACTTGAATCTCAAGAAGAAAGAATTTAACTAAACCTAAGGAAATTATTTTTCTTAAAGTAACACCGATTGTGTGAGGTTTTTTGTATGCATACAGTCTAATACACACATACAGTTAGAAGCTGAAGTAAGTTAAAGAAAAAATGTCACTGCTGAATAAATGGCAGTCCTAAAAAGTCCTAAAAAGTGCAGAGTCTTACTCGGTTTTTTCTCTTCTTTTTTCAGCAATAGGTCCTACAACACCAATTTTGTCCCTATTTCCAGTTGCTGTAGATGATGGGTGATTAAGATTTCATTCACAACCATTTATGCTAGCATGTCTTGAGACAAATCTGTAAAGGTAAATTGCATGCATTCATTTAAGTCTCAGACATCAAAGAAACTAAGATGAACCTTAAGCAGATTGCTTTTCAAAAACCAATTTTAAAGCCAGTCTCATGTTTTTGATCATTCTGAGCTGGAGGTAACTCAAATCATTTTCTCTCCATCTAACCTTCAGCATTGCTCACTGTTCTTCCCATGTGCTGAATGAAAAAAGAGATCAGCAGATCAATTACTTAAAGCCTGTTGTAAAATGGCTGCATGCATTTTATAAGATTCATATTTGCTGTGGAGGATGATCAGTACAGATATTTATCGTGTAGTGAGGATGTAGCAGAAAGATTAATTCTTGGAAGAAATTCAGCCTGGCAAATAAGGTACCATGCAGATACTGTCCATATATCAAACCATATCCTCTCCAGTAAGATTGACAAGGCTGTTCACACACAGCAGCAATACCTAGGCCTGACCTGGCTGCAAGAGTGAAGGCACTGCATGCAAAAACTGCTGTAATTCTTGCTGTCAGTCCCACCTTTCTTCAAAGAGAGAAGCAAAGTACAGTTCAAAGAGGTTTGAAAAGGGTTTTCACCCCTTCCAGTAAAATTGTTGCCAGTCTCACTTTGTCAAAGGTCTCTCATCAAAATGTGCTCTTTTGAACTGATATAGTTCCTGTGCTACCCATAAACAAGGAAAGTCTGAGAATCCTTTTAAATTCAGAAATGCCACAATACAAAAGTCACTGAAACCAATTTTTTAAGCCCTTTTCTTTTTTTTTTTTTTTTTTTTTTTTTTTTTTTTTTTTTTAATTTAGAATGCTTGATGTCTTTGCTGTCCCAACAGATAGGTAGTTAAAAGGAAGGCAAACTGTTTAAAAAGAAAAAGGGGGATGTGTGGAAACCATACAACAAAGTAGCTACAAATGGGGCACTGCTGTAGAACTCCACTTTTGAGACACAGGAGCAAGGGAATAAATCAAATAACTCAGACTGTCCAAGGCAATATGATGGAGCGTGGAATTTTTGGCACATAACAGTCTCATGATTAATGAAAACACAAATAAAAATCAATGGCTGAGTTGTTCAAAGAACAAATTTTCCCTAGCAGTAAAAAGACTTGAATACTGGCTGCCAGCCTAATTTCATTAGGAAATGCATTCCAATTAATGGAAGCTCTGCAAACAAGAGATAATTACTAAGGCGAGACGGAGGAAAGGCCTTACAGCCTTTCAGCTTCTCTTCCTTGGCTGCAGCTTGCCCTTTTCTCCATCCAATCCATTTAAGATGGGGTTCATTGGAATTCTGTAAGTGCATTTTCCAACCTCCTCACCATTCCTGCTGCACAGGAGTCTCCTTGCCTGCTTCTGTCATTGGCCTCATCCCCCCCTCACACTATGTACTGTAAAGTTTCCCATGCTGGGGAGGGATGTGTTTGTTCTCACATCTCAGTGTCTGAATGCCATTGTTTGAATGGCACCAGTTGTGCCATTATTTCTGTGCTACTTGTTCATATTCATTTTGATGCTACATTTCCTGTGCCAAATTAAATACTGGCACAGACAGGTGCCTGAAATCAAAGTTGTGCCTGCTTATGCTCTGGTGAATTTAGCTTTTTCACTTTCATGATTTCATTTCCCAGGAAAACAGCAATTATGTAACCTTAGTAAAACACGCCAACAATATTAAGCTCACTACTGCACTCCTTTCACCCCAAGGGCTTCTTTCAATGGGAGGATGGAAAGTTTCTTAAAACCAAACAAGCAACCCAGACCTTTTGTTTTAACAGACGTGCTTCCCTGTTCCATCTGCACGTAGGCAGACACTTGAGGTGCTTTGCCTCCCTCACATCCCCTGAATGCTGTGCTCTCACCAGCTCCACCACATCTCTCTCACAATCAGTCCTGGCCTTGACCCAGAGGATGCTGGACAGCCCATCATGAAGGTGTGCAAAGAAGTGCCTCCTGCAGAGCTCAGCAATGAGGAGGAACCATACTTGAAGTCCTTCCATTGCACACCAGAAGATGCTGCAGCCAGGGACAAGGCAGGAGCTTGGCAGGAGCTGCATCCCACTTGGGTTTTTCACCCCGCTGCTCTGCAGAAAAAGTTCAGTGACATCCATCTATACAGTGAATAAAGCCTAAGTGGCTGCAACTCCATTCTCTTGCTCTCTTTGATGCCCAGCCCAAGCTGAGTGCCCATGGACCCAGAGGCTGCTGTGTCAGCTCACATGGGCCAGCATGGCACCCCAGGGCTCAGCACTGACTCCTGTGCAGTGAGGGTGCTGCCACTCTCTCAGCTGCTTCCAGCTACCCTGGGTGTGGAAACACATGGGTCAAGGCTACAAAAACCAAACATGAGCATAGAGGCAACCCTGCTGCTTTTGGGAGACCTAAATCTCAGTGGGACATTCACTTCATCATCTGTTTACATTTAACTTATTTGAAAACCCAAGTGTTTGTCCACAGCCACCACATGGCATCACCTGTACCCAGTATCTTCCCTAAAAGGCAAAATAAAGGGTGTACACAGAAAAAGCATTGGCTTTAACAGAATCATAGAATTGTTATGGTTGGGAAAGACCTTTAAGATCAATTCCAACCATCAATCTAGCACCACCACCATCTTCACCATTAAACCATGTCCTCATGTGACATAGCTTCATGTTATTTGAACACTTCCAGGGATGGTGACTCACTCACCTCTCTGGGTTGTCTTTTTCAATATTTTATAAGCATGTCCCTGAAAAAACTTTTCCTAAAATCTAAGCTAAACCACCCTCGGTGCAACTTAGAGCCACTTTGTCTCATCCTGTTACATTTTACTAGAAGAGACCAAGCCCTACCTGCCTGAGAGCAATAAGGTCTCCCCTGAGCCTCCTTTTCTCCAGGCCAAACAACCCCAGCTGCCCCTGCAGCTCCTCATAGGACTTGCACTCCTGCCCTTTCACCAGCTTTGTTGCCCTTCTCCGGACTCATTCCAGGGTTTGTGGCAAGGGATACAGGACTAATTCACCAATTCTAATCATGTGAGTCACTAATTAAAAAAAAAAAAAAAAAAAAGAGCAAATTAAAACAAAACAAAAATCAGACAAAAACATCAGCCTGTATCACAGGCAGCAGCAGCACTATGGTAACCATTGTGATGCCATACACTGCCAGTTTCCAGAGGCTGACCAGCTCTCCACATGCATTTTAGACACGGCTCTGCAGTTCCGAGTGTTGGGTCAGATGTGTAATGTACCTTTCTCTCCCACTGTGGCGATACGAGCTCATCATTTTAAAGGTCTTCCCTGGCATGGCTGCCAGGCTGTTTGTCTGAGCTGCAGTGGTATTTTTGGAGACAAAGACTTGGACAGGGTGCAGGACAGGTGGCCTGGCAGCAGTGGTAGGAAGCTATCAAACCGCGCAGCGTACATTTCAAAACACAAACCAGGGGGAGAGGAGATAAATCATTTACTGTATTTAACTTAGCATATTGCCACTTTTTGTGACTCATATAGTCCTGCGGAAGACTTCCCAGACAGGTTAAGCCAAGTTTGAAAGAAAGACGATGTAAAGCTTACAGACTGCCAGGCATTTGTGAAGTCAGTAGGCATAAAGGCATGGAGGCAGCACTGAAAACAACAAAACTGAAAATGGGAAGGCATGTGTATCAGCCCATCTTCCTTCCCTCTCCCTGGGTTTCTGTGCTTCACTGGTCAAAAATAAACCTGAACCATCCTCTGAAGGCCAGTGCAAAGAGGCATCAGCCACAAAAAAGCATCAGTACCTTGCACTCCACCTGAAGAGTCTGTCCACAGCACTGCTGTGGCCAAGCAAACCAGGCCAAGCAAACCCCCACCTCCTTCCAGGGGCAGGGCTGGACACCTGCCATCATGTCACCAGGTCACTTGGCCAGAGCTGGTGGGCACCCACAGCACAGTCAAGCTACAGGTGGCCCCGATCTGCAGCCAAGCACACACAGGAACCACCTGGAACCACATCCACAGCAGGACCAAGAGTGCAGCAAAGCTGGGGCTCAGTGGAAAATGTCTCACACAGCCCCTCTTGTGCTGTGCCCAAGCCTTGAGACACTTGTGCATCCCACTCCTGGTTACCCTTTTACTGAAGGCCTTCTCAGCAGCAAGCAACAAACAGCAAAAAGCCTTCTGACTGAACTGCAAAGGCATCCTTCTCTTTCTGGGGTACTCAGAGCCTCCAACTCTGCATATCACTGGAGATATACTTGCAGTTTACAGAGGAGGCTGTCGGGCACACTTGACTGGAATAAACATGATGTGAGATTTGCAAACCCAGGCACAGTGCAATTTTTTCCCTCTCAGCCCAATTCAAATAAAAAAATTTCAAACTAGGGGCCTCTTTGGGAAGACTGCATTGCATAGCAATTCTTCTGAAGGTAGTTAGTTTTAATCCAGTTACCAAGAGCTACACTAATTCTGTGGTTTTCATTTTAAGATAAATTCCTTGAAAATCAAGATTTTCTGCACACTGGAACTTTTGTCCCCCTTTTAAATGTGCAGGCTGTTCCCAGCTAAATACAACAAAGGGGAGGCACCACCAACCTACTCAAATCCAACAAGATTCATGACAGATGCAGCCAGACAAGGGAAGCCCAAACTGGAGTCCCTGCACAAGAAAAAATTATCCCATTAAAACAACCACAATGCCAGATACCAGAGTGCTCATGGGGTGGAGAGATTTCATTGCAGCTCAGCAGCGCGTAAAGCTTCAAGCAGACCTCATTGCTAGTTAGTCACAGGGTAATGCAAATACAAGGCACAACACTATAAAAACAATCTTGTGCAGAGCTGCCCCCATTTCACAGAACAATTTATGAAAAAATTAGGATGTCACACAATGCTGCATGCCCTACAGCATGTGAAATTATCTTTACCAGACAAACTTATAAGAAAAGCCATCAGCTATACTTGGCTAGACATTTTCCCCACATCCTTCACTAATTTATATTGCATTCATAAATTCACTGACTGTGCTGTCTCTCTCTCTCCCTCCCTGACCCATCTCAGCCTGGCCCAGAATGGACACCAGAATAACCTGCTATTGTTTCCAGGGTCATCACAAGTGTGCCCCCGCAATCCTTCATTCTTTTATTGCAAATGCACACTGCTTCCATGCCTGGTTCTTTCTTCCATCTGAGTCAGGAGAATGAATCATCAAAAATGCTATTGTCAAATGCTTTCTATGAATTATGTTCTGCACTGCAGTGGCTTTCTCTGCTCAGGATTCTCCAGTTTATTGGTATTCCTCTGTGGGATTGCTTTTTGAAATCACTAAACCAAAGTCTGATTATCCCCAAAAGGGGGCAGCCCATTTTAAGCCATTTTTAATGGGCATGAAATTGAAAGCAGAAGCCAGTTTGTTACATGACTGATGTCAAAAAGTAACATCACCATAGGTGTCCAGAAAATATTATTGGAAAAAAATTGAATATGTATTATATGTAGATATTATATAACTCAGCAATATCTGATAAACAGGATACCAGTAAGTCCCAGGAACACATGCAGCAACACACAATACCTACTGCTGTATTTGTCAGTCTCACTTTGTTTCAAGGGCATTTGCCCTCATCAGGAATCTGGGGTACAGAAGAGAAGGAAGTGTTGCTGATCTTTGGTGTACAAGTTTATCCTATTAATATTCTTTAGCAAGTACAGACAATTAAGAATTCTGTGTGGGTTTTGATCCCCTGACCCTGCCTGGAGTACAAACTGAAGGTGCTGAATGACCTAAGTGAACTAAAATCTGCACCTCCTAAAGGCCATACATACACCAAAATTAGACATCCTTGCTCATTATTTTGATGTTGAACAACTAATATAAAAAGACAAAACTATTGTAAAAAAAGCAGAGTATAGAGATTAAAACTAGATAGTTTTAGTCTAGAAATAAGGCACATGTTTTGAACAATGAGAGCTTATGAAATGAGAATTCCCATAGAGCAGAAGCCTAACAACATCTGTGTATTAACTCTTCTTTGAAGCTACTATCTCTTTCTCAAGACTTTAAATTTTTAAGACTTTTTTTAAGGTTGCGTGCCTGTGACAGGTAATTCATGTCACAAATAGAAAGTTATTTCAGTTATTTTCAATTTCATTGCTTTTCTCTCGAATAAGTAGTCCTCCAAAATTGCTCTGCAAAAGCTTGTATTAGATCCTCCATCATTTGCCCTGGCAGATCAAAGCTAGATGACTTTCTAGCAATACAAAGTCAGATGCAAGAATCCCTGGATCTCTTTCATGCTGAAAGTCAGACTAGAGGAACACAGCTCTTTTCCTTCTTACTGTCTATGACATGAAAGTCATGATCACCACCTTTTCTTATGTTCAACCAGGTATTTAAGCTAGGTCCTAATGAAAATATCATCCTAAAACAATTAAATACTTATTTAAACAATAACATATTTAGAGTGTCAGGAAAGAATTTAATTTCTTCATAAACTCCACCTTATGCTACTTCTTTTTTATGAGGACACAGAAGCAGAATATATTATTAGAAAATAATTATGTTGGCCCTCAGGAATGTAAAAATTGAAAAAAACAAAAGTGATACCATTTCCAGTATAATGACTGTAAGGAGACCAGAAAACAGCATAAAGTATATCCGTTTTAATGACAAAGGCTGTAATGAGAAAAAGAAAAGTGAAAAACTAATCTGCTTCAGAAGTCTGCACAATCTGATCCTCCATCAATTATCTATTCCAATCATGTAGAAAAGAGTTTCTGTCTACAGAACAAATCCACTCTGGTAGTTAATCCTGCTGTCTTGTAGTTCCCCCTGGAGACCTGAGGATACAAAGCATTATGTCCCTGGGTAGCACTGTGCAGCCACAGTTTAACAATTCCCTCATCACATCCTTGCCATGTGTATCTCCGGGAAGCACAGAGACAATGACAATCCCACACACTGATTTTATCCCATGCTGATGCAGCAGGAGCCCAGCTTCCAGCCCTGCCTTACTCCTTTGCAGCTGAACCTACCAACACACTCCCTGCTCAGCAGGAGGCTGCAGCCACAGCTCCGGCTCTGCCTCACACCATCAGCTGCCTAGTGAAATGCTCCAGGTCATGAACATTTGCAAATTAAACATCATAATGGGATCTCTGAATTACCAGATAATCACATTAAATCGCTTTTTTCTGAAAATTACATACCTCAACTGATACAGAAATTAAAATGCAATAAATAGGATACAACCTTTCCCACCTGTGCAGGACTGCTGAACTATGAAATTCCCTTCACTGTTTAAAGTACCTAGTTTATAAAGGCCAGTAACTCTTCAACACATTTTGCTTTTATTTGTAGTCTGGTAAAGGCCTCTCTTTTTTCCTTGCAAACATGCCACTTTTGTGATCTCATTTCTTCTTTCATCTGCCTTTTGTCACACAGACCCTTTGAGTGTGACAGTGGTTGTAATTCCCTTCCATCTTTTTGTAGTTTTTCCTTTGGAATTAGCATCCCAGGTTATAGAAATAAAAAGTACCTCATATACGAACTTGAGCATGTCCACTTACTGATAGCTTGTGCATTTTATTCCTTTCCTACTAGGCATCTTCTTCATTTGGGCTTTCAATTATACAGAATTTCATCTCAGCAGAACTTTTTATTACATGGTGGTGAGATCAAATAGTAAACCACAGAAGATCTTTATAGACAGAGTACACTGCATTTAATATATGTGGGATATGAAAGGTTTTGTATATAAACAGCTTTTTAGCCCTACGTAATATATTTCCAGCAAGGGTTTTTTTACTGAACCAATATCTTCTCAATTATCTTCAGATCAACACAGTATTTCCTTAAAAACATCCATATGTAATTTAATATCATAATAACCTTTAAATGTAAAGCCTTTTCAAAGTAACTATTTAGCTTCTCATGGCCTATATTTATCAGAGAACATGATTCCAAAACAGATTTCAGACTACAGTATTCCTTGATGCAGAATAAATCTTCATATACTCACAGAAACACCACTTAAAGAATTTAGGAGACATTAGGAAACATTTTCCACCCAGAGGCAATTGCATTAAAAAAAAAAAAAAGGAAGCAAAATGTTTTACTGATTTTGATTCAGTTACATGGAACCACAAAACAGCAGTAGATTTTTAGTTACAGATGGAAAATTTTCTGCCATATCATTGTTCCCATTATCCTGAGGTGGTCTATCCTCAAATACCACCACCAACAATGTCACTACTGCACTTTTTTCTTCTACTACTACTACTCCTACTTTTTTCTTCAACTACTGCATGTTCTTCTTCTTCCTCTCTGTACCTTCCCTTCATATCTTAAGAAATAAGGTTTTGGCATCAGAAAAATTCTTTGTAATTCTTTGACTCTGTAAGCTTTTCTGCCCATGGAAGACTTTCAGTCCAAGACAACCTCTCCAGGAATTATATTCTCCTTAGTTAATTGTATTCATGTTAATACAACATTTAGCTATAAACATTTACATGAACACACATGGACCCACTCTCTGTAAAGTAGCCTTGAGCTGGCCACATGTGCCTCTCCAAACTGAGTGGGTTGGGGTTGAAGCTATGACAACGTGTTTTCAGATGTGAATTTGCAACAAGGGAAGACAAAAAAAGCACACAAAACGCACTTTACTTGATCCATTTCTTCAGAGTGTTTGAGCAGCTGAGGAACAGCTGGGACTGAAGCTCCAGCATGCTGCAGTGTCCCAGCTCCCTGCCCTGCCCTGGCATTCTGTACCTGACACACACAAGCCTTGCCCAGCACAGATACCCTGACGGTGCCTGGGGCCCACCCATGTCCCGTGGCATGCACAGGCCTATTGTTTTCACTCAGCTGCTTACAATCACTCATAAGTCTGTCAAGATTCATGAGCACTTCTCACATACAATTGTGGGAACAGAAGTTCAACTTCCATGCCATTTTGCTCCATGACAAACAGTGCTGATCTTTAAAGCTTGGGAAAAAAAAGAATATTTTATGACCTCATTGCAGCTCTTCCTAGCTGTGACCCTGATGTTTGTGGAAAGAGCAAAGAATCACATGCCATACATCTTGCTAATCCATTCAGTTCTTGTGTTAGGAATCATCCATAAATAGTTATTGCTCATAGAAAATACTTGTGCCCCTAAGGCTGGGTGCTAGGTTGCAACCAGAAAGCTCCTAACCAGTATTGCTCTTGGTATGTATGCCTATGACATTAGTATGTATTTCTCTTCCATCAAGGTTAGTCAGTATCTTTCATACAGATGATTTAATAAGCAAAATGTTCTGAGCAGAGGTATCAGCCAGGTGAACAGAAGTTCTCCCAGGTAAGTGTGCAACGCCTGCTGGTGGGCAGGTCACTGGAATACAGACACACAGAGCAGCAGCACTCTTGGCTTCTCAGTAAGGACACTGATAGTCCTGGCTACACATGAGACAGCCACAGCCAAGTTCACTCTTCTCACAAGATACAGAAGACTATCTTGCCAGAAAAATGAGATAAAATAGTAAGTTGTAGACTGTAACACTAAAAGACCAAGACACAAGACTAAGAGAACATTACACTAAGCTCCAGTTGAACAGCACAGTCCTTTATCAGACACCTTCAGTCCAGCTGTAAAACAGCAGGGCACAGCTCAGCACAAACTGGGGTGAGCAAAAGAAAGCAACTGGATCTTCTTTTTAAGCCTGATGGCAAATTATCAGTTCTCATAAGAAATTCAATTTGTGGCAAAAACTGGGGAGAAAGGATCATTTTAAGGCATCACTTCACAGAGGAGAAAGAGAGTTCTACCAATGTTACAAACAGTTCCAATGTGTAAGTGTTGCTGCAACTGCTGGAGAATATAGACTGTGCATGTTGTAGGCTGCTGCCACTGGTAAACTGACACGGGAATTGAACATAAACACAGACTAGGATTTAATGCAGTAACTGAAACAGGGATAGAGTGAGGAAGGATGTATTTTTATGGTCACAGGGAAAAAAGCGTAAATTTGTTCTTGAGGACAAACATGGAGGGACACGCTTTCTATTTTGATTTTTATAAATTAAAAAAACCCAACTATTTGAAAAAGAATTTATCATCACAGTATAAAAAAGATTCTCACTGAGACCAACACCTGAAATTTGTTTATGCATTTGCTCTTGGGTACTTATCAAATTTTGTATTTAGTGGTGTCATCAGCACGGTCCAGTGGATAAAAGAGCAGCTTGAGACTCATTGATACTACCCCTGGCTCTGTTTCTAGGTGATCTGGGCATGTAATTTCAAAGTCCTCTGCAAAGCAAGCCAGCTTCATTATTTTCAATTTTAGTAGGATGGAAGGATAAATCGTTCCAGTGGGCAAAAGTGGGAAAGAAATGGCACGTACAATTACTAACTGTACTAATTGTATATGAAATACCTGGATTCAACTGAGGAGCATTTTCCATTGCTTTAGCAAAAAGGTGAAAAACATGCAGGTGAACATTAACTGTTCTAAATGCAAAACATTTTCATGCATTACTCTCAGCCCTGTCAGTAGTGAACAGCATTAACAAAAACTGAACAGATACAGCTGTAGTTTAATGCAATGGACTTTCTAAATTCTAATTCTAGTTCTTGAGGATGGGAGCAGAACCTCATTAAGATCCCTTGGGCTCATCATGATATCCAAGTTGTAACTCTGAAATTGGTTTTTCTTTCTGTCACCAAACATTTCAACATTAAGACATTTCAATATAATCTTAAACAATCACAGCTCTGAAGAGAGCCACAAAATTCTTTCATAGGTAAGCAATATAAACACAGTCACAGGAAAACTCTCTACTAAGGTTTTCATACAACCTCTGTCAAGCAGAATGCAGAATCTCCTCTAGCCCAACATAAAAATTTCATCTTTGTCCCTTACTGCACTTAGTCAATTCAGAAGCCTTGCCTCAGTTGGGCACTACATTCATCTGCTCTGGTTACAGGCCAAAAAAAACAGAGAACAGAAGGAATAATAAGTCAAATTCCTGGTCTCTTTGTCCAGGGTATTTAGGAAGGCTCAAGAAACATGGTAAGAGAGCAACAGGAGAGGGGAGTACAGACATTCCTTATGTTCTAAAGCATGACCTTCCCTGCTTTCATTCCTGCCAGTAAAAACATGAACATAAAACCAATTCTTTGATATAATATCTGAGTAGAGCAAGAGATTACATTAAGTTCTATCAATATTCAGAGGCCTGAATAAAGCTCCAAAGTTCTCTAAACAAATAGAGGTCCTCTTGGAAATGGCCATAAATTGCACAAAAAACCACCTTGAACTGAAGTAATGTTTTTTTTATTTGACAGGAGTCTCTAAGAGTTCAGATCTGAAAAATACAAGTCTTCAAAAATCACAGATCTTTTTGACTGGAATTTATTTTTGCATCATGTTTGTACTGTTACTCATATTCCAGTGGTGAGTTCACCTCACTGTTACAAAGACAAACCTTGCTTGCTCAGTTTCACCTTCTAGACAGTGCATTTCATCAGGCTGGCATTGACTACAGTGAAGAATTCCTTCCCCTGTGATGAACCAGAACAGGTACTAAAACAGAGCAAGAAAAACTGGGCCAGCTCTCTTTGGTGAATCAAGCAGATAGTGAACTTGGGTTCCATTTTTTCTAATCCTTTCCTGTCATGACATTATCTAACCCCTCTTCTCTCTCTTAACAGCAATAAAATGTACATGTGCAAAATACTTCTCTATCCTTAGTATTGTCATTAAATCTCTAAGAGCCACAGCAGCCCACTAAAACCTCACTCAGGGTACACTACAGCTTGCACCCACTTTACTAACACCATCAGATCCCTTTGCATCAGATAGCTTTTCTCTTTCTTACATTTACTGTGGAAAACTGATATTGTTACCATCTATGTCATCAATAAAGTGCTAAATAGTCACTGCTAATAACCAGTTCTTATAGGATCCTACAGAAAGGTACACACTCAGTGAGGATTACCCATTTACAGTCATGTTTCATAGCCTGTCTGCCAGCTTTTAGTCCATTTAAGAAGCATCAAATTGATTTCATTTCAGTCTAGTCACTTGATCAAAAAATCATGCCTCACAGAAGCATATTATATATTACTTCAACGCAATGGCATTGATCGAACTGTTTTTGTTATCTCTCAAAAAAGAGAATAAAGAAAGGAACAAAAAGGCAGGTTGATAAAATCTATTTTCCAAAAATCACGGGTGACTAGACTTAAAGAATGATAGGAAGCTTAAATGTAGCCCAGTGAGAGAATTTCCTTCATTTTTTCCAGGACCAGAGCCAAATTGATAGGCTTCCAATTATCCAGAAGATTCCTCTTGAAAGCATTGGTGACAAATTTCCAAGTTCACTGTAATTTTTCCATGTTTCAAAGCATACTGAAAAATTCAAGCTTCATAACCCAAAGAACTCTACAGTGAATTCTGTAAAAACTTGTGGGTATTAGTTGTCAGGTCCAGATGTTTAAACAAGCCAAACAGTAGCAGAAGAGCAGCTCCCACAGCAGAGATGGAGGAGGCTGTTTTGTGCTTTACCATCACCACCAGCTGAGATACAGTCTAGTACTTTATCCTCTACTGACACCTGAAGAAAAGGTGATTCAATGAATACTTTCCCTAATTCTAATAGACATTTTTCAACCAACAACAGCCCACTCTTTTTTCAGACTCCTTTTGTTCTTAGTAGGCTTCTTTAAAATAAAAAAAAAAAAAAAAAGAAAGGCAAGAAAAAGGTATTTCATCCATTATTCCATTCACCATTGAGATTTCTGTGTGCCTTTATCAATTTCTTAAAGTACTTAACTTTTATTTTATAGAAGATTCATACTCCTACTGTCTCACTTGGGGATTTCCATAGCAGTAATTTTTCTTTGTTGGGTTTCCTTTATCTTTTTGGTCATCAAGTCTAACATTCTTAGACAGGAAAAAGCTGTTTTATCATTTTTATTTGTCTTGAAACTCGTTTTCAGTACTATAAAACTGGTCACTTTCATAAACCAGTGAGAACAGGGACTTAAATATATTTATTATAGGAAAATTGAACAAAATCATGATCACTTATGCCTAATTGGCTACTTATTAGTGATTTGCATGCCACGTAGAGAAGCATTGTAGGAGAGGAAAAGCTGTGGCACTGCTGACTACAGCTACCATGACACTCAGTACAGAACCTCTCTGTCACAGAAAATCCCTGTGTGAGTCCCCCAGAGTTCTGTTCTCTGCTGCAGAAAAAATCACCCAAGAGAGGCTGCTGGTCACAGGCTCATGGCACAGATGAGTGGGGGCTCCTTACAGGCCCCACCACTCAGCCCCTCGAGGAGCAGCAGCACAGACCAGATGGCTCCTGGCTCACCCTGCAGCACCCTGAACCACAAGTTTCCTCAGAACTGGCTTTGTAATGTCCCTCTGATGCACAGCAGAGCAATTCTGCCTGCAGCCTCCCATCCAGGGACAGTTAAGGACATCTCCATTGGATTTAGGGATATTTACTTGGCTCTGGCCAGCTGAGATACAAACTAGATAGCAACTTGAACAGCATTTCCAAGATCAGATACCAAAACACAAATTCAAGAACAGGACACAAAATTCAATGAATATCATATGCAGATCAAGTGAGGAAAAGAGATTCTTAATCAGGGTGTGTAAGACTTTATGGTGGAAAGACTGTATTTATTAATGGTAGTTTAGTATTTATACCATGCCCCAGGACTATTCTTTCTGCTGTGCAAAGACCAAAAAAAGCCTTTTTACTTTAGAAAGAAAAAAGTAATTTTCTAGATGTCAATGGACTGTGTTTTCTGTTCTTCTGCAATAGCTATTCTCTGAAAGCTTAAACGGATTGCTCTTTAACCATAATGTTGTTAAAGAAATGCCAGGAAGTTTATTCATGGTTTATTAATACTGCAGAGGGCCCAATGCAGCAAGATGTCCAGACTTCCAAAAAACAGGCTTGCCAACCATCCCCTTGGCCAGTTTCCAATCAAGGAAGAACATTATAGCCAAGCTGCAGCTACAATGACTTCAGAATTTGTTGAAAAAATAAAAAGTAGAATGATCCAATACACAAAGTCTTACTCCAATTTTATATACACACACACACAAAAAAAAGGTCCCAAAATGCCACCCACATTTTATTTGCACCACCACATAAAGTCCAGACAAGGTCTGTAAGAATATGTTTTCCCCAAATGATTTTTCAGAATTCAGGTTGGTATACTGACACCAAAAGGCAAAGCCCCTAACCAATTGCAGTACATTTCTTAATTCTACCATATGCTTTCTTTCCCTGCAGAATATTGATAATTCTGTCATCTGGGTTCCTCTTATCTTTTTGATAAATGAGGCTATTGCCTTCCTAAGTCATTAAGGCATTTAACCCCTACTTTACATTTGAAACACATATCTGATATACAAAATAATTATGAAGCCCTTCACTACAAAACTATTTTGGCCAACACCAACTACACTGAGGTTTGCAGTTTCTGAGATGTTTTAAGATTGCTCTCTAACAAGATTACCTGCATTGCCTCCATCAGGGCCAAACATGTTTCCTTTTCAAGGTTAGTGTTTGCAGATTTTTGTTCATCTCTGGAGTGTTATAGGATGAAAAAATGGGTTGTAAAGTGATAGTTTTCCCATGAAAAATAGCTCAGCTTCTTCTGAAGGCACATTCCACTATTGATCAGTCACCCTGCTCTCTATGAAAATGAATGACTATGATAAATAGAAGTGTGCTGTTGTATATTCCTTTATAGAAGAGGATCCCAGCACAAGGTCCAGAAACAGACTCCCAAGGCATTGCAAGGCTGTCCCTCAGCAGGGTTTGGGGAGGGAGAGGGCAGGGATTCCACCACACCCATTCCCCAGCATTCAGCTCCTGCCACCAGGCAATGGCTCCTCACCTCTTACTCCTCTGTATTCCAGAAATGAAAGCAGAGACATTTCAGGTGTGATTGCCTGTCCCAGTTGTTTCAACCATTCATAAACGAAAAAAATTCCTTTACTATAAAAGTTGCCCACAAAAGGGTGGCTGTTCAGTATTTCTGGTGGATGAAAACATCTGTCATTATTTGACACTCAGGCAGCCTTTTTTCTTTTCCATAACATATGCAATATTGGGAATAATGAGTTTACCAGGACTCCAAGTCCTATAAACACAAAGTGTTGGGTTTTTTTTAGAGCATTCTCAAATGCAGAACTACTTCAATAATACAATTTAAATCCGAGGATTATGTATCAGTGTTTCTTCTGTAATTCTTTTTCTTCAAAAACAAAAAAAATTACTTTATCAAACTGCACAATCACAGGGAAAAATCTGGGAGCCTGACAGGCAGAAGCCATTCACTTTTCATGGTGCACTGTTCCTCACCATCTCAGTGCCAAAACATTTCTGCAGAGCTGTCACAGGGGAACTTGAGGTAAAATCCCTAAGATTTATGTTAAGCAAGAGTTTGGGTATCAGGTGATAGTTATTCTTAAGTCTTCCTAATGAGGTCATAATGAATTTTGTTTTCAAACACAGTGTTTCTGATTCAAAAATTTAACTTTGAAAGAATCTGATGGGTTTCAGACTTCATTTTAACAAGTATTTCTAGATGTTTTAAGGTTCTTTTAAGGGCAAATACTTTTGAATATGTACCCAGCTCTCCTGACATATGAGACAATTGTTCAGTAAATCTTGTCATTTAGCTCACTGGAATTGAGATTTCACTTCAGGTTTTGACTTAACAAAACCAGGAATCCATCCCAGGAGTGGATCTAGCACCTAGAAAGAGGACTTTTCTGCCCCTCTACTTTGCTCTCATGTGACCCCACCTGGAGCACTGCATCCAGCACAGGAGGAACAGGGACCTTCTGGAGCAAGTCCAGAGGAAGGCCACAGAGAAGCCTGGAACATTTCTCCTATGAAGACAAGCTGAGAGAGTTGGGGTTCCAGTAACTAAAGGGGCTACAGCAGAGCTGGAGAGGGAATTTTTACAAGGGCTTGTAGTGACAGGACAAGCAGGAATGACTTTAAACCATTCTTTTATGTTCAAAGAGGGCAGGTTTAGATCAGTTCTTAAGAAAAAAATCTTTAGTGTGAGGGTTTTGAGGCACTGCACAGGTTCCCCAGAGAAGTTTTGGATGACCCAGCCCTGGAACTGTTCAAGGCCAGGTTCAATGGGGCTCTGAGCAGCCTGGTCTAGTGAAAGGTTCCCTGCTTGGTAAGGGCTTGAAATGAGATGATCTTTAAGCTCCCTTCCAACCCAAACCATTCTATGATTCTGTAACTTTACAATATGGCTTATTTATTCAGTGATACCAAGGAGACAGCCTTAGCAGTTTTTGCATAGTTCTCCTAAAATGCACATGGACTTTGGGATTTTTTTTAAGTACCAGTAAATAACAGTCCTAAACAATGCAATATTACTTCATACTGTTAAACACCAGTTCAGGTACTATGTGTTTTGTTTTCTCCGTTTTACTCTAGGCTGTTATGAAAACATAAACAAACTTAAAACATTTGTTGCTATTTGTGCTATGTACAGCTCTACTCAGCCCAGAGTCTTTTTCCCTTGTTCATTACTTCTATCTGGAACTGGGAAACTTTTCTTGAAGCAGTATTGTTTTTCATGTGGGAAAAAAAAGAAGGCAAGAGAAAATGAAGTGTTTAAAAGTCTCACATTTTACAGAGTACATAACACCCAGTTATAAATATGCTACAATCAGCACACTACAAATTTTATGTAGAAAGAAACAGATGATGGTGGAATTCAGTTCGTGCTAAGAAAACAGGAACAGGGCTTAGAAGAATGCTTACATGGGTCCCTAATTTGCTAGCACATAAACCCACAGTAATCTGCTTTATTGCCAAAGTCATATAAAGAAATTGAGCACCAAGCAGCATAGGTAATCTTCAACTGGAGGCCCTCCAGCCTAATTAGACACAAATGCCCAGAAGGCCAGAGACTGAAATATGGCATGTAGATTTTGAAATATATGAAGAGACAGAACAGTCTCATTAGCAGCCATCCGGGTATGTGCTTAAGCCTCTGAAGTTCCTTTTCTGACTGAGGGAAGGAGCAAGCCATGTCCATGCCCGAGGCTAAGCACAAGGAAAGCATCCTGCTCCTTCTGGAAATGGTCCTGATCTCCCAACCCCCACCCCAGCACACTCCTCCTGGGCTTTGTGCAACTCTTGGCAACTCCTTTGTGCAGACTTACCCACAGTCAGCCAGCTGATTTAGTGTCAATAATGCTGGAAAGCCAAAACATTATAAGTCATTGAAAAAATAAGACAAAGAAGCAATTCTGTGGATAGTTTATAGAGATATTGGTTCGTTATTCACTATTTAGTAGATACATTTCTTAAAGAAAGTTAGTCATGGAGTTTTGCCAAAAGCCATTTTCAAAGTGATAATTTTCCTTATTTCAAACCACTAAATGCTTTTATTTTTATTGCATCAAACAATTATGGTTGGCTACTTTCTGACTACACTCTTGTCTCTCTTTGATTTCATTTATGCATCTATTTTATATAACAATGAAAAACTATGAGTGAATTAAAGAAATAGACAGAGGAGAAGTCCATGACAATTTTAAGGCAGAATGGCTGTGGCAGAAAAGGCTCTGTGCAGAAATGACCTCCATGTTGCAGATTTCAGGCACTTTCAGGGACTATCTATTTTTGGAACCATAATAGCTGCACTTAACTAACCAGAGGGTGTGATAGAAATGTTTTTATCAAGTTATCTCCATCTAAGTTATTTGGAGGAACAATGCAAGGCAACACATTACTTCCTTTTTCAATTGAATTTTTACATTATCGGGAAATATCACACTGGCCACAAAACTATAAACAACTTTCGGTTTTAGTAACGTAAAAGGAGCTTTGTGCTTCTTTCAATCTTCTGCAAACACAACACAAAGAAAACACAGGGACACAGGAGCCCAGAAATCTTGTGTGCAATAAAAAATTGTGGATAAAGCCTTCTGTTAATTGACATTCAAGGTCAGTTTGTACCTTTGCTTGTGATACTGTTGCTGTATCAGTGCCTGAGATCACCAATCAGCCCCATTTTCTTGACAAATTTTATGGGAAGAGAATCTGACATGTAACCTTAGTAGCAAGCACCACTGAAGTGTTACTATTACAAAACAAATAGGCAAATGTTAACTAGGGATAATTTTTTTAAAGAACTTATCCTATAGATTTTTTTAATGTTTTTTGTAATTGCAAAGGGCTTGTTTGAGAATTTTTTTAAGAATATGTAGCAGAATATGCACTGTTCTCTTTTGCCCTTCGCTGTGCCTTGAGGTTTGAGTTTCAAGGAAAGAAAATAAAGCAGTAAGAAAGGATTTACTTGGCCGCAACGTGGCAAGCCTTGCAGTACATCCCATGGCTGTGTGACCGCACCCAGCGGCACAAACCGGGGGATGCCCGTCGGGCAGGGGCCCGCAGCCCGCCGGGGGAGCGGAGCCTTGGCCCGCGGGCCTGTCTGCCTCCGGGCCACGCGCAGACAGACAGACAGACAGACAGACATGAGCTCACCGCCCACACAGGAGCCAGCTCTGCTCCCGAGCCGCAGGCCTCGCCACAGAAAGCCGTGCCCAGCCGGGTGCGTCAGTGCCCAGCTCGGGCAGCCGAGCTCAGGCGGCAGGATCCACCCCGACGTACCGGGATCCTGCAGAGCCCGGGGGACACGGCACCAGCGAGGCCCAGCCTTCGCTAAGGACAAATGTAAACAAGAAGAAATAAAGGGGGAAGCGGGCAACCCTTGGCCGGTTGAAGCGCATGGAAGGGCAGATGGCACCTGTGTGGGCCCAGGCCCAGGCCCAGGCTAGAGCCAAGCGGCCCCGAGGGCACACGCAGGGGCGGTTGTGAAGGACGGTGTGGGGATGTCCAGCCAAGCCAAGCCAAGCCAAGCCAAGCCAAGAGGAGGCCGTCGGCGAAGCCAAGCGCAGTGGCAGAGGCTGGGAAAGGAGATGCCCCGGGCGGGGAAGGGTGGCGGAGGCGGAGGGCAGTGAGGGGGAAGCCTGCGAGCCCCGGCCCCAGGGAAGCAGGGCTCAGCTCTGAGCTGAGGAGCTGCACCCTCCCCGAGGCAGGTGCGCCATGCCCGGCCCGGTGCCTGACCCCGAGGGCTGCCCCTCGGGGACCCTGCATCGCCCCGACCCCGCCACGGGCAGCACCCCCCTTACCTTCCGCTGCGGGCGGGGCCGCTGCTCGCCCGCTCCCCCGGCTGCTCCTGCCAGGGGCGGCGGGGCCGGCCTGGGGACCCCGCGGGGCAGGGGCGGCCGGACCAGCCCGGCCCGGCCCGGCCCAGCGAGGCGGCGAGGCGCGCCCGGGGCCGGCGGCGGCGCGGAGCCGAGCGGGGAAACCCGGGCTCTCCCGGCTCCCCCGGCCGCCTGGCACCTGTTGCCAGGGAAACCCAGGTGTCTCCTCATCCGCGGCCATCCCCGGCGCAGCGGCGGGGGCGAGGGGCGCGGGGGCGGCGGCGCTTGCGGCGCGGGGGAGGCGGCGGAAATTTAACGAGCAGCTTTTTCTGCTGGGAACGTGTCTTTGGGCAGGTTTCTCCTAGTTTTGGGCACGATAAACCTGCTCGTCTGTTAAGCTAGGGCCTGTTTGAGGAGGAGTAATTGTGATTTGGGCAGGAATTGCCAGTCCCTGCGAGCCCAGAGAGGCTCCTGTCTCCTGGCCTTGTTTGAAGGACTCTGTGGAACAGGTGGAGAAATCATGAGCAGATTTCCTTTGGCTTTCTGACAGTGGAGAGCGATGTCATTGCATTGACTGGTTCAGCAGCAGTTCTGTATGTAGCATAAGGGCATGTCAGTCTGGAGGAGAAGATCACAGAAATTACGCCACTCAAAAATTGCCTCCATTCCCTTCCTTGCAGCTGGCAACTAATCAGTTCTAGGAATTTGAGGGAGGCTGTCTATTAAGGTAACTCTGCAGCTAGCTGGGCTTGCCAGCCCCCATTCATCCTTAAGGCTCACCCTTTGTGCCATTCCTGGCTCTCTCTGACTGAAGACTTGTTCTTTGCATCTTTCTTCTGCAACAGAAAGGGTGAGCCTCTCCATTTGGATCCTTGTGGCACTTATTTCCAACATCCTGTAGTACTCTGCCTATAAACTAAAATACGGTCTTACAATAAAAGTTAATTTGACATTTTCTGATTGTATATTCATTACAATTAATTTTCTTATAAGCACTTGATATTATCTTTTCCTACCCTAGAAGAATTTTGAAGCTGTTTTATATATTTTCTGCTTCAAAAACCCAAAATGAAGCATGACTGTATATATTTTTGATATATTAATAAACAAGAAATGTATATGGTTTTATTCCATTTAATATATCAAGACCTGACAGACAGATGGATTGCCTCTGCATAGGCCATGTTCTGGCACTGGGGGCCCAACAGTAGATGTTACAATCCCATATTCTTCTGCCAATAATACTGGGGAGAACCTGACACTGGGCAATAGGTATTTCTGCCCTGTAGACCTTTTAATCCCATTAAAAATCACCAGGCAGTGGCTGGCTTTCCCTTATCTCAGAAAAATCACATCTGGTTTCAGCATACCACATGGCTGGGCTGGAGTCTCTTCTGAAACTCCAAACCAATCTTATTGTAACTAAAAACTGCTCATAGAGGCAGTGCTGCTGTTGTCTTGTAAGGGAAGAAATGCGGTCAGTTTAGAGAGAGAAGGATATTTTGTTTCCAGATGCATCCTCCTGCAGCAGTTGCTGTGGTTTTATACATTCTGAAGTTGTTTTGTCACATCAGCACTAAAAACTGTCGTAAAACATCAAAGGCATCAGCTGAACAAGAGGCAACTCAGTACCTGTGCTGTGTGCTTGTTTCAGTTTCTGTGTCAAGACAGGCCACAGGTAAGCAGTTTTCAGAGTCTGTCGGATCTTCAGATCCCCTGCACACTGACCCACAAGGCAAGGTCCTGTACTTTTCCCTCATTTGAGCAAGGCTACAAGCTCTCTTGAGGATTAGAAGGACACATGCTGTTTCTAGCATGTGCACTAATAAATGATCAGTAATTACTTCTTCCTCAGTACTATGCGTAATTATTTCACCTTTCTCACTGTCTTAGGTTGAAAGATTTAGCTGGGGGTGTGTATTCTATTTGCCACCTGTTAGAAGTGGGGCAATTATCTTCTGTTAATTGTGCAGTTTATCTATTCCACAAACCAATCCTCTCTCCAGGAAATATCTTCTGTTAATGGGCCATTGAGCCTCACTGAATGACTGATAAAATTACTTCATCCCACTGGGAGGAGGTCTGCCCAGAGGGAGGAGCCAAGCATTCCTACCTGGATATGATCTGAGATTTGGAACATCAGAGCGGCCTTTTCCCACTGGATTCCCAGAGGAGCAGCTTTCTTCTCCACTGGATTCCCAGATGAAGACCAGGCCCATCTCCATCACCACCAGACCTTCAGAAGAAAATTATACCCTTCTATAGGATCCCTGCTTCAGCAGAACCACACCTGTCACTCCAGGAGGGCTGCAGCCACCATTCCAATTGGACTGCTATCAACCCCCTGACCAAGAGGATGTCAGGTCGTGTTCTGACTCTGTAAGAGCTTTGTTTTCTGTTTTTGTACTATAGCATTTGTATTTTTAAATTTTCCTAGTAAAGAACTGCTATTCCTATTCCTGTATCTTTGCCTGAGAGCCCCTTAATTTAAATATTACAATAATTTGGAGGGAGGGGGTTTACATTTTCCGTTTCAAGGAAGGGCCCTGCCTTCCTTAGCAGACACCTGTCTTTCAAGCCAAGACATTAATGTACATTGTGAGAGATGAATCTTCAGTTGAATAAATACCCCCGAGAAGATGAAGTTCCTTTCAGTGGGGCAGTTACAACCCATCCTCTTCAGGCCATTCACGTTACTGAGCCAAAAAAGAGGAGCTTTATTTACTGTTGTGGCAATAATCTTTCCTGTATATAAGATTGCCTCTCTTCTCTCTCTTGATGTTTCTTGACAGGCTTTTAAAAAATACACATAGAAGAAAAACAAAAAAACAAACTCCAAATTTTCTCTCAGTTCAGTGAAACTGCAATGGATGCGGTTCGTTTGCAGAAATACCTGACCTAGCTTAATTCTGAATACAAAAAAACAAGAGTAAATTAAGAGATTTTTTTTTTCTAATGCTTTTTGGCTATGACTATTGTAAACTTCATGAAACTTTTGTATGTGTAATGCCAGAGAAATGGTGCATTTTTAAGATCCCAGTTTGTCACCTTGCATGAACTCACAGTTCATGACATGAATAAGGTCAGGAGTAAAATGAAGATTAAAAGCGGTATGTAAAGAACTAATAGTAGTTTTTAATATGCTGATTCTTTGTGGCTGGTGTTCAGATGACGGCTGACCTTATGAAATCTACTGATAATAAAGATTTTTATCTGCCATTTTGTCTCACATACAACAACAGCACCAAGTCTGAAGTATTTTTAATCAGGGTATTAATGACTAAGTATTTTTAATAATTTTTAACCAGCAGGACATCACAAGATTTAGATATTTTGGTCTTTTGTCACATGCATTTTTTCATTTTTCTCATATAAGAAGGATTCAATTAACTGAGTCACAGCAAAAAAACCATGCAGAAATTTATCAGAAAGGCTATATGCAAAGACTATGTGCTACCTCACTGGAAACCAATGGCACCAGTCCAGCAACTAACATATGCTATGGCAACGGTGACACCACATGGGAGTGATGGGCTGGGCTGCAGGGTGAAAGGAAGTGCTAAGCAGAGTACGCAGTAGACGGAGGGAGCTATTCCAGGTTTATCCTCCCAGTGCTATTTTTAAGTTTTCAGATTAAATCTGATCTCGATGCAGTCCTTCTTTCCACACATTTGGGAGTCAGTGCAGTGCATGCACATGGAAAATACTTTCCAGTTACAGCATGAACAAGCTGAGCAGGAGGGACTCACTGCAAGATTACCATCCAAATCGCCATCTGCCCAAGGGAAGGGACAGCATGTAGTTGCACTATTCCTGGAGCAAAGAAAGGACCAGGTAGTTACCAAGTCTTTCTTGCTCTCTGCAGAAAGTTGCTACAGCCCACCTCAAGAGGTTTGTTCCTGCACTGGTTTGTTCATGCTGCCAGTGGCTTTAGCAAAGGCACAGGCAAACTTCTTTGTCCCTGTGTCCCTGTGTCAAAGTTTCTTTACTGCAAGTCCACAGATTTTGGGGTGTGGAGGAGAGAAACAACAACAACAAAAAAAGGACTAAAAATGTGGTACACTGAAACAGAAAAAAGAGAAGGTAGGATGAGAATATGCTTCTCCTCTTACACCTATGGCTTTGTCCTAGCCTACACCTGAGGACATTCACAGGCCAGCCCTATTTGTTACTGTTTACCATGACACAGTTCCTTCAACTAACTTAGGATAAATGTCAGACATGAATTATGGAAAACACAGTCTGAACACCTATTCTTTACATAAACAAAGGCTTTTGTAAAAATTATTTGGCTACTTAACCAAGAGTTTTTTGGATTGGACCATCAAAGAAGAGGAAACTTCTGCAGCCTATTTTCTGGAATGAATGATCTGTCTTCAAAGAGCAGTTCACAGAGCAAGCCCCTAAGACTTCAAAAGGGAAAGGCTGTTTAGTTACTCAGTATAATCTCTGCCATAAGCTCTATCTTATCCCACAAGTGTAAAATAACAACATCTGATCTGAAAGCATCCGTGGAGCTGCTAAGTAAACATATAAAAACCTTAAAGTGTAACTAAAACTGCTGCCAATTGTTAGCTGTTGTCACTGGAAATGAAGGTGTAGAAAAAGTCAAGAAAAGGTCATTTAATTCCTCACTTTTCCCCCTGGGTCTCAGCTGCCTTTACTCCAGACTCCAGAAGCTGTTCAGTTTTTTACCATGTTGAGAAGCTGCCCTAAAAGGCATAGATAGACAGCTTATTCCAGCTTATCCCCTTCCTCTCCAACATGTCCATGACACTCCCTAGCTTTCATGGGGGCTAGAGAACTGCTCCTGCAGACCCACCCAGATCAGCAGGATTCCCCTTTTCCATGGCACAGAAGCTGGGGAGCAGCCAGTTCCACCAGCAATGCCCCCTTTCCTGCTGTCAGAGAAGCATGAAGAGCTCACAGGGAAGCTGGGCACTGGGTCTGACATTTACAAACTAAGAGCAAGGCTAGCTGCAATGTCTACAAGCACAGAACTTTCATTCACAGCTTCCAAATGTTCTGCTTCACAGAAGTCAAAAGCTCCCACTGGTCCCTCAGGAGCCTACCTGGGATCAGAAAATAATTTTATCTAGCACAGAAGACAGCTGGATGTTACTGTGATCAGGTTTGCACATTCCCAAGTTGGTAACTCATTGGACAATATCACCATTATGTAGGGTTTGCTTCTCTACTACATGGATGCATAATTTTAGACAGTGAGATGAAACTTAGCACACAAAATTCCACTTGCTTTATTCCTAGCTCAACAATTGCAGGCATTCAGTCATTTTATATCTGTATATAGCACTAATCCATATTGCAATAACTCATGCACCATGTTATATTGCTGCACTGAGCCTCTGCCAGCTTCAGATCAGTCACCTCTGTCAAGTCCCATAGGATAAGAGGGCCTGTAAGACCTATTCCAAGTAAGCTTTTTACCCTGGATGGCCACACGTGATTTAACTTTCATCACCAGCTGGGTGCCAGGGGAAGAGCAACTGATGTTGAGAAAGGCTGTTGGAAATGGTATTCCTGCCTGTGTCATACCAGCTGCTGAACTTCTGCTCTTTTGTTATCTGAACCTGCACTTGCAGTGCCTGCCTGGACAGCCTCTTATTTTAATTGCTATTACTTTCAATGACATTAATCTGGGGGAGGGAACTTAGAGTTAAAGCAACATATTTTATGTTTATAGAAATGATAATCATGTTCAGAGAGCAGATTAAAAGGGTTCTCGTAATGATGGCAGTGAAGGCAGAAGATAGAGCTTTCATTTCCATAAAGCATTAAGCAAACCTACTTTACTGCCAACACAATCTGCTGCTGGCTCTAACTATTTATGTTTATTTTTATGTATTTATTATGTGTTTGTCCCCTGCTGTCAAGGAGACAGGCTTCTGCTCCTTACCTTTCAGGAATGCATTAATCCTGGTGATTGGTTAATGTGTGGGGAGGGAACGGAGCAAGGGGAATACAAACTGCAGCAACCCAGTGCAGTGTAAATCCTGGGAACAACCTGAACTGGATAGAGCTGGGATCTGGGAACTGTTCTTAATCCTGACAATTACAAGCAATGGGAATGCACAGGACCCAAAATAACACTCCCGGGTAATAGCAGACTTTTTTTGTTTCTCTCCAAGTGGAAATTTTATTCACGCATCCCAGGTAGGGGTTTTGAAACAACACAATACAAGTTGATGCAGAGTTAATTCTCATTTCTGCTGCTGGCCCCAGAAAAGCAGGTGTCGTCATGGGCTGTTGGCTGCCTCCTCCTGTGCACAGGGCACAGTGATTAGAACAGCATGAGAAGCCCAGTGAAGCCTCCAGAGCTGGCACAGGGCAGTGTGCCTAACAGAAAAGCACTGGGGGAAGTAGACTCTTGATGGCTGATGTCGCTGTAAATAAGCCTTAGGTTAGCCCAGAAAAATCCAGTTCAAACCTTACTTTTTTTCCTGTTTTCTCAGTTGCCAAATTTGTTGAAACTCCACTGCTGTATGACTAATCATACCTTTTAGTATTCCCCCCTGTGATGAACCTAAGTAAAGTTACATTCAGAACATTCAAACCCAAAAGCACTGAAAGAAAAGACAAAGAAGGGAATCCTAAATTCTCAAATTTCCCATTCCAGTCCAATTTAACATTTGTCATCTTCCAAACCCTATGAATGCCTTAACTTTTAAATTATTTTTAATGATGGTTTAGTTTAATCCTTTCCTTGCTGGTTCATCAAAGGGACATCAGTGATCCAATCAGGTGTGGGAAGTGAATGGATCAGGTAGACAAATGAGCTCTAGTAACAGCAATTTAAATGTCTCCCCCACTCCATACCTCCTCTCCACAGCCTCCATAGCAACCATGTTTTTGAGAATCTTTGCAAAGATTCTCCAAAATTGAGTCTCCAGAGGAAAGTAAACCCCTAAAACCACATTAAAAATCTGAAGCAGGAAAACCAGAGAATTTTTGCACAAAGCGCAAGAGGGAAACATCACAAAATCTGAACCTCCAAGTCACACATCAAGTCCAATTTTACAGTTTTCTATTCCATCAGTGCCAGTTTTCAGCATTATTATAGCCTTGTGATGCCTTTAAAAACTAGGGGGAAGGGAGGGCTTTTCAGTGCAGCTCTACTGAAACCTGGGTCTAATGGTAATTTAAAGTAATTTATAACCCACAAAGCACTCACAGCTAGGCCAGTATCACAGTATCTAGTCATATTTATGAGTTTGCAGGTCCTAGTTCTATTAATATGAATAATATTTAGATTATTAATGAGATAAAAGAGTGTTTATTGTTCATCTTTCATTAAAAATACTAAGTGAGCAATCTGCAGCCTACTGACATCTGGAATTATGGTTTGTGTTATCTGCAGATTTTGCTTTGTTTGCACAGAATGGGTCAGATCATAAGTGGTTTATGGTGCTCTTTAGCATACAGCTATGGCATGAATAGGCTGAAAAGACAGATGCTAGGCAAGTCAGCAGTTTACTGATTTGACATTCACTGCATTTGCAAGGTTAACACAACTTCTGTCCTGAACAAAAAGAAATCAGGGGCATTCCCACTGAACCAGATGAATGCTGGTGGTTGTAAGGAATAAGGGCACTGCTGTCACACAAGAACCTTCATTATGGCAGAGAAAAAGCTCAAAGGGTAAATAAAAAATTCTCTGCTTTCTGAGGCAGCATTTGTGCAAAATTTATGTATGCATAAATACTTCTAAACATTGTTTTACTGACTTTCATTTAGGGAAAAATGTGGTGGTTACAGAAAAGCAAGCATGAAATTTTCTTTCAAAATAAATTTTATTATCAAGCCTAAATTAGCAAATCTGCAACTGCTCTAATATCCTCCTGAACCTGAAGCTAAATGTGTGTTATAAGAGCCCTTTTATATAGAAGGCATGCCATGAATTAACACAAAATGCAAGGAATCTGATATGGAGTAAAGTACTTAAGCCATGAAGAGGAGAAATTTAAAACCAGGTCTGTGTATACCAGGTAAATAATAACAAATACATCACCAGAGAATCAGGCAAAGCCAGTGTGAAAGCACTCTTCCTGCATTTATCTCCTCTTTTTAGAAAGTACAGCAGCAACACTGACTCTATTTTGCTAGAATGTAATTTCTGGCATTGTGTGTTGTCCAGTGCCTCTGCTGGCATTTTGTTTTGGATCTCTCTAAATCCACACCACAGCAGCAGAAGCATTACCCTCATGATATAGTGCTGCAATCCCTACAACTGTGTATCATTAGTGGGAAATCATTTTAATACTCTTGTAAACACCATCAGAGAGCCAGGAGACTATTTGTATTTGTTTTACTGTCACAGACTAAACTGCCTTATTCCAACCCTGTCCATCAAATTAGTGTTGGACCAGGTTCAAAGCACTCTAAACCTGCCAACTCCAGTCTGGCTTGAACTTTAATAGAACCAGGCAACCATTTTCTGGTGCAGACACTGCAAGCATATCAGTTGCAAATACATGTATTAATAAGGTGCCCTTGCTCCATCATACAGAAGGCTGCAATCCCCATGTTGGAGGCTCAGCACTTTGCTCCAAAGGTTTTATTACAGGTTTTATACTTCACATTGGCAGAACTTTTCATTTTCCCCACATGGAGAAAATGTAGGTGTATAAAATATTGGATAATCTTCTTACATAAAATATCTTACATTTTTATGTAAGAATTCAGTCTATATTTAGTCCAAAGTCTTCCCCTCTGAGGTAACTTTTGGTTTTAACCCAAGAAGAAGGAGAAATCTTGGCAGAGTGTTGAAAGAGAGATTTTGTGACCTAGTCACTGGAAGAGATGATATGATTTTTAAGATAAAAGTTATACTTTTCTTTCAAAAAGACTGAATATTCAGCCCACCACAATTAACTATAAAACACAAAGCTGTTGACCAAAACATGTTTGGTGAGAGGGGTTTTCAAGCCTTAGCTGGGTGGGAGGAACAGCAGGTGACCTGGGAGCTGAAAACACCTCTGTCCCACAGAGCCACCAGGATGGAGTTTCCTCAGCAGAGTGGGGTGGCACTCACAGTTGCAGAGCACCTGGGAGGGTGCACTGCAGGGCTGGTGCACCTCAATCTGCTGCTGCTTCCAGCTCCTCCTTTAGCCACTGCTGCTGGAAGTTCAGGAGGAAGCCTCATCTGCCCAGTCAAAGGTCAGATCTATGTTAAAAATATTTGCCAGAAAGAGCTGCACTCACAGGGAACAGGAAGACACAAAGGTGATTAATTCATTTTTTTTTCAATGCTGAAAAAAAAAATTGTCTGTGGGCAGTTCCCAGAAGCAATGCTGGTAACAAGAGAAATTCTGAGTGACTGCACACTCAAGCACATTTCTTTTAGCCTTCATTTTTGATCTTTTTTTTTTCTACTTTCTGTCAACAGCAAAGTGTTCAAAGCTAAGCTCCACTGCTCATGGAAAGCAAGATGTTAGCTTGCCTCTCAGCTGCAATCAAAATTTGAATTGTATGTTTAATAAATTGGGGTTGTGATGGTTAGTTACAAGAGCTAACAAAAGTATCTCTTAGGATTTGCATAGCAATCCTATACAGGGGGAGCTTCCAAGTACAACTATCAAATATTCACAAGTGCTTGTAACCTTTCCACTTGCGTCCAGATGCTCTCTCCTGTACCATGCTGTGCAGGAACTGCTACTAAAATCAGCACAATTCCCAACAGAAAATGCTACTCAGCTTGAGTAAAGGTGACAGAATCGAACCCTTGGAGGGGGAGGATGAGAAAACTCAGTATTAGTTTGAATAATTAATGTATCTGAGAATATCCTAATCTCCTTATGAAGAGAGAGGCAAAATCTAAATACATTATTCATGATGAATTATTCAGTCAGCTGTGTATGAATTATCCTGGGAATATTTCACTGGCTTTTAGAACTTCTTTCTTAGAACAAATAAATCTAGCTTGGGAAAAACATCCCCTTTAGTGGCCAACCACATTTTCAAACTAGTCTGTCAGCCAAAGATAAATTTAAAATGTTTCCTTGCATTTATATCTACTGTAGAATCATCTAGGAATTCAAGAAATACATTTGCATCACAGTAGCATCATGTAGGAATCCCAGCAATGCTTCTCATTATCTTCAGTTCAGTACAGACAAAGATGTGACTATAATGCTGTTAGACTCAAATGAAAGTGTAAATTTATTTTAACACCATGAGATTTTATAAGACCAAATCTAAAATTCTGCAAAGAAGGACTAATTGTTGACTAAGCATAGAATTGTACATTCACACTTTCAGGACAATCTCCATGAGATATAGTGCGTCACAATGTCACACCTGCCACATGAAGTGAGGCAGAATTTTTCCTAGGACTCCTTCACTGAGCCCTACTGCCAAAACCTCAAAAGCTCAAAGGAAGGATGCATCTGTGAATAAACAAGATGGCTGGATTTCACTTTCTGAGCTCTGAAATCCCTTGAGTGCAATATACTTACTTTTTTTTTTTTTCTCAGAGATTTGTACAGTTAAAATATCAAGGTGGGAGCAGTTTAATATATTCATGCATAACAAAACAAGCCCACTCCAAAATCATCAGAGAAGACATCAGATCAGGCAACTTAAATTTCTCCATTCTTTGCATCCCTCTACTTTTTTCTTTGGTAGGACAGTTTACAGAAAACATTGTGTGTCCCTAATAGACTATAGAAGGGTAACACAGCAGATGTTGCAGTTTCTCCTTTGCTCATTCTAATGCAATGAAAGGCCTAGGAGATGGACTAGTGGGAATGTCAGGTGTTTAAAACTCTTACAAAAAATACCCAAGAGCAAAGCCTTAGTACCACAATGCCACAAGAAAACTGTCACCAAGCTCAAAAAAAGAAACAAGCTGGAAAAAACAGCCTTTTAAACCAAGACAGAACAAGGAAAAAGGGAGGATAAGAACTGGTGGAAAATGGAAAACAGTTATGACAGATCTCAAGCTTCAGTGAGAAACTCTGCTCTGTCTCAGCAGGGGGACCTTTTGAATCACATTTGTGATTCTTGCTTCACTTATTTGAGGTCTATTTTGCTTTAAATCCTGTGTTCATTCCTGGGTATTTTCTCTCTCTTAATTAAACCTTCATATCAGACTTTTATTAAGATAGAGGCAAAGCCTGTACCTTCCTCATTCTCTTAAGGTTATCTGCTGAAATAGGATTGAATTCTTTTAATGGAAAGAGACAGGGGAGAGAACTGCTAAACCTATGGGGAAGTTGTAATTCCACAGTTATTTCTAAGAATACAAAAGATTGTTGTATCTTGTATCTGGACAATCCAATTAGCTTAATGTCTGGGAATTAAGCAGGCTGCTGATCATGTTGGAGAACTGACCTATTTCAATAGAAAACTGTTGTATTTGCACAGCACTCTCACTTTGGCTCTGTAGCTGAGTCTCCAGAATCATTCTGAAATTAACCATGGGCACCACTGCTCAAAGAAGGAATGGTAACTTGGTCTTGACAATCACAGGCACTGTCTGTTCACTGACTGGTCACAAAAGTCAACGTGGTCAGATTTTCATCTGGGTATCCCCAGTTGCTGAATTCACAGGTTTGTTTTCTAAACAAATAATGGCCTTCGGATCCATAAAATATTTATAAAGGTTTTCCATTTCAGGGTGTGAAAAGAAGTCTTGTTGGTTTCAAAATTTTCAATAAATGCATATCTCACAAGCAAATTTCCATCCCCTTTCCCTTTTTTCATCCTTGAATGACATGGAGTGACAGCATTCCTGAGTGTTGTCACTAAGAAACTGGAGGGGGCTTTTTCTCCTGAGTTTGGTTTGCTTCCCTAGTTCACTCCACACTTTGGTGTTTCCACCTGCAATAAAGAGTAGAACAGTGCAAAGCTGGTTCCCCTCTGCCACCCAGTGTGGGTGCTGCTCCTGTCAGCAAAGGTGCCAGAGCTCTGGACTCCCCAGGGTGTCACATACTTCCATGGATGGCCACAGCCTCAGTCACAGCTCATCCCCTCAGAGAAGCGATAAAGAGCCAAACAAAGTCATTGACTATGCTGGGACAGCACCATTCTCACTATAGGGGCTCTTTCACTGAGAAACATTGCTCTCTTCTTCCTTTCTTAAGTGTAGTTTATGATGCTTAAAACATTTGCATTTACCTCCACAAGCCCCCCGATACTATTTAATCAGTGACAACGGAAGTGGAAATTACAGGGAAGTAAATCTTAATCAACAAGAATTAGTTAATGTTTTGTAAAGAAAGTTTCACAGTTTCAGAGGTGGGAATTGTTGTGTTACCTTCACATTTTATTTTCATTCTCAACTTTGTGTTTTATTTTCATTCTCAGCTATCTAGACAAGATAGTTATTGTACAGGAGACCTTTTTAAATCTCAGAGATCTGCATGCTTTAAAAAGAAAATAAAGAAAAAGAGGAAGAAAATTTTAAAAATCAGAAAACATAAACAAAATTAAGTGATGTTTGGAAAACAAGTCCTATCGCAACATATCGTGCAAAGCATTTGACACTCACACATGACATCTTTGTCTATAAACTGGAGAGAAATGGATTTCACAGATTGACCACTGGGTGAATAAAAAATTGATGAGATGGTCACACTCAAAGAGCTCGGTCAATGTTTCAATGTCCAAGTGGAGGCCGGTGAAGATTGGTGTTCCTCAGAAGTTGGTATTGGGATCAGCATTGTTTAACATCTTTGTAAGCAGCAAGGACATTGACAGCAAGTTCAATGCCAAGCTGTGTGGTGGTCAACACGCTGCAGGGAAGGGATGTCATCCATAGGGACCTGGCAGGCTTGAGAGGTGAGTCTGTGCAAACCTCATGAAGTTCAGCAAGGCCAAGTGTAAAATCCTGCATCTGAGTCAGGACAGTCCCAAGCACAAACACAGGCTGGGCAGAGAATGGATTGAGGATAGCCCTGGGGAGAAGGATTTGGGGTTGCTGATTGATGAAAACCTCAACATGACCCAGCAATGTGCCCTTGCAGCCCAGAAACCAACCACACCCTGGGCTGCTTCCAAAGTAGCGTGGGCAGCAGGGCCAGGGAGGGGATTCTGCCCCTCTGCTCTGCTCTGCTCTGCTCTCAATAAACCCCACTTGTAGTGCTGCATCCATCTCCAGGCTCCCCAGAGCAGGAAGGATGCAGACCTGCTGGAGTGAATCCAGAGGAGTCTGCAAAGATGATCAGAGAGCTGGAGCACCTCTTCTACAAAGACAGGCTGACAGAGTTGGGCTTGTTCATCCTGGAGAAGAAAAGGCTCTCGGGAGATCTTCTAGCAGCTTTCCAGTACCTAAGGGGCTACAGGAAAGCTGGAGAGGACTTTTCACAGCATGGGTAGGGAGAGAACAAGTGGGGATGGCTTTAAGATGAGAGAGGGTAGGTTTAGGTTAGATCCTAGCAATAAATTCTTCACTGGTAGGGTGGTGAGACACTAGACCAGGTCATTCAGAGAAGTTGTGGATGCCCCATCCAGGAAATGTTTAAGGCTGGGTTGGATAGAGCTATGAGCAACCTGGTCTAGTGAAAGGTGTCCCTGGCAGGGATATTGAAACTAGATGATTTTCAAGGTCCCTTTCATTCCAAACCATTCTATGATTCCATGATATTAGGAAGCCTAGTCATTCAATCTAAAGGTAATAAAATATGTGAGTGCTGAAATAAATAAATTTAATAAATAAGAATCATGATCACTTTCTTATGTGGCACTCTTCATAAACAGACCTCAAGGATCTTTGTATGGGAGATCACTCTCACTATCATAAAGACAAAGACCACTTATTTTCTGTTTTATTAAAAATACCATTTAGAATTTCAATCCAGAAGGATCTGGATCTCCCTAAAAAGGACTTACTTTCTGAAATTTCCTCTACAGCTTGAGCATATATATGGTCATATATATATAAGTTGGATGAGGAACAGTCAGACAGGGAAAGAAATTGACTCATATGGGGAAGAACTGGCCTTGTATGAGGCACCAGAACTATTTCTCTTTCTTGACCATTTCAGCAGTTCTGAGCAGACGGCAGTTTAATTGTTCATGTCTTTCATGATATAAAATGCCTTAAGGCGTGGAAGGTCATCTCTCATTTCCTCCATAAAATAGTTTACCACAGAGTTTTTGCAGGAAGGGTTACACCAGAAGATTACTGGCTATTTGGATTACTCATCAGGGTCTGATATTATGGCATGTTTGAAAGAATTATGAGAAAATAAAAAGTAATGTCCACATTCACTAGCAAGAAAAAAAAGCTGGCACTGTAAAATGTGATGTTTCCTGCTAAAAGATCCCCAAACTCTTTCATTCATCCAGTGGAAACTGCTCGGTGCCTGAACCCTCTTGTGCAGCAGTAGGCAGTAAAACTCTCACAGGTGGAGAATGAGCCCAGCCATCAGGGCAGTGTGCTTCTAACTTCTCTCAGTTGGCCCTATCTCAGCTTTGAACATTCCACTTGATAGATAATTCAGCAGTGTTACCTTTTCAGTGATTTTATTCACTCTAGGTCAGAGCTGTGCTGCAGGATGAGAAGGAGCCCTGGGGAAGCCACCGGGTCCAGGGGGCACAGCTGGCTCCTGCACTGCTCTGCTGCTGCTGCTGCTGCTGCCAGCCATCAGAGCAGAGCTGGATGTGAGCAATACCCCATCCCACCAAATGCCAGCATTTGTCCTCTCCCTGAAAAGGGACACGGCTCAGGAATTATAACTTAAGCAGGAAATTTGTACAGCTACCAATGGATACCAGTCCCTGGAAATAAAATTGTATTATGACCAGTGGCTAACCCTCCAGTGCCCACACACTCCAGCTTTGAAGGAAGCCTTATAATTAGAAGAACAGCATCTATTGAGGTGGTGGGTGATATCTGTATCAGGCTTCAGTCCTAAGGATAGATGTGTCATCTTAAATGTGACCTGAATATCTAGGAAGGTGTAAGATCTTTGGAAGCTTTTAATCATTTTGGAGCTCATTTTAGGTTGAACTTACTGTCTCTGCCTTCTCTTTTGCTTTTCTCCTCAAGTTCTTTGATTTATCTGATCTACTTTTTGCTCCAGCTGAAGTCAGTGGGAGTTTCACCTTTGATTTCACAGAGCTTTGGCCTTGCCTATCTAAAGGAATTAGCCTTTTCTGATGAGGGTAGTTGGGTGTTAATGAAATAAGACAAGGGAAAGGCAAAGGTCATGGACAGGAGGACTTGTGTCTCCTGTACACAGATTAGAGAAAGCAGAACAGAAGGGAAGAACAAGTAGACACTGAAAAATGCCAGCAAAGCCATCACATAAGGCTAGAGTTGAGGGGGAAAAGGATAGGGTCCCAGATCAAGAAGAAAGAAAAAAAAATTCAGGCCAGTGCCATTACAGGAGACATTACACTGCTACATACCAATGGGCTCTGGTGTAGATGGGGGTTCTGCTGCCCCAGCTCAAATCCTCTCTATCTCCTGAGAGGGAAAGACTGCCTACATCTTTGAGTCTGTTGGGTTTGTGCCACAATATCCAAAGAATCTATGGACTTTTAATACTGCCCTATGTACAGTACTTGTCACAGCTACAAGGAGCTCCATTTTCAACTACTCACAGGACAAACCTGGCCACATAACACACAATTTTCATGCTAGAGTTTTTGTTTGCCACTGGGGCCCATCTTGTTTCCCATTTACATTTTACAGATGTGTCCAGGAGCTGGAAGCAGCGCCCTTTTGTTGACATCCTATCTGCATCTCCATTCTCTCACCACAGCACCTGCCACGTTTGCTGGGAAGGATGTCCAAAAAGAGAGAGATGATTTACAGAATGGAAAAGGATTTTATAAACAATGAGTCATTCATATTCCCTCTGAGACAGAGGCAAATCTCAGCAGCTGCAGAAAGGAACATAAATGCCAATGGAGAGGGTTTGAAGGGAGCCATAATGTGCAATGTTTTAGCCTCTGAACGTGACCCTTTGGGGCAGTTACCTGTCTACCATGGATTTTAGGTCCCAAGCCTTAAGCTCATATTCCGACAAAGTTAGGAAATGAGCCAGCACTGTGGTAAAAGCTAGAAACATTGCAGCCCACAATGCATTATTTGTAGAAAAGAAGCTCAGTTTCATATTATACTGAGACTTTTATTATTTTCTGGTAAGCATTTTCTGATACACTTTGTAAGAAAATTGTGATAGATAGCTCAAGTTCTTGCCTTGAATTTGGACATTTATTGGGGAGTGAAGTCCCTTTGGGGGGTATTAATTGTCACAGGTGGATACAGATCAGTGAGGTATAACACCATTTATTTGTTTGATAGTCTGTAAAAACATCAAGTAAATTTATCCCAGTATTTTAATGCTGAGAGATATAAAATGAAGAAGACACAAGGAAAAGGGAGAGGAAGCAGTACAGGAAGAATTTGAGCCAGGGAATACAGAGGGTATCTTCCCATCCTTAACTTGATCCAAGTGAGTGAGGACCACTTACAGGTGCTTTGATCCAGACACTACTTCTGTTTGGAATGCAAAACAAACCTGTGCATGACTGCACTCTAATCTGTAGCAAATACAAACTGCCTAACCACTACTAAGTGGCAGAAGCATTTACTTAGCAGATTCTCAGACAAATCTTCCCTTTGCATGATGACAGATTCCCTTGTAACAAGAGTCTAGAGATTTGCTTGGTTGACTTATTGATTATTGAAAGCAGTGCTTTAATGCTGACTTTCCCAGAAGACCATGGAGCATGTTTGATTTTAACCATCCCTTGCCATTAGTAAGTGTAAATATTCATTTTCAGAATTTAAGCTTATTAGGCCCATATCTACAAAAGAATAATGGTTCATGCAAGATGGAAGCAACCGGGGATTTTGTCAGATGAGATCCAATAAGAAAATTGATGTTATAATCCCTTTGTCTCCATCTGCCATCAAGCAGAATGAGCTTAAAATATTGGCAGTGATTAGCCTGGGAGCATTCAGACAATATTTTCTCCATGGAACAATGTCCAGTTCCTGCAAAGATAAGCATGCATAAATATATATATATATATATATATATATGTACGCACACACATACTCTTGCATCCATGAATTCAGATCCCATGTAAGATACCCAGATGTGTAAGTATTTACAAAATCAAGGCTCAAAGCTACCAGAGACCCAGAGAGCTGCTGCCTTGCCATTAGGCTAAACTAATGGTTAAAAATATGTTTTTTTCTCTCAATTTAGACTGAGAAATATTTTTACAGTGAAAAAGGGAATAAATCAGTTGTGAGGTTTTTTTATACAGCTGTCATCTCTCCCTTTTCACACTAGCAATGCCTTAACTACAGGGAGAAAGGGTCTGGGCACAGCACTGCCAGGGCAGGGGGCAGGAGGCCAAGTCAGGGCAGGGAGCCCCAGCCCCATCCTGCTGCCCAGAGGTGGCAAGAGGAGCGTGGCTGAGGACTGTGGCCCCAGACAGGGGAATGGAGCAGTTCTGAGGCCATCAGGGATTCAGAATCAGTGAAAGGTGTGGGCAGGAGCGGGCAGAGCTGCAGAAAGCTCAGGCAGTGACCAGGGGTCACTGTCACATTTCAGCTGAAGCTGAAATGCAGCTGAAGCTCCTGGAGGCCTCCCAGCCCCACCAAGGTTCCCTCAGCCTCTCTCACACAGCTCTGCCCTGAGCTCACATGTTGCTGCTCTGCTGCACCTGCAGCACTGGCCTGGGGCACACTTCTCAAAACACTTTGGGGCTGTGCATTTCTTCAGGACACCATAAGAAAAGCACAACACTTTATATCTTTTAGAAGACACTTTTTCTTCTCTGTGTAAAAAATACTCAACAGTGATCATGAACAATAGTTCATGGTTTTGGGTGATCACAAGTTACATTTTTCTTTTTGTGGCTTTTGGGTTTTTTTTGTGGCTGTTGGGTTTTTTTCTCAAGTAAAAACTTGACTTCTGCTATGCTTTTTGCCTGTTTTGTAGAAAAGGCCTTTAAAATCTTCAACTATTGTATTTCTTTTAACTCTGAATAGTGAACAGTATTGAATTGCTGCCATAAAATACGAGTCCCCTAAGGAGACAGACATGATTACCATATTAATATTCCATGCAGTAACAAATATAGGAAGTGGTAACTCATTGCTCTGGGAAGAAACACACTCTGATGATTAAAGAAATACATCTGGGAGAAAGGCTACTATTAACACCAGGGTAAGTGAGTGGACATAGAGCAAGCAACAATTCACTTGAGGGTGGGACAAAAGTTGGATGGATGGATGGATGGATGGATGGATGGATGGATGGATGGATGGATGGATGGATGGGTGGATGGGTGGATGGGTGGATGGATGGATGGATGGGTGGATGGATGGATGGATGGGTGGATGGATGGATGGATGGATGGATGGATGGATGGATGGATGGATGGATGGATGGATGGATGGATGGATGGGTGGATGGGTGGATGGATGGATGGATGGGTGGATGGGTGGATGGATGGATGGATGGATGGATGGATGGATGGATGGATGGATGGATGGATGGATGGATGGATGGAGAATACAAATATGAAATTAGGCAACCCCCATCCTTCTAGAATATTGAGTAATAAGAATGACCGTAAATGTCCTTCATCTGATGTTTGTATTCACAAATGCTATGAAAACCATAACATGATGCCTCAAGCAGAAATAAATTTTAAACATCTTTCTCCTTGAGAAGAGGCTTCTTGCATGACTTCATATCCCTCTTCATGAGTGATGGCATTTTGTGGAAAGATGTCATATATTTGTTTCGTTTTGGCTCCTAACCCACACACTTCGTGTTTCTGCCATTCTTGGTATGCCTTTACTCATCCTGTGCATGCATTCAGCAATCCCTTATTAGAGCCTTAGAGCTATTTATTGGGATTTTGATCCTGCTCTGCCAGGTTGTTGTTGTGCAGCCAGTGGAAGCACATCTGCCCTCTCTCACCCCACAGCAGTGTTGCCTAAGCCACCTTTCCACTCTGCATTGCCCTTTCCCACTCCTGTAAGGCTTCCACAACCCACCCTGAGATGAGACAAACTCCAGTGCAGACTCTCCTGAGCAGCCCTCTGGACTGCTGACAGTGCCATCTGCAAGCAGTGCACTGGCACAGGACACAGGGGAAGCACCACCAAGGCACCCCTCATCTTCTAATAGGCATGCTTCAAAAAGCTTTAGATTCAAGAAACAGAGGCACAAAACACCTTTAGCAGACCTCAGCAGAGAGGAGTTTGTGTGCAGCAGCCCTCCATCTTCTATCTCAATTATTGGTTTAAATGTAACCAGGAATATTTCACATTAAGCTTCTAAATCTGGTGCCCACAAAGGGAATTGCTAAACTGAAATTGCTGGAAGCTATTACAGCGTAGGAATGATGCTTCTCTCTGTCTATATCTTGATGTAAGTATATGAAATATATATGAAATGTTTTTCAAAATTACTATAAGCCAGCATCTAGGAAGCCTTTGATAAATGCAGTCATGGACTTTGCAGGAGAAGGTCTGTCTATGTAATTTTTACCTGCTACATTTCTAGAGGGACAATTTTAAACCCTAAAAGATTAAAGATGCTTGAAAAAGGCCACCATCTCCTGATGAAGCAGCGTCTGAGCTAAAAATAGTTTTCTTCTAATGCTGTTAGAGTTATTCTATTGACTTCAGGGCTTCCCACCACTTTTGTCATACTGACTAGCAGTTTGCTTTGTTGCAAAGAGGGTAAATCCATCTTTTCTACGGTCATAGTGCCTAGGGGTAGTTGCCTAGGCCCAAATTACAGCAAGAAAGATTTGGACTCAATAATAGTGGGAAAATTGTTCTAACAGTAGAGCTCCTAAGTCACTGCACTGGTAATTCAGGAGAATGTGGACCATCTTATGCTGGAGATTTTGAAGAAAACATTTGCCAAGAATTGTGTAAACATATCTATGAGGGGACAGACTGAGGGTGGCTTCTCAGGCTCCTGGTTGTCTATGAACCTCTGAGACAGAACATGTCTTAAAGCATTAGACTGAAATAGAAGAGCAGTTTTCCTTTTCAGCCAGTCCCAGAAGAAAAGCAATATTCCTACACCTCACAGTACTGCAATGAACTCAGCTGTGAAAGCTGTCATAACAACATTCATCCAACTGTGCATTACAGAATGCACACTCAGTTACCACAACCAATGTAAGGCTAAATGTGTGTTTACCTACAGCCATTCCCCGCCCAGCCTTGCATTTTTCTGCAGGCATTGACTGATGGCTACAATTACAGTGCCTCCATGCATAATTCAGTTCACAAAGACCAGGCTAGGTTCATAATTTTTTTTTCCCAAGGAAGCATCAATCTTCTCCTTAGGAAGAGAAAAAACATGGAAAGACTGGTTAATAAAAACAGCTAGCTAGCAAGCTAGCTAGCACCACCAGCCCAAGTGTTTCAATTATAATTCATTCCATTTCAGCTGCAACATTTAAGATATATCACGAGCATCACACAGTGATGTGCATACTCCCACACCCATTCAAAGTGGATCATACATCAATATACCATGTACTATAGTCACTACCTGTATTTTGAGTCTCCATTCCTTCATAAAGACTTAGCAATTTCACCAGATTCTGTGGAGTTTATCTAGATTTACTTTGGCAGAAAAGTAAAGGAATGTACTGCAGAGATGTCTGTTTCACTCAGAAGTCATTTAGTTCTTAGAGAGAAAGGTTTGGCTGAAAACAGCATAGAAATCCAAAGATTCAAAGTGTGTTGGAAAAAAACAGAGCAACACATCATAACCAAGCAAGAGATTTTCAGTGATTAATGCCATAACTTGATGGTAGTAATGAATTTATCAGAGAGCTTGGGAGTGTATCAGAACAAGATGCTTGAGTCACAAATAAACATCTTTAAGTGATGTTGTATTCAGAGGCCAAGATGCATAGCCTGCATTTATTCTTGCTAAGTGCCAGGCACTTGGTGAGTAAAAAAAATTAGCTGAATTACAAATTCTTTTTTTTCTTTTCTTTTTTTTTTTTCAATTAGGCTTTTGGATTGGCCAATCATGCCATATTGTGGAATCTTAAATGGCTGTTTCACTGGCATTTCCTTCCCATGATGCTTCTGAAAAAGCCATTTTTCTATTCTTATTTAAATTTAAGGCTTTCTAGAAAATGGAGAACTTACTTTGAAACATTTATTCCGGGATGGTTCTACTGATGTTACAGAATCTTAGCTGAAAGTTTTCATCAGTCTTCTCCAGATGATGAATAATCAGCTTAATAGGAAGAGCTTTTTTCTTGGACAGGACTAAATCTCCTTTCCCAGTCCCAGTGGGCTGAGCCCCACCCAGCACCTCATAGGACTGTTCCTTCCCAAAGAAGCTGCAAATATCAAAGCAGTCTGATGGCAAGTCTGGCAGTGCACAGAATGACAGGGAAGGTTTCCCACTCACCTGCTCTGGGATTGAGTGCTGAGTCCCTCCATGTGCAGAGTCGTGTCTCGACCCTTGACAGTGATCAATGATTATCCTACAGAGTGTACTATTGACAATCTCCTTGTTGTTGCTGCAAATGCCAGCAGAAGCTCTGCTGCTTGTAAAGTCTGTCCATTCTCTTGAACTTGTCTTTGCAGGCTGTACTTACACCAGAGCTTGGCTGAATGACTTGGAGTCTGCCACCCACGCTCCTGACTCTGCAGATCATCTTCATCAGCTGGTATTGCTTTCAATCCTCATCTAGCTGAACCTGTTGATCAATTATTGGATGAATACAGACTTGGGGAGATGTGTAATGCAACATTTGTGAGGCCTTCAATTCTACTTTTGAACTGGAAATTTTATTTTTCCCAAAGCAATGCATTTAATTTGGCAAGGCTTACTTCAAAAATATGCATGCATTTTCCAGAGAGAGCAAAAATTAAGTTTGTGTGTCCCCATGCCAGAATGGGAACTATGTATGTGCTCACTTGAGACAAACAGTGAGAACCTGGGCATGTGTGTGTGTCTGAGTTCCAAATGTATGGTATTTATCAGCCACATAATCCATACATTATTGATGGACATCAGAATTCCCAGCCATATTCCAAGCAGTTTTCACAGTTGATCTTTTATGGGCTAAATTCTTCTCTCTATAAAGAATTCTAGAAGGACTCATGGGTGAAGAGTCTTTAGCACTGTTTTCACCTCTCACTGTAATGTTGTGACACGAACATGAATTTTAATTGCAGATTTTTGTTCTATCAGCTCTATCAAGAGGCTGCCTTGAAAAGCAAATACAGTTATTTTAAGGCATATTGGGGTTTTTAGTGCCCACTGCTGGCAGCACAACAAATACCTCTCTGAAAGTGATATCCACTGACTGTTGCTTGTCCACTCATCTTACCCTTTATCTCTCCCAAGATTCAAGTGACCATTTTTTGACCCCCCCAGGATGAGAAAGGACAGAGCAGATCCCAACAGCAGCTGGCTGAGGGGTATTGAGGAGTGGGGAAGCCAGTGGCAGGAGCCCAGCACACCCACACTAGGTATTTTCTCTCTGCAGGGTTGGAAACTGGGAGCTGCCAGCATGGTGTTGAAGGGAAAGGTGTGATTTTGCAAATGAACAGAATCAAAGTTATTTCTTGATTCTCAGGGCCACCCTTTCTTGCTGTACATCATAGCATCACAACTCTTGCACAAACATGCATGCACATATATAAATACTACATGTACTTGAAAATGCGTCCACATAGACACAGAGCTAATTTCAAGACACATAATAAATTGTTAGTAAGGGACAAGGAGTGAAAAATAATTCCCAGGTATGACTAAAACTGTTTAAACCCTCAAGTAAAAGCTCGCATTAGTATACAATACTGATATTCCACATAGCTCTTGAATACTTCAATTTAAAAATTATCCACATAATTTGTTTCACACATCCCCACTGGCTGGGCCTGGGCCCACCAAACAAGGCACTCTCCTGAAGCTTGAAAGCTGTTTAATCTTCTTTTCTGGCCCCTCTGAGATAACTTCTGAATGGATTCTCTAAGCTCCTTAGACTAAAAGGTGATCATAGTGTAAGGCCAGAAGTTCCCAGGTTCCTTTCAGATGGTGGACACATGCTGGGCCTGACCAGTTATCTGTAAACACAGATAGATTTCAACCTGTTGGACAAAAGGCTTTGTGTATTCTGGAGTAAATAGATATATTTGAAATTTCCTCATGACAATAAGAAATCACTAGGATATTACCAGGAGGGAGAAGAAGACAAATATTTTTAAATGAGTGGTCTGAACCTGTTCCTTTGTGACTGATTGAAATGAGAGTTATGAGGCCTGGATTCAGCCTTTTATTATGAGACACTGAGTTTCTGCAGTATATTTTTTCCTTTCTTTAATTTATATCTGTGCAAAAAATTGGCATGAAATACAAATAAATGACAAAGCGCTGAGAATTAGGCCATTTGTCTGTAAAACCAGACATAATCCCCAAAATAGCAAAATACAGAAAAATGCATCAAAATGTATTAGTGATGACAGGCCATATATTACACAGGCTGTTAATGCAACTGCAGGTCACTTATCAGTACCAGTGAGTCACGAAAGCCTAACATTAAATGTAAGAGGCAACATACAGACAAATATTAATTAAAATAACAATCACTGCTAAGTGCAGCATTTTGCTAGATACCATGACAGCTAAAAGACTGGTGAGGTGCTCACAGTAATGAGCAAAGAAAATATTTCCACCCTCAAGTATATACATATATTCACATACATGTACATATTGCTTGTAGGAAAGAGCTGAAGAAATATGTAAATCTCTATGAATACATTATTTTAAATGCTACAACAATCTTCCTTATTTCAAAATCCCTCTAAAGAGAGATTTAAAAGCCTCATAGCTTTTGCCTTACACAGACACCCATGTGACAGTGTTCGCAGGAGTCCAAGGATGAGGGAAGAGACAAGGATCTGAGTCCATGCTTCAGAAGGCTTGATTTATTATTTTGTGATATATATTATATTAAACCTATATTAAAAGAATAGAAGAAAGGCTTTCATCAGAAGGCTAGCTAAGAATAGAAAAGGAATTAATAACAAAGGCTTGTGACTGACCAAGACTGTCCAGACAGCTGGACTGTGATTGGCCGTTAATTAGAAACAACTACATGAGACCAATCACAGATGCACCTGTTGCATTCCACAGCAGCAGATAATTATTGTTTACACTTTGTTCCTGAGGCCTCTCAGCTTCTCAGGAGAAAAAATCTTAAGGAAAGGATTTTCCATAAAAGATGTCTGTGACACACCCATAGGTCTGAAGAGCCAGTGGAGTTGCCCAGTTCGTGAGGGATTTCTTTCTCTCTATTTCAACAAACTTTGCCTGTCCTCACTTACCCTAAATCCCTGCTGTCAGCACAGTGAGGCTGGGCTGGCCAGCAGTGGGGCAGCCTGCAGCAGGGACCTGTCCCCCACACTCAGAGGTGACAGCAGAGCCAGGCTGGGGCTGGCCATGGGGACAGGGCACCTCTGGGACAGTCAGGGAGGCAAGTCTGGGATCAGCAGACAGGATTGATAGGGCTGGGTACAGCTGTACCACAGCATGAGGCCTGGAGCTGAAAGGCAGCCCCAAAGCCTGAGGATGATTCTTCTCACAGCTGCCTCTGGCCATGTTGCTGCTTTCCCAGCACTGAGAACAGATTGTGTGGTGTGCCAGTATCAGAGCAGCCAGACAACTCGTGTTAGAGCATGTGGCAGAGCCTGTCCATGCAACCAGGGCACCTCATAGTTGCTTCTGGAAGTCTCCAGAGCTCCAATTTAATTGGACAACACAAAACATGAAGGGCTGATGGATGTGGCCCCCAGCCTCAATGTCAGAATGCCACCAAACAGAGAAGCCAGGCTCCAAACTTAGCACAGTGTCAGTTTTCTCTCCAATTCTCCTCTGGCAAGTTTTCATGAGGCACAGTTTGTTTCAGACACAGATTTACAACATTGCATCCTCTCCACCTTTAAGCCCATATGTGGGAAGGATATTGGCATGCTCACAGTCATTCTGCAGTGAGTTCCTGTTAATGGACCTTAGCATGAGAGGGGAGTCAGACCTCTTTGCACCCCTTTCATCCAGAAAGCAGTGACAGGGTTTGTGTGCAGGCCAAAATGTGGCACAACTCTGCCACAATGACTGCATGCCCGCAGGAAAGCTGTAAAGATAGGACATGAGGAAGTGCTGAGTGTGCTGCTCTCATCCGTGAGGATGTAAAGTGTTTCCCAATGAAGGTTCAAGGGGATTTCTATATCACATGAATTCCATTATTAGATCACCAGAACTATCACCAGAGTTTTCACCTACTGATACATGTGGGCAGGGCCATAGGTCAGAGCACAGAGCTGGTGGGGTGTGTACATGGAGCTCCTGTGCCTCCAGGCATGTCAGGAAGGTCTGTGGACTCACCTAGACTGAGTCAAGAAGGAGCTTGCAAAAAAACACCATCATACCATATCTCTCAAAGACAGGCCATCCACTTGGCCTATGAAATTTCAGATCAATATGGTATCTGTTTGAGTAATTATGGCACTGTTTGCTGAGGTGGTAGTAATTTCCCATTACAAGATTTCTGTTCTGATAGATTAGAGGTATTCTGATCTATTGTGGAGCTGAAAGGGTTGTATCCTTTCTGGATAACATTTGTAGCTAGAAGAGAAAAAGGTCATTCATAATTATTTTTCAGGTATACTGGCTTAGCTACTCATTTGATTTATCACGTGTCCTTTCTGACACAACATGAAATAATCAGAGAGTTGGATAGTCTTTAGAGGAGACAGGCATCCAGCTCATAAAATATATCAGTTTCAATAACACAGTTCAAAGGAATCCTGCTCCTTTCAATATATTCAGGGATTTGTTCACCAGTTTAGGTTCAGCTGCTTTCAAAATAGATAGAAGAAACCTCCTTGTGTGATATAACCAGATGCCATTTGCAGAGACGGTGACATATGGTCCTTCAGACGTGGAGATAATCACAGAGGATAATTCTTGAGAGCCCGTTAGGATTCCAGAGTAGCTGTCTCTGCCATGTGGTGCTTGCTGATGTCTAAATATGATAAATTCACTCACTTTATTTTCAAAAACACAGCTGAAAGAGTTTTAAAAGGAGTAGCATGAAAGCAAAAAAGTATCAACCCTAATTACTCAATCAAAGTGAGAAATATATTCCTGATTCCATCCAACTTCAAGGCAAGTTAATGAACTAAATAGAAATCTGCAGCTGAAACTTACTGATATGAGAATAATCTAATTTTCCACAGTGAATGCAATGAGGATTTCAAGGGAGCCTACACAAGCTTTTGTTCAATACATGGCTTGGGCAGACAGTGGGTATACCTCGTTATTTAACCCCTTTCTGTCCCTAAAAAAAAAAATAAAAACCCTTATATTAAGGGTAAGAAGCAAAAAAAAAAAAAAAAAAGTTTATATTGTCATCACAGAAAGTATTTTAAAAATGGGACTTAACACAAAGGCTATAAAGTACTTATATAGTACTATAAAGTACTTACAGCACAGGGTGTCCAGGCTGGTATTTGATCCTATGCCTCTCCCAATCTGATATTTGTCCATCAGCATTGACAAAAATAATTCTCTCGAAGAAAAAAAACATAGCAGATGGTTGTGAGCATCTAAAATTGCAGCAGTGCCTACACTGTGCATGTTTACCCTGACCAGAAGAGGGCCAGGGCTGGAGAACTGAACTCTTCTCTCAGCTCACTCCTGCCACCACGCCTGGGTCATCAGTTGGGCCAAGGACTGTGCCAAGGACTGGTCCCAAAGGAAGTGTGGGCAAGGGTCCATCAGCATCAGCATCGGCTTGCCATGGAAGCACCATGGCACTGGACACACAGAGCCACACTTTGTGCTGTGAGACCACTGCTCAGCCAGCCTGTGGCACAAACCTTACAGAGCTCATCAGATCTCGGGCACTTGGAAATAAAACTCATGCAGTAACACCATGGTTCAAGGCTGCAGGCTCAGCTGAAGGTCAGAGCTGTGCAATGTAAGTGCAACCAGTCTGCTCTGGAGTGAACCTGCATTACATTGTGTGGTGCAAGGCACTTTGTGCTCCCCAGTCCTGAATTTGATTCCTTAACCTGTTAGGCATAATGTGCAAGTCACTTCACCGGTCTGAGATACCTAATGAAAAAAATCAGCTCTACACACTGGGATCAACAGAGTTAGAAGTTTCTTTGGGCATCAGATTACTCCCAAAACAGTCTAGAAAAGTATGAAGGGGCATGGTGCCATCACCTAAAACACGGAAATAAAGATTTTAGTGATTGCTGCCACAGTAGCTGAAGCATGTTAAAGGAATGCTATAGACTTCATAGGAAGATGTAGCACGTAGGAAGACTCAGCTGATTTAATGTCAGCTGATGAATCTCTGTCTCCCATAAAATATTTGCTGTTCTATTATTTGGTCTTTCTCCTGACACAAGGAATCCTTCCTGTGTTGGTTTTTTTTTTTTCTCAGTGCAATGCAAGGCACACTGGATGAAATAACAGACAGAAGGTGAAAGTCCTTCTGGCCTTACACACACATGAAAGCAATATGTGTGAAAATGGTGCCAAAGCATCCCATGGGTAATTTTAAACTGATATAGCTTGAAAACTGCTGAGTACTCAGCTTACCTGGATAAAGGAGACTAAAATACCCTTTCTGAAGCTAGAATGGGGTCAGCTGCTGACAAACATGCCTTCCCATGGAGGCACATTCTATGAGTAGTGTGTGACTATTCAGTTTCACTGTGTCATTGCTCAGCTCAGCTGTGTGGAGAGTGTTCAGGAGACCTCTTCATGTCTTATAGATCCAGCTGAAGAATCCAAGAAAATTACTTGAGTCTTCAATCTCTTATAAACCTCTCAAGCACAGGAATGGGCAGCCCAAGGGGAGGTTGGAGTCACAGTCAAAGACTGCAGGTGGCACTCAGTGCCCTGTTGTAGTTGACAAGGTGGGGATTGGTTAAAGGTGGGACTCCTTGAAGGTCAACATTAATGATTCTGCATTGCCTGAGAGGGCAATCATTTATTCTGTGTGGATTGTATAAAGCTTGTTGTGCAGGCTCTGGAAACCTGTCCTTCAAGACATCAGCAGGTAAATGAGGAAGAAAACACTGTTTACAATTCACTTGTGAAGTTTTAACTGCTCACAAGATCTCTGTGCCACAAGGCAGCAGCAAATTGGCATTATCAGCCTTGGGAATATGAATTTTGTGCATCCCAGAGTAATAGAACATCTTCTGTCTAAAGGAAGAAACTAGTATGAGCAGTTAACTTTTCCTATTTGTCATTCCTTTTAAGAAATGAAAATGCTTCAAGTGCTTTCATTAAACTAGTTTAACAACAAAGGAGCTAGAACAAAGACACAGAATTTCCATGCTGCCGGAGATGCTAATCACCCTGGATTTGTTTCCTACAAAAATGACACAGAAAAATAGGATGTATGAATGGAAGGAAAATTTTAGACACCCATGATTTTTGAACTTCTGGATTAAAATAAAGCATTTCTTGGCATTCCAAAACCAAAACTATCCTCTTTGATTCACTGGCCTGAAATAAAACTTTTTGTTTTCACAGAAACAATTCACAGTTTATAGAATGGTGTGAGTTGGAAGGGACCCACGGGGATCATCAAGTGAGCAGAGTCAACATGAATCTCTGTGTCCAATTCAGCTGCCAAGGAGCCTTTGGGGACCTGACTCCCCATGCCTTTGTGTCCCTCAGATGGGCACTCTTCCCCAACAAAATATACTGTCCATGGCCTCACCACAAAGCAGAGGTCTAAGACAATCCTGTGATGTATCACCCTGACTCAGCCACAAGAAGAAACAGCCATTGTTTCTCATTTTCATGAGCACAGTTTCATCAAAGTCTTTTTTCCTGTGGCAACTTTCTATTTTGATGAAACACACTGTTCTCATGGAAAAATATGTGATGTTTTCTATAGGCTGGTAAACACCCCTAAGAAAACAGATTTAAAGAAAGAATGAATGAAGACCTATACCACTGAAGGCAGATTTTCCCTGTCAGGAAAACAAAAATAATATTTGAATTAATTTGGTAGGTAATTCTTCTAAAATTATGGAAGTTTATTAAGCATTTATCTGTATGTTACACTCAAAGATGAAGTAACACATTTTGAATTTAATGAACATGTGTGTTTATATAGCACAAATGACTTATCCATTTTATGTGACATGTCTTGTATTCTTAAGAATTATTTATTAGTAGTTTAGGGAAAATTTACAGTCTGAATGCTAAACTCTGTAATCAGTTCGGTTGTGCTACTTGTTTCTAAGGGGCAAATTCAATACAACTAATGTATTTTCCAGTGTAGACATATGTATAGGAAATCACTTCTAATACCATGGCAAAATAAATTATTTAAATCTTCACATTCCTCACAAATTCCAGTCCTCTTTTTGACTAGTAATTACACAGTCATAAATCACAATTATCGTGAAATATTGTGTTATTAATAACATGCTGTCCAAAGAGTCAACAATAATATTGAGACCTTCTGTAAATTTGCTTATTTCTGCTACTTGTTAATAATCATAATGGCTCATAAATGGTCATCTGAGCAATATGAGTTTGATTTTTTTACCTGTTTGGCTGACTTCCAAATTGAATGAGAGGAAACGTCCAAGAAATTATGGAGAGTTAGAAATTCCAAGTGTACTTCTTTTTGTTATCACAGATTATCACAAATACTCCCTCCAGCCATTCTGGCATGAGAACAGATCTGATAATGTGACCTCAGAATCACAGCTAAATGTTTCAGTTCTATCCACGAGCATTCCAGGGTATTCCTGGGTATTCCTGTCTCTGTTGGCACTGTGCTAGAGACTATAAGGTGGAGGTCATATTTACCTGACAGGCTGTGGAAAGAAACCCTAGAGACAAAATGGGTTTTGATATAGATACAACTTTAGGTGTAGGGGTAGGTGTAGCTGTGGGTATAGGAATATACTATCCCAGGCAAATAAACTATTTCAGAAATTGAGATTTCTTTGGTACCCTCCCAGAGTCTGGTGCAAAGAAGGACAAGGAAGACAAGTCTCCTCCTCACTGTCCACAGTGGTTCTCCAGCACTGACTGCCAAGGAGGGGCAAAAGGAGAAGTTTCATTCTGTCTTCGGAGACACAGAGTGTATAAAGTGGAGCAGCAAAGAGCTATTTATGCAAAGGAAAAAGGTACTTGAGGCTCCCCTGGTGTCTCTGTTCCTCTGGGAGCCTCTCAGGAACCACGGCCAGCCCTGAGTTGGCAGACACCTGAGAGAGACACCGCAGACAGACACCACTAGAGACATCGACAGAAGATAAAGGGCTGACTCTGAGCAGGGATTAATCCAAGGTTTTATTCTAGGAGTCCCAAAGGAGCCCCTACACCTCAGGGGGCTCCTGCCCAGAGCCCTGGGAGAGGTGCCAAGGTCACATTTAAGGCAGGTGGAAACCCAAAGTAGATAACATTTCACTAACCAATAAGTGACCCTAAGGGATGGGTACTGGGGGATAGACATGTCGGACAGCATATGGGGCAAGGCTTGGGGGGCTGACCCCTGGCCTCTGGCTAATCATCCTGGACCGAAGCTTCTAGATGGAGGGGATGGGATGCTGAGTGATTGACAGAGAGCCAGGGTGGGGATTTGGGGATGATCTCAGCAAAGGAAAGGTGTCAGGACCCAGGACATCCCTCTGGCTGTCCTGAGCAGCCAAGACCCCTGCCAGGGGTTTCAGAGCCCAAAATGCCTGTGGTTTTGATTGTGACCTGTAGAGCAAGTTACCAACCTTAGATGAAGATCTGCAAGCCATGACAAATTAAGTAGAATAATAATGAAGTTATCATAGGGGGGAAAAGTAGATTTTGGGGTTTTTGGTATGGGGGTTTGGGGGACAAGATGGAAGGAACTGGCCATGTCCAGCCCTTCTTCTTCTTCTTCTTAGCCTCCATCTTCTGCTGTGATGTTGGCACTTACAGATTGGTTTAGAGTAGAAGCTCACTAAGATAGGTGATAGGTATTGGAAAGTAATTGTAAACATTGTACACATCGTTTTTAGTATAAAGACATAACAGCACCCTGGGGGCAGGCAGAGTGCCTGGAACTGTCCTGTTGGACGGACCTCAGCAGGGCAGGAGAAAATTTTTTATAGACAAGATACAATAAACAACCTTGAGACCGAGAAATGAAGAGCCTTGACCCCTTCTTCAAGCACCGGGATGGGAAAAGAGACTTTCTAACTTTTCTCGGGGTCACTCTGACAAGCTAGAGATCCTGACAGAAAGGGATTACCCAGGTAAAGGGAGGGGGTACAATCTGGGGAAAAATACGGGGATACAAAACCAAACTATTACAAAGTATAAAAACACACTACAACGCCCTGGCTGTCGGGGTGAGTGCCTGGCTAATGTGATCGCACGGCTCCTTGGGACAGAGCCCTGCACGCAGCTCTCCCAGCGGGATGAGCGCTCCTGCGGGATCAGCCAGCGCCGGCCCGACAGGGAACCGCTCAGAGGGAGCAGGAATCTCCTCTGCCCGGCTCCGGCAGCTGAGTTCCCTCGCCACCACGCTGGGAGCTGGCGAGGAGGACGGGCTGAGCCAGGGCTGTCGTTACCGATGTAAATTAAACAGTTACCACCGCAGGGTGACTCTCTGCTCCTTTCCCCGGGCAGACAGCTGCTCCAGAAAACACATGCTCCGGCTGCTCGGGCTGAAAGGAGGAACCGCAGAGGTTTTATTTATAGACGCAATAGGCAGGTGTTCCGCATTTAATGTCTGCCCGGCGAGAGCTGGAATTGCCTCTTTGCCCACAATGACTGCATATTTGATTGCTTGCTGTGTACATAATGCATTATATATACTCTATACCTCTCCCTTCCCATTTGGATTCAGTGCAGAACCTCTGTACAGCTGTGTTGCCCTCTCCTGCAGCAAAACATTTACTGATCTTATCAAGGCAGAAAGATAAAGTGCTGCAGACTGTGGAAAAGTGAACTTTAATGGAGGAGCTCACGCCAAGGTGTGCCTGCTGTGTTTCTGGATGGCAGAAGAGAGTTGTGTGAGGAGCATCCATCTCTCATTTCAGTGCAAAATGCTTCATCAAGCCTTGGGAAGCCACGTATGAAATATTAATTAATTAGCTCCAAGTCTCACTGTACCGTCGTGAAACTGGAACAGTGCAGCTTTGTGCAGGTTGTTTTCAGAAACTGTTGCCTTTTATTTCAGCTACTTGATCATAGCATGCTGCATAATTTATACATCTAAGAGCCTTTTGTAGGGCATGTTAGTAGAAAAGCTCATAAGTACCACAGGAGCTGGGATCTTGTCGATATTAACAAGGAATTTTGAGGCTGACAAGCAAGCACAACAAAAGCAGCTCCTGTGCTCGTTGCCATCCATGATCTTGGTAACTGCAGGTTTGCTACAATGACTTGTGACAAAGCAGTAAGAAAGCAAAACTAAGCTCTCCCAAATCCAAATGAAACAAAGAGGACACCTTGCTGTTAATGCAGGATGGCAGCCATACCGTGGCACAAATACATTTTGAAAATATATGAAAATTAACTTTTAAAAGTTTTCATTTGAGCAGAGGAAGAAGGCAAAACACTTTTGGGTCTGCAGTCCTATGCACCAGTCACCAGAAATGCAGAGCCTAGGAGCACAGGCAACTTCCACTACAGATTGCCACTGACAAAATCGGGAAATGTTTTTTTCTGCATTTCTTGATGAGAATAAATATTCTGGCATACCTTTTTTACATTAGGGAAAGGCATCATCAGATTGAGAATAATTTAAAAACTCTTTTTCTCTTTGGAAATATCTTTTTTGGATAAATATCCACAGGAAAGAGTGGAGAGGGCTGGGGAGGTCTGGGGGTGTCCCCAAAGGCCAGTTAAGAGGCCATTAGTGTCAAAGAGCCCAGCTGTGAGCAGACCTTGGCTGGGAATCATCAGGAAGCTCCATCACAATGCACAAGCAGGTAAGCAGCAGTGATGCAAAAGTCAGGCCCAGCAGCAAGACAGCACAGCTCCAGACCCATGGGTGTGAGGGGGACATTCATGCCACCAAAGCTGCCTACCTAAATGCTCAGTGTCTATCCCAAGCCAGATATCCAAATTCCCTTGACTCACAATGCAGAGGGCACCTCCCTCTCCTCCCAGGCTGCAGAGGGAACCTCTGTGATGAGCTTGGGTTGGACACCCTAAACTTTACACAGCTACAGCTGAGTGAGGGGGATGCAAGAGATGTGCCAGGACTAAGAATAAAGCTCACAAGTCTTTGCTTTCCAGCTCTACAATTAAACTGCTAAAACATGTTGACAATATGCCTGAATCTTGTTGGAACGTCTATGGCAGAAATACAGCTTATGCCTGTGCCTGTAATTACTTATAATTAGAATGTGTAATTGGGATGTGGACAAACAGCCAGGCTCAACTGCATACAGAGGCCTGTGTCTGCCACAGCAAAATTTTTAGAAAGATCAAACAGTAATCACATTCTGTAGGTGTTAATTTTCACAGCTTAGCAAAGAAGCACATACAATAACCAGCTAAACAATTCTGGCTGTTTACAGTTCTGCACCTTCAAAAGACAGACTGTAATCAAGATATTTTGAGAAAGCCATTGTATTCTTTCACCTTCTTGACAATGTCTGTGCAGCACAGAGCATCACCCTGGTTTGCACTAAGCCACACATCCTTGAAAAATTAATGGTGACTGAGTAAGTCATGGCCTCTAGAGCCAGGGCACAGATAAGCAAAAGGAGATCTGGCCCTTGCTGGAGAAGGGTGCAAACAGGTGTGCTTGATGCCATTTCCACTGCTGTGGCTGTCCAGGAAAAGGGTTTCAGCAGCAGAGGCGAGGAAGCCCCAAGATGTTGATAGAGGACATTCCCTCAGGAAACACAAGCCCCCCCTCTGTCTGCCCCCCCTTGATACTCCAGGCCCACGTGCTTTCTCCTTGGCACCATGGGCAGAAAGACACCTGTATGCAAGCCCAGAGGCAAAGGGCAAGCTGGGCAAAGGCCTGACTTGGAGGACCAAGCCATGTGGAGGACACAGCACAGGCTGTTCTGTGCTCTGCCCTGTCCCCCCAGGCACAGGCCAGGAATCCAAACACAGAGAGAGACTGGCACCTCTCAGAGAGGAGATCCAAATGGAAGTGAGAGGCTCTGCCACTTCTGCCACCCCATTCTCCTGGCAAGGGAATGATTCTCCAGAAAATGGAAAGTACTCAAGGAGTTATTCTGGAACATGGCACTGCCACAGCATCTCCCATGTCTCACCAAGACAGTGTTGTTGGGAGAACAAAACAGAGCAGGTCACACAAGAAACAGCACTTTTTTCCCAACCCTTATGGCAGTGTCGAAGGGCTGAAAAAACATGAAGGAAGAGGGTTAAATATTTATTTTTAAGTAATAATATCTCCCAGAAAGGTATTTCATAGATATTTCTAGCTGGTACAAAATGAAGCCGCTTCTCTATCACTGATGGGTTTTATTCTCCACAGGTTCCCTACAGAAATGTAGGCAAACACCAAGCCTGCTCAGCATAAGAAAAAAGCAACTGGTGGCTAGCAAGCAGAGCCAAAGCCTCAGTCCAAAATAGGCTGGATTTCAGGATTTAGTCCAATAGAAAGAGAGGTACAGACCTGGAACTTACAGGCAAGTTTCTAAAGAATTGGAAATGCATCTGAGAAAGTGCAACCTACCTGACAGGCATCATTCCCTGTGCACTCTGTATCAAAATGTTTGTAGGAGCCTAAAGCAAAGGGAGAGAAGAAGGCAAAATTTGGCCAGCAACATCCCTTGCTGCACAGGAGACCTAAGGCTGTGCAAATATTTCCAGTCAGAAACATGGACTGCAACCCAAAATACAAATATGTATTCAGAGACACCTATTTCCCCCTAATCTTTACTTTTCTGATGTACATTATCAGATGGTGAGTAAAAATTATTTTGGATCCCTAAAGGCACACAGGCACCTTCATGCTGACAAGAACACAGTGGAGGGGCTAATTGTTTAACTTCTCAGCTTTCAGTGGTGGCAGGCTATTAAATCAGCTTGGAGCTCACTCAGTACAATGCCCTCCAGTTGCAAAGCGGAAGATTTGTTCCTGTTCTCCCTAATTACTTTGGCATAATTAGTTTCTACTTTGCAACTGCCTTGGCCTCTCTCCTGCCAGCACAGCATTTTGTCAGCGGCCACTCCAAAGTTCACGTGTGCCATTTCACCCTGACCTACCACATCCTCTGTTCCCCTAAGGAATTTGGAAGAAGACACGTTTTGCCTGGGGTGATCATTTAAGCGTTGTTTTCTTTACTAATTTTTTTCTTTACTAATTTTTCTAATAATGAGGTAAAGTTTCTTTGTAATAAGGGAACTATAACTCTTGCAAAATTCCAGTCCTCCTTTATGGTAGCTGGCTTCAGTGATAGTTCATGTCCTTTTGCTCACAGATGAACCACCAAAATGTTTTCAAAGCTCATGGGTGAGTACTATCTGGCCCTATTGATAAATTTCATTTTTAAATTGTTCCTCATCTTTATTATCTACAAAAAAAAAAAAAACTCTAGAGCAGGTATTTCCCCTTTGTCCACTGTGATGAAGATAAATGCCAGAAATTTGTTTCATTTTGCAGCAATTTTCTTATTATCTCAAACTCTTCCTTTTCAAAATGACAGTGTCAGCTGATGGACACATTGGATGGAATGCATTTGTTTCTCTCACTGTATAGTTTATGCAATAAATCTTCTTTTACTTTTCCAACAAGCTCTGTAGTAGGCAAGCTATCCTATGAGTACCACAGTACTACTGAGAAAATAATTTCATTTTTTCCTCCAATGATGGGGGTTTTCCCTTTTTTCCCCAGCCAATTGCTACTGGTAGCCTACTGAAACTGCCTCCCCCTTCACAGACTCCTGATCCTGAGGTTCTTGAGAAGATTTTCACTTTCTTTCCCCTTCCTACTAATTACAGTGCATGTTCCTTCCCACTGACTTCACACAATCTTAAAAATTTACTTTTTTTCTTCCTTTGCTGGTTTAAGAATATGAACCAGTCTTAAAAAAAAAAAACATACGACACCTTGCGAGTGTTTTAGCACACCTTTGCAGCACAAATTTTTAAAATTCCACCTCCAGGGAGTTGTTGCACTGAAAACCCCTGTTACTTTTCTTCACTAAGCTGAGGGTCCCATGCCATCCACAAGATGCTGCAGAGACACAGACAAGCCAGAGAGCCTCAGCCCCAACCTGCAATGGAAATAAAGCATACATTATGCAGCAACTTTCCAAGACTCAGACACTCACCAGACTCTATCACACTTCATATAGCACAAGATAATCTAATTTATAATAATACTGCAGCAAACGAAAACAATAAATATATCTTCAATCTGCACAGCCACGTTTTGAGAAATGTCATTGTGGGCACAGTAGGAGCAATGTGTAATAAATGTTTCATTGGCTCCCACAGGTAAAATTTTTGCCAAGGCAGCTGGAGAAACTGTGCAAGTTTACTGGCCCTCATTTTCAAGCTCAGCATCTATTTGAGGAAAACAGCTGAGGACTATATACAAATTTATATCATAAAAATAATAGAAAACCTCAATTGCAGTGACATATTTAGCTCAGACTGTATCACCCTCTTCTTTTGTTTTTATTGCTAATAATAATACCAGTTTTACAACACCCAAAGCATGGAAAGTTTCAAAGTTTTATGTACAGAAAAAAACAGCTCTTGCATGATGGGGGTAAGAATTGACCAGGGTTGGGAATCCCAGCAATTGCATTCATTCAAAATTGCTCCAAAGCTTTCTTTTATGACAGACCATTTCCAAGTGCAGTAGATGAGGGTGTGCATAACACAAGGATGAAAGAAGGTAGTAAAAGAGAATATATCCTCTTAGAGTCAGCATCTAATTCTAATGTTGACTTCAGAATGAGTTGAATTGGCTTTTAAGTTCAAAAAGTACTGAAGAACATTACTTCCAATGACTCCAAAGAGTTGAAGCATTCTCCAGAAAGCCCAAGATTTCTGAAAAATCAGGAAACTTAATTGGCACCCATTGCTCTCATGCTGCTCCTTCGGCATGCTCACCTACAAGGGATATTTCATGGAGGGATAAGTGTCCAAGACACCCTCCCACCTCTGACCTTGCATTTTCTAAGGTGGTCCCTTTAAAAAGAGGATCTCCCTTCAGGAGAGAAAGAATCAGTCTTTTTTCTGGCCTGAACAGAACAACTGAACGTGTACTTGGGAATCACTCATTGTTAATGGCAGTGCAGGCAGGAGAAAGTGCAGATATCAACATTTCCAGGAGGCTGACTGTGTTGATGTCTTTCATCTTCACCAAGAAAAGGAAACCAGAGCTGGGGCTGAAGCCCTTGTGTTTCTGCTGTGGGCCTTTTACAGAATGCAAGGCCAACTCTCAGAGCATCACTCTGTCTCTGAGAGAACACATGGTGAAGTTTCTCAAGGGGCCAAAAGACCATGGAGTGTTCTCCCACTTGGAGAAAGGACCATGTACTCAGAAGGATATGTACTCAAAAGGATATGTACTCAGAAGGAAATTTCAGCTCTTTCATTGTAGGCACCTCACTCCAGCATTTATCTTGAAAAAATATATCCACAGATCACAGTAGCCACAGAAGGAAAACATCTTGGACAACATTCACCCTTTCATCTTCAATGCACACATAAACAAGAATGATCTGTAGCAAGATTGGACTATTTCTGTTTGTCTTGTTGTTGTAATGAAAATATTAATAAGATAGGTATTAAGTTATAGCGTTCCCTTTCCCTGCATTAGTAATTCTGATGGAAAACAATATGGACAGCTTATACTGTCCCTGGGCAAATATTAAATAAACAAAAGGCTCAAATACAATAAGCATTAATCTTTCATGAAGTTGGGCAGACCATCAAGAAAGCTTTTCTTGATCACTTTACCTAGCATTCTCCCTGTGGGATTGGAAATGGCATTAATGAGAAGCAGAAAGAAATATTTCAAGCAGCACAAGTACACACCGAGTATGAAAATGAACTCCTTTTTTGGATGTCTCAGAGGAGCAGGGCTGTGCAAGAGACAATATTTCAGATGTCTTAGCAGTATATTTTGAAAAGTCAGGTTGCCAAGTTCTGGTTTGCTTGTTACTTTATTTGCTGTTGCCCACAGGAGTTTTCAAAACCCTGCTCCATCAAAACACTTTGCAGATGCTGCTTCAGGAGGGTGACAGCTACTCAATATGGGACAATTTGGACCAGTGGATAACTCTGAAAATTGTGGCAACCTACAAGTACTGTGCAGTACCCACAATGGTTTAACCATGGCCTGAAGAGGTGCTGGAAGTGCCTTATTCTTTCACTGCAGGCTGGAAAGGAATCCAGCCCCCGGATCCCCAGAAGGGAAAATGCCTCAGGAGTGGGCTGGGCCTCCTCAAGCCAGCAATCTCATGGTCATTGATGTCCATGGAGTTTGCATTTGAAACCTTCATGGGAAAGTGAGGAAACTCATCCACCAGAGGCAGGGGAAGCAGAGACCCAGCTGGCTCAGCAAGCACGTGTGCTGGAGCTGCAGAGCGAGAGGCTTTTGGATGTGTGCCATGGCCAGGGTGCACATGGTGATAATTTGTGCCCCCTCAACGGGATTTGTTTTGCTTGGTCTTAGACAATTATAGCACAGACATCTTCATCTGGGCTGGTTGTTATTCAAGGAGGAATAGGTGCTCCCAGGGCATAATTCATGTCCTCCTCAGATAGATGTCTGAAATAGAGCAGATGAATCATTTTCTAGAAGGACCTCCAGACTCTCCGTTGTCTCCAGAGTCATAAAGGAGGCCAGACAACAAGATCAGATGTAGACTTCTGCTTTTTGGGCTTATAAAATTAAGTGAGAAAAGTGTCACCTTTTGTGGCTGAGTTGCATTAGACTTGCACATTATTCAAGGTGAATACAGCATAGAATACAACCACCTTCATGTAAAACAAAGGACACCATAACTATAATTTTCATCAGCAAACGTTTTATTGAGCTGAGCCACATATAGTTTCAAGTCCATTCACAAGGAAAATGCCAAATATCCACTCTTCCTGAAAAAACTCACGGAATAATGTATAATTTCTTGAAGCACCTCTTTATGTCTCCTCTGGCATTTGTAAGCTTCTCAGAGCATGCATGGACCCTTACTTGCAGTTTCTAATGCCCTAGCTTGGATGTCTAATATTCAGAGTGCATGACCTCTGTAGCCAGTTTATTTCTTTTTCTATCTGAGATTCAGCCTTTTAATGGATGTGGAAAGTTTATTCTGGCCAAGGCCATTTATAATTATAATAAAATCACAGTTTTATTGTGACCCTATATTCTTGAACTATGTGTACTCCCTACAGATTTTCCTGATTTCTAGAAGACAAAATGTGCTGCATGCTCTAAACAGTGGTTGATGACTACTGCTCTATTCCAGTAGTATTCTGTGCCATAAAAATATCTCCAGTCTGCAGCAGAAATTATATTCTGTAGTGCTCCTTTATTTTAATTCAGTTCAGCATTGCACAGTGATTCTGTTCCCAGAAAAGGAAGAGCTGGCAATCAATATGTTTAGACTGTCTGTAGACTCTACCCTGAATTAATTACCAATTAACTCAATGTATTTAGCACATTTGTAAAGCCCACAATGGACATGCTACATATTTATTTATAGTTATAGACGTCTGTTTCTTACCCAAAAAGGATCTTCTAATCTTTATGTAAAAACTATTTTTTCAAATTGTTTTGAGGAAATGTGAAATGGTGTCCACAGTAGGCTTTATTAAATGTGTTAAATACTTGCTGCTAATTGACTGCTAATAATTCAGAGAGCTAAAAGTTTACAGTAGATGTATCTGCTCTGACTTGTCTGGCAAAAACATTTTCTCATTACTCATCAAGCAGGGTTGTGGTTAACTCCAGACACTGATCTTCAACCATGAGCATGGCACACAAGGACAGAGCTACTATTCTTGTGCACCAGGGGATTTAAGTGGCAGAGACCAGAAGTTCACAGTGCTCTGTTGGCTGAGAGTACCTGGGGTGTCACATGAACTCCAGACACATCCCAGCTTTCCTGCATTTTCTGGGCTACCCTTAAGCATTTGGAAACAAGGAGCATTTGAAGACTGCTGTGAAGCAAAATGGACAGATTTCAAAAAATGAAATTAAAGTTAAGATGCTCTGACATAACATAACAATTCAAAGAACTTACAGGTAATTCAGAAAGTGATTGCACGAACACGTTTCCCACTTGCTACCCATATATATCAGCTCCCAGGGAAGGTTTCATTGTTCACCTTTCACCACAGAAACATTTTCAAATTAATTCAATTTCCTCTGCATTTTATACTAGAAATAGAGTTTCACAGAATTTAGAACAGGCTACTGAGGAAGCTTTAATATACTCATTATGCCATAACTTGGCCTTTTCTTGATTTCAGCATTTTAAATTCACATTGTCTTATAAGAACACCTTACCCAAGGAAAGACAGAAATTTTAGGGAAAGCGTCTGAAAAAAAAATAAATTAGTTTAATTAAAGCCATTTTCAGATCTTTGTCGTTTATATTTGAGGAGCAGATTCTTTCCTAAGTACTAAAAGTGCACATTGTTACATTAATTTAACTAATAGGCATTAGTTATGACAGCCTGCTTGGTAAAGGTTCTGAGCCAGTGTCGTTTCTATAGATTTATACACTTGGAAATGTGCACTTTAAATGAGAATCTTGCTGGTGTCAAAATTAAATTAAACTGAATTAAATCATATGCCTGATCACAAAGGCCTAAGATTCTTTTCAGAATCAGGTCCAAATTATAATCGTAACTCTAGCCCGACTACTGAAGCAAATTAAAAGGCAGTTCCAACTTCATTATACTCTGCTGAAGTTGCCGGCTATACAAACAGGGCAAAATCCTTAGCTCTGCAAAGTACTGGTGCTGGAGCACTTCCAGGACAGTTACTGCCACATGCACAATCTGAAAAGCTCCAATAGCAATGACATCCTGTGAAGCACAGCTCCTCCAGGAACTGTGACCACTGTGGGGTCAAAGGCTCACAACAAAATGAGCATCTCATACTAGATGCTCATCTAAGACTAAACTTCATCATCTCCATCAAGTCCCCACTCCTACTCCCCACCCCCTGAGTCTCAGTTTCAGACCCAGAAGGATGTAGAAGGGGAAGTGCTCTCAGGATTTGTCTGTCAATGTTGACACACAAATGTCTCTATGTGTTGATGTCCACCTCATCTGCAGTACTGTAGTCAGTCACAGTCAGTCCTGTCTTGCCCCAGAGCACACCAGTCAGAGCAGCCTTCACAGAAAGCAGAGGAAATGGGGCTTTGCCATCTTTAGTCCAGCAGTCCAGTGGTTCGTGGCACTTTGGTGTGGCACAGTCATAGTGAATATACAATGGGAGCTAGGAAGAGCTTTTCATCAAAGATGGAAGATGCTACAACAAGCTCAGGGATGGAGTAAGACTCAGAGTAAGCCAGAATCCTTCCTGCTGAATTTGGACTCCTGTAGGAATCAGGATCTGGAAAATGGTGTCTTCCAAAAATATTTCATTTTGTATTTATGTGATTCCCACATGTGTTGGCTGAGAGCAGCCACCTGGTGCTTCTGTGTCCATGCCAAAGGCTGTTACCCTACCTTAAGCTGCTTGAAGCATCCATCAATGCATGATCAAGCAAATGCAACATCTGCAAGGCAATGTATACTGGGAGCTTTCCCAGCAAGAAGCCTCTCTCAGCTGTGCCATGCAGAATGTCTGTCCCTCCTGCTATGAGAAAATGCCCCAAGAATTCTTGAGAGAATCACAGAATCTAGAATCATCCAGATTGGTAGAGACCTTCAAGATCATCTATTCCAACCCAGCACTACCATAATAAACCCTAAATCCAGATGCCATGTAAACACTTTCAGAGATGGTGACTCCACACCCCTCTGACAACTAACTTCAATGCCTGACCTCAGTGAAAAACAAACTTCAGGTATCTAATCTGAATCTCCCCTGGTGAAACAGAATATCATTTTCTCTCATTCTTTCTCATGGCAGAAGAGACTGACCCTCTCCTGGCTACAATCTCCTTTCAGGTTATTGCAGAGAGCAATGAGCCTCCTTTTTCCAGTCTATACAGCCCCAACTCCTTCAGCTGCCCCTCACAGGACATGTTTTCTAGACCCTTCACCAACTCCATTGCCCTTCTCTGGACATGCTCCAGCACCTCAATGCCCTTTTAAAATGGAGGGCCCCAGAACTGAACACAGGATTTGAGGTGCAGCCTCACCCATGCCAAGTACAGGTGAGCAATCACTGCCCTGGTCCACTGGGCACAGGATGCCACTGACCTTCCTGGCCACCTGGGCACACACTGGCTCACGTTCAGCAGATTGTCAAGCAGCACCTCCAGGTCACCAGGCAGCTCTCAAGCCCCTGCTCCTCAAGCCTGAGGTGTTGCATGGATTGTTGTGACCCAAATGCAGGACCTGACACACAGGCCTTGCTGTACCTCAGTCCTCAGCCAACAGATCCAATTTGTCCAGATCCCTCTGCAGAGCCCTTCAACCCTGCAGCACATCAGCACTCCCACCCAGCTTGGTGTCATCTATGAACCTACTGAGGGTGCACTCAATCCCCCCACCCAAATCATCAGCCAGTTGCTCCAGGAGAACGCTGTGTATTGGAATAATACCAATATTGCCAGATGGGGCATGCCTGGGCTCGTCTGGCCCTTGCTGCTTGACCAAAGGCAGCAGTTGTGGTGGTTTCACCTCAGACACACCTTTGGCTGGCTGGATGCTGCAGCTGGGCGCACAGAGGCAAGTCCAGGCAGGCAGGAGCTCAGGTTTACCTCTGGCAGAGAGGCTTCAAGGCAAGGTGAAGGAAAGGAGTCAGTACTGAAGGAGAGTTTTTGATCCTTCATTCCTGGCCCACAGGCCTCTGAATGCAGCAACAGCCCCAACAGAACCCCAAACCCCATGGTTGCTGTGTCTTTTAACCCCAGGGAGAGGGGGAGGGCAGGGATCCCACCAACCAGGTAAGGGGGGAGAGTCTCAGGGGACAAATGGCACCTGGATGGCCCAATGTCCCCAGGGCTGAGAGGCATCTTTTGAACTCTGCCAATCATTCAATGTCCTTCTGGAATGCCAGGATTGACAGACAGCCCTCAGCAGGGGTCAGGGTGGGAGAAAGGAGAGGTGATTGACCCCCCTGGGGAAGAAATCTACAGGGAGAAACCCGAGGTATCTGAGGCAAACCATGACATCACACCGCCACAGCTGTGTCAAGGCTTTACTGAAGCCTAGATAGACAACACCCACAGCTTTTTCCTCATTCATTCAGGGGGTCACTTTGTCACAGAAGGAGATCAGGCTGGTCACACAGGACCTGCTTTTCATAAACCCATATTGGCCTGACCCCCTAGTTGTCAGCACATGCTACATGATGGCACTCAGGGTGATCTGCTCCCTGAGAATGGCGGGCACAAGTCATAGCAAAAACATTATCAGACCCACAAAATAAAAAAAGATAACACCATGTCCTTTTACACGTTGTAAATATAGGCTTAGGCAGGCCCCACCTCTGCCAGGCTCTTGGCAGTCAGAAATAAGATCTTGGCAAGAAAACTCTGGGTATCATTATTGATCACAATTGATCTCTAGCCTTCAACCAATATGGCATTTAAGTGAGGCGTGGAAGGTATGAAGTACATGAATGTCAAAGTTGTACCATGAAGCATCATTCATTCATCAAACCCTTGCTGACCTGACCAAACACAGTCCTGCAGCCTCCATGGACTTTTAAGGAAAGTTAGAAACTAGTGTGGGTGAGATGAAGGTTTATACTTTGAGGAAAAGAAATTCTATCATGTGTATGTATCTCTTCCTTAAAGATATGTGGCTCATCTCAGGGTGAGATTTAGGGAATCTCTCATCATACAGTTGGATCACAGCCAATCTAGAAACCTGCCAAGTACCTGTCATTAAAAGTGATCAAGGGAACAGCCCTTCCCCTATGATGTCACAATACTGAAAAAGAGCAGACACAAACAAAAGGAGACACAATGCTCAAATCCACAGATATATCCACCTCCTTCCACCCACAGGGTCTGCTGGGACTGGGGCTGATAGATGTGCTGTGCTGGGGACAGATCACCCTCTACAACCCACATCTGCCCTGCGAGAGGGAGCTGTGCTCTGCAGCTGTAATTCTGAGATACTCAAAATATGCCAGACAACAAGCTTGTGCCCAGCTTTCTCCAGCCTCTCAAACCCTGCATAGCTCATCACTCCTGAGGATCATCTCACTGGTTTCCCGCTCATCCCTCTTTCCTGCTCAGAAAACAAAGCATCTTTTTCCATATCTACAATCAGGAGCCAGCTTTGTGCAGCTACCGTGCCCAAAGGCAGCCTCTTGTCAGTCAGTCTCAGAAGCCTCTTTGAAGGCTGGTTTATTGGCTGCCTATGAGAAGATTGAGGGAGAGTGGGGGTTTTTTCCATTTCTTTGTATTTTCTTTTAAAGAGCTTTTCTTTCGAAGTTATGCTCAAAGGAATGCTCCATGCAATGTTCTCTGTGGGACAGGAAAAATATTACAGTTAAAACTTCTGTAGAAAAACATCATTTATTTTAACAAAAAAAACATGAATTATTTTTACAGAACACAACTTGTACTACTGTGCTACCCAAACACATGCAACAATAACCTGTACATATAGCACAGCTTTATTTGGAAACAAAGTCTGATATTGCATTTTTCACAGGTGCTGAGGTCTTCCTCCCCTATTTTAGTGCAACCAAGGTATGTCAGTATGGCTATCCTGTCTCACTTTTCATTTTCCTGAATAACTTTGAAAACTGTTGTTCCCTGGCAATGCTTCCATGCACACCTGCATTCAAAACAAACTCGTCTGTGCCCTTCTTCAGGGAAGGGATATGGTGGAGGGAGTGAAGGGTGATACAATAGCTGTCCTGCCAGCACTCAGCAGGGCAACACAAACAAAATCAGCAGCCCACTTAATTCTCTGAAATGAAAAAGCACATTCCTCTGGCAGAGCACCTTATAAGTCCTATCCAGCAGGGATCTCTCCCATCTGTGCACACTGAAGAGCCACAGATTGAATACCAGAAGTATTGTCATACCAGAAGTATTACAATGATGACTGCTTGGCATGAGCTCTCTTCCAAGTCAGAATCAAGCTGCAGAAGCAGCTCCAGTGACTTACTAAAGTGACCTGGACCTTGATAATAAGCTGCATCATCCATGTAGAAAGTAGTAGCAGCCATGGAAGGGACCCACAGGCCTCACATCCTCACCCTAATATTCCTTACCACAGCATCCAAAATCACTGAGTAACTCAAACCTTGTCATTTCCACCAGGACATTGGTAAAAAAGGTAAAATCTCTGCTACTTCTGCCAAAAGTAACTGAAAATTCCTTCAAGCTTCCTTGGTCCCTAATGAGTGATCATTAATCATGGGTACTTTCTAAGCACAGTTTAGAGTTTTAATAAATGCCAAATAAAGAATTAACAAGGCCATAATCAAGTAAATATGTTCCTTGATCACTGCAGCAGGAAGGTTCAGAGCCAATTAAACAGCATGCTGTAGTTCCAAGCCTTTCCTGTGTTCCTGCACATTCCTCCACTGGCTGCTTGCAGGGAGCAAGGCAGACTCCTGTTTTCACCTGTCTGCTGTCATAGGAGAAATCTGACTTCCCACTGCTTCCCCAGAGGAAAATGGAAATGAGGGGAGAGGGGCTCCTGACCCGGTTTAGTACAGTGTGTGCAAGACCTCAGCTCACCCACACACAGTGGTGGTGTCCAGAAGAATGCCTTTGGAGGAAGGAAGCCACAGGAGGGAGATGGTTAGGTTAAATGCACAAAGCACATGTCTTATCCAAAGAATGAAACTGAATGACTGTTTCAAAGGAAACAGTCCCTTCCTCCTCCACCTCAGCTTGCAGGTACTTCCCTCTCTCCCAGCCACCTCCTGCAGCTCCAGCTTGGACTGGGAGTCTCTGCTCTTCGAGGAGGGGGCAGTACAGCAAATCCAAGACTGACTTGCTCCCTGTCCTGCCTCCCATACCACAGCCTAATTTATGGACAAACAGCTGTGGGCAGAAACAGAGCACAATTTCACTGACCCATTCCAAGTGCACAGGGAAAAACCCAAAGAAATGTACAATCTAACTTGGGACAAACAGATCCATCCCACGTGCCAGGCAGGAGAAGGCAATGACAGGAACAGTGCCCAATCACAACAGTTGGCTGCTGCAGGACTGAAGGCATTGTAAATGCACACCAGGAGAAACCATCAAGCTGAGATGAAACCATCTGGACCCAGTTAGGCAGCAGCAGCTGGCTGGGGAGGGCGGGGGATGGTTTGAAGGGGAATAATGCAATCACTGGTTCCTTTATGGATGGCAACTCTCTAAAACCCTCTAGCCCCTCTTTTCAGCAGGATGCAGTGCTAATCTATGATACCCAGGGCAAAGTGCAGTTGGAGAAGCAGCCTTTTGCTGTGCAAACTACACCCTGCCTGGGAATTAAGATTGTAATGATTGAATCTATCAAAGCAATGGGAGAAGGTGAGGTGGCACAAAATGCTGCAGCAGAGGCAATCACCATTCAACCATTGCCCAAGAAACACCCACAGATAATGATGGGGCTTCACAGCTTTGGGTACTTACAATCTGCTGAGTCCTTAGTGACCCGAAAACCTACAATTGGCTTTCTTCTTATTGTGGACCTCACAGACCTCAACCCAGCTGAGAGCATACAGGCCAGAGAAGAGCTGGATTTGTCAGTGTCCACTTCCCATTGCAGTTTTGACACACATCAGGCAAGTCGCTTGAACTCAGTTGCATTCTCCCGCATGGTTTTTTTCACGCCCCTTGCTGGTGTGACACGACACCCCCAGGCCTGACAGATGCAAGTGTCACAGTTGGAGCCAGGGGCAGTGATTCATGGAGCATGTGATGGCAGCTAAATGTTCATAGCAGTCATGCGTTTGCCACACTGAATTCATGGAGATCTGTGATTTATTTTCTGCCTCCAGGCCCTGACTCCCTCCCTACAATTAACCCTGCCCGATCATCACTACCAAATATCAAACCCCACTTTCAGCCTTCTGTCTCCTGCCCTATCCCATCTGTCCTGTCCCATTGTGTGCCATACCCACATTCAGCCCAGGCTCCTCAATCTCCTTTCTCAGGTTCTGTCCCCTCCTGAGCTCCAGCAGAGCTCCAGGCCACCAAATGTCACTCTGAAGCCACCTGGGCAAAGTGCAGTTCTGCTTGCCTGGTGAATCTCTGTGTCTCCTCTCCTTCTCAATGGACATTCCCATTGCCTGACCCAGCTCAAGCTGCAGTTTTCCATCCTCTGGAAAGCTGATGCCTGGAGGTTTTTTAACCTTTTTTTTCTTTTTTTTGCTAAGCTGCTCAGGGCTTTTTTTTTTCTCTTTACTTTTCTTTTGTCTTTTTCTGCTCTTGGTGTCTTTCCCTCCCCTTCTGCCAGCTCCATTGTCTCCAGACTCAAACTAAAGAGAGCCCCTTTTTCCCTCCCTGGACAGGACACTGGGAGATGTCCTCTGCCCCCATCATGCCCCCAGAACCTGTCTACACCCTCCCTTAGGACACCTGTGTCTTCAAAGCAGCCTTTCAAACCAGACTATGTATTCAGTTGCACAAACTTCCTTTGTTTACTGTAAAAGAAATCTTATCAACTGATGTGCATGTCTATTACAGCCACCTGATGAGGTCTCCAGGGTGAGAGAAGGATGAGAATCTGGTTTGATGATCAGAAGGCTGGATTTATTAATATATGATATATAATACATTATAACTATACTAAAAAGAATAAGGAGAGAAGTTGCAGAGGCTGCTAAGCTAAGAATAGCATAGGAAAAAAAAATGCATAACAAAGTTCTGTGTCCAGCAGAAAGCAAGGACAAACTCTCCTGTGAGTGGTCAGCAAATCCAAACACTCACAGAAGCCCAATCACCGCTGCACCTGTTACATTCCACACCAGCCAATAACAATTGTTTACATTCTTCTTCTGGGGCCTCAGCTTCACAGAAGATGCACAAATCCCAAAGAAAGGATTTCTATGAAAAAATGTCTGCGACACATGTCTATTTACAATCCAACGCTGCAAATAGTTGCTGTAGAAAATAGAAAAAACTTTAGAAGTGTAAAATTGCATTAGCATTTTTTAAACAAAACTGCTTGCTTCAGAAAATTTCATGGCCACCCTGAAAGAGTTTCTCTTAATACATGCTGCCAAAAAGAAAAATAATTGTATTTTGGGTCAGACCAGAAGAACTTCTCCATGTTTTATTGGTTGGTTACAAAAGCAAAGACCTCATTAGCATTGTTCTGATACACCTTTTCAAATCATACAGATGTAACATTTGTTTCAGATCCGTGGGTGGAAAACTTACTTTTAAATATTATCTAATCCATAAAAAACTATACTTATGTTTTATTCCATGTAGTAGTTACCATAAAATCAGTCCAAAATATATCACTTGTATAGTATGTATTTATGTATGACTCTCCCCCCACTATATATCCCATCATGCCTGCAAAGTCTTTAAAATGCATTTTGAAACTGCAGAAACCTCAGAAAAGAACTGTGAAAATTATTCCAGAGTTGGAGATAACATTGCACCACAAGGCATTTTTAAATCTTGCCAGGAAGAAGACTCAGACATTGCTGGATTACAGTATCTAAGGACCTCTGGGGGAAGCTTTTCCAGGTGGGAGAGGACTGTTTAATCCACCAGAGAAAAGCATATAAAGCAATGATGTTTGGAAGCTGAGGCTGATGAGGAATTAGGGACATGGATTTAATAGTGAAGATATTAACCAGTACAACAAGTGGTGGAGGATGTTCTTGGTGTCTTGAGGTCTTTAATGCAGAGTGGATGCTCTTCTAGGGACCTCATTTATCACAAATACTTTGCTGGGATCTCTACAGGAGTGTCAGGGTGAAGATACATTGATAGACCTGCAAGTCCCACTTGTATTGGCAGGTTATGCCAAGATCCCTCCTAAATACATAACATGGATGCATTTCCTCTTCCTTGGGACTGAAAACACTGCATGGACTTCATTTCCCAGGATGTGTGTACGTATGTTGAGACGTGGCCAGGACTGTGAGGTCTCCCACACCTTACAGAACAAGCTGAGGGATGTCTGATACCTACAGATGATCTGAGAGCAGCTTCACACCTCATACAGCAGCACTGCATCCTGATGCCACACTGAGGGACAAGCATTCCACCGTCTCTGATCGGAATATCATTGACTGAATTCCAAACATAATCTACCAGCAGCATCAGAGACATTCATGGAACAGTTTGATCCAGCAGACACCAATTACATCAGGCATCTGACCACCTTGTGAGTTCTGGATGCAGTCATGGAGAAGATGCAGTGGAATTTGCTTTATTCTTTTTATTATTCCATCTATACTGGAGGAAACGCAGATATTCCCCTCCTTAGTGGAGAGCAGAAAGAAAGAGCTACTGAGGGGGAAAAATCCTGTATTTTTCATCGTAATTCACAGTTTCTTAACTCCTCTGTGCCCCATCCAGTCAGCTGCAGACCTCACCAAACTTGTGGATGTGGTTCTTGCACATCAACTCAGCCATTAGGTAAGGACACTAAAGGCCATCCCTGCAGCACAGCTCCACAGCAGCTGGCACAGCCTCTTCCATTTGACCCTCCAGCCCAAAATTCAGGGAAAGACAGCTGGCTGACAGCTGAAGTGGATACAAGGAGAGAACTCCACCTCCAAGGGCTTTCTGCCCCAAACAGTCTCTCTTTCAAGAAGCTAATGAAGGGGCTTGTGATATCAAAAAATACTATTTGTATGTTTTATGCTGCCAGTTTTCCCTGATTACTCCTGATGTACAGTTCATAAATATTTACCAACTCTTTTATTGGCCAGATGAGTTGCTACCCAAGTTGGTGGTACTATTCTTGTCAGTAATTTTATTTAAGAAAAAAAAAAAGCTCATTGTTTTATTAAAAGGTCATTAATTTAGCTGAAAATACCATTTTCTGCAGGAGATATTCCCTCCTGTGATTCAGTAACACAGAAATAAACACTCCCTAATTGTCCAGAGACAAACTGCCTTCTAGAAATTAACTTCCCCACAACATTTCATTCAGGCAGTTGGTAGTTTAATACTAAACCAATTAAAAGCAATATAGAGCTACATGAATAGGATATTAATTTCCTCACCAGAAGTGGAAATGAGTGGGTGCTTTGATTCCCACAGGGAAGGCAGCTCCACCAACCAGCAGCTTAATCTACAAAGGCTGCAGCCTCAAATGAGAGATTCACTGTGCACAACCGGATCATTACGCTGTGTGGCTATTATTGCTACAGACAAAGCCTCATCCAGTCTGCAGTAGCCTCAGGAAATACTGAAAAAATAAAGCAAGGTGATCTTCTTACAAAAAATTAAAGAAAAAGCCCCACACTTTCCCCTGTAGCTTATTAGATTGTATGGATGTGATCGTTGCTGTGCCAAAATCTCTCCTGTGTAAATTGTCATTCCAAATCAATTCTAAGTATAAAAGTGCTTACATTGAACTGATCTGTTCAATCTCTTACTTCCAATTGCAGACAATAGTGGAAAAGAGCATTTAATCCACTTTCAGCATCTTCTTTTATTGAGGATTAGCCACAGGAAACAATATTAGTTCTCTCTCTGTGCGTTGGGGTGGCGTGTGATGCTATCCAGGTAGGGATAGAAGGAAATTCAGATGAATTCTGCTGACAAAGCTCCTGCAGTCTGAAGTGGGACTGGATCATCCATGGATAAAAGCCAGCAGTCCAGAAGCCATTTCATCTTCCTCTCTTGTGCCCCTGGTGTAGTGGCCAGGCCAAGAAGAGAAGGATGAAGCAGGATCATTGCCCCATCAGCCCACCAGCAAATACACTAATAAATACTTCCACAAATTGAGAGCTAAATCTGCTTTAATTAACATTAGAAACAGATGTATAAGAGATGAAGCATGAGAGAAGATGCAAAATACAAGGTAACAAAATGAAGATGCAATAATGATGATAGGAAACTTTGCCAGAGTTCTATAATGATAATTGATTCTTTAAATGTTGCCCATCCCAGGCAGCCAAGACTCCTATTTAGAGTGTTGTATATCAAAATTGAGCAGGACACCCAGAGAGGGGTTTTAATTTATTTTTAAGTTGTAATCATCTAGTCCTTGCAGAACAATTTATCATATGTCATCAAATAAATAACACTTCAGGGCATTTAAGTTTCTTAAAATCACAGCAGCTGCTTTTCCAAGTGCTCTGTGATCTGTGTACATCATTACAGGGGTCTTCAACAAGTTCAATGGATCCCAGTGAGGTTTCATGTAATTTTTATATTCATATAACAAGAAGTATTATCAACACACATTGTCAACTTCAATATGACAACAATTTAGCATTTGAATTTTCACTCAAGCAAGGTCAGATCAGATGAGGAGTTCAGAGGATTTGCAAAGGGGAAAGGGAGAGAGAAATTCCACCCAGCAAAGTATCTCCAAGCTTCCCCAGCCCCATTGTGCCCTGCTTTTCCCCAGAACTCACCACAAAACTCAGCTTTGCTCAGCAGTACATTACTTTGTTCCTAGTGGGTTAAATACTAACCTAAATTTTTGCCTTCAGACACCTGGAATGACCTCTCTCCTCCCACCTCCCTCATACATGTTCACACTGCAGGGTGAAAGGAGGGCCCAGATGGCTTAAACCTTTAGCTGTAAGCCTAAAACCTCTCTCCTCTGGCTTACAGGAGGTTCTCTGTCTTCACAGATCCACCAACTTTTAATACTCAATAAAGCAAAAAGGATCTTTATATCCCTCATAAGGTCAGCTACACAGTTCAGTATAAACACACAGTTCAACACCAAACATATAATTCTTTTTTCTGTTTTCGAATTGTCCAGCAGCATACCACAATATCTGCATTGTGATGTAGTCCCAATAGCCTCTGTGTAGATTTTTTTCTTTTAGCCTATCAGTAAAATATACCTTGCCAGTTTTGAGCATCTTCAGCTAAAAGCATTTTGGTTTACAGAATAATAAAGCAATACATTTTTGTTCGGTGACTCTGAATGTAATACATGGCTTTCCTTGCAAGCCTTGCTGTGGATCTGAAAAAAAGAAATTTATCATCATTTGCAGTATTTGCTGTAATTGTCAACTTCCATGAATACCATTGCCAGCAAAGTACTTTACAAAAACATTTGAGGAAACAAAAAAGGGAGTAAGTGTGAGTACAGTCAAAGAGAAGTTCCTTAAAAATATGAATGAATATTCACCCTGTCCCACAGTTGTTTCCAGGCTCCTATCAGTTGAAGTACTATCCTGAAAGCTGCTTGCTGGCTAGAGCCAGATATTGATTCAAGCTAGTGCACTCTCACATTGTCATCTTGCAATAGCAGCTGGTGGGATGTCACTCATTGCAGTGAGGGGAAGAAAGCACAGAAAATCCAAAGCAGATAGAGGCGTCCTTAAATACTTCTAATCCTTTATCTGTAGGGACTTAACCAAACCTCCAAACCAACACACAGATTTTTAAGTTCATTTTACCATTCATTTTCAAACTATCACAGTGTAGAAGCCTCTGGAAGTGCCAAGTCCTTTTTAACTCACTCTGCCATCCTGCAATAGCTCACATTGTCACCCTGTCACTGAAAATACACCCAGCACCAGTTTTGACAACAAATCTGTGAAGGCAGGGTCTTTCTCAACTTAGTTAATGAAAAGCTATTAGTTTGATTGCAAGTTGGTAATTGTTCTAGCTCTGCAGAAAATGCCATTAAAATAATTTTTGCAGAACTCTTTTAATAACTAGCTATTTTTGTAGCACAATTGTTTTTAAATCTCATGAGGCCCATGTGTAATACATGACTGTTCCAGCCTACAGCTCTCAGCACTCAGAGGGTTTATATCAGGCTTCAAGTTGTTAATTTGTTATGGTAATCAATACCTTATTCTTTTTAACCACAGAGGCAAACTCATTTGCTCTTTTCAGTTTGATACTGGATTATGAGTGATTTACATCCATAACTACTGCAAACGCCACATGACACCTAACAGCATCAGCCAGGGATTTATAACTTGTTTTCCACTGGGTTTTCAACAGATTTTGGCTGCAAGTTGCCAGATGACCACCAACAGTATTTGATGGTTTGGGAGCAATGCTCAAAGATGATTGCATAGATAATGATATATTCATAAATACATCAAAACAAAAATTGAAAAAATCAGATCTGATAATCAACCAGTCAGTCCTTTCCATTTTACCAGCTACCATCCATGCCTGCTAGAGTAGCAGAAAGCAGGCACTTGGAGCTTACCAGCTCTATTACATCTATCAACACCTTTGAGTTGTGCAGGAGCATAAGTAAATCTGATAAACATGTCTGCTAAACAGATTTGTGTCAGCTGTAAAGAGGCTTTTCAGACTATAATTTCTTGAAGCATTTCCCAGGTGTCATCCTAGGTTATAAATTATATGTAATCCCAAGTGTAATCCAGAAGGAAAAGAGGATATGGAAATTTCAGCATTCTTTTCCCAGTGGTTGTAACTTCATCTCACATCATCTCTTAGGTTCTCCTTAGGCCACCACTGTGATGCTTTTCACATTTAAAGAACATGGTGAAGACAGACATGAAGGCCCATAAATATAGATTTGTTTACAGGATTCGGGGGTTGATGATATTTCAAATATATTAATTTTTTAATATTTTTAAAGGTTAGAATGACATTTCTTTCTTCAGCAATTTTCCCTGAATTTCCTGTCATTCACTGGAAGCTTCATTCCTTCTTTTGATTCCTCTTTTATATATAGTTTTTAATTGCTTTCTCAGCACCACAGATTTCCTGACCTATTCTTTTAGAATTAGTTTATTGCCATGGTCACACTCCAATATTTCATCTGGATGACACTAAACTGAAGTGGCTTAGTTTATAGGCCATGTAATTTTGATGAGTCTTAATTTTGCATGAAGATCAAGAAGCCAGGGCAGGAAAAGTCATTCATGGAAAGTGCCTTCTCTCTGGAAGAACACTCGTATGATGAACTCGTTCCTTGATTGAAACTATTTCTAATTACATTAACCATATTCTCCCTCTAATCTCCCACCATTACTAAGCTTGTTATTTCATTTCCTGAAGCCCTTGCACTTCCTAACTGACATCCCATATGAAAATATTATGGCTATATCTAACTCCAGCATATTTCAGCCTGATGTCTTTAGCTAGACCATAGATATTGAAACATACGAACCTTTTATTTTGCTAAGAGTCCAAAAGAGAGTGCTTTGGCATAAGATCAGTCAGTGCTTGTCTAATGTAAATGGCCCTCATAAAGCACCGATTCTGACATTTATTTTAAAAATTCTCATTGCTGTTTTGTTTGTGATAAGTATGTACCAGGAGCATTTCCAGAACAACGTGACATAGAGCAAAATATGGGAAGCATTTGCAGGAGCTCAATCAGCTGACACTCAGTACATGGAAAACCTCAGGGGAGAGGAGTTTGTCTTATGCCTTAAGAGTGAAAGCTGAGCTCTGGCAGAGCCCAGCAGGGAAAACCTTCTGCAGTAAGAGCTGTATAGCACTGACACTTCAGCTGCTGGATACCTCTGCAAACCTCAGCTGAAATGTCCCTTATTTCAACCATGAAACTGGGAGAAAGGGTGGTCTACAAGTACCAATGCATTAATCCCATTCAGCAGCAAATCACTGCATTGAACTGCATCTTAAAGGCATCAGCCAGGTAGGTCTCTCCAAGCAGAATCAATCTTAGAAGTTCCTGCCTCACCCTTATCACTGGACAGAGGTAGCTGGGTTTAATGAAATATGGTTCAATAATGTATTTGCACACTTAGCCCTTGAGTTCAGCCAGTTGCTATTTCTAGGTCAAAATGAATGGTAACATCAACTTTCTCAAATACAATAGAAATTTAAAGTCATTTTCAGTTTACTTCTTCCCTACTTGTTGTGGTGTTGAGAGGGTCTTTAGGATGAGGTGAGAGACAAGAATTTGACTCTAAATTCTCAGAAGGTTGAGATATTATTATATTATATTATATTATATTATATTATATTATATTATATTACATCATATCACTATACTAAACTATAGAGAAAGGATACAGACAGAAGGCTAGAAAAGAATGAATAATAAAAACCTGTGACTGACCAGCTGGACTGGTCATTAAATTAAAACAATTCACAAGCTGGGTAAACAATTCTCCAAATCACATTCCAAAGTACCGAAACATGGAGAAGCTGAAGCTTCCCAGCTTCCCAGGAGAAGAAATCCTGGTGAAGGGATTTTTCATAAAATATCACAGTGACACCTGCTTTCTTTGCATCAGTAGCTGTGTCTTACTACCACCTAGTCCAAGATAACAGTTTTATTTTCCACTTAGGTTTTCAGCTAAGCACCTTCTATTGCTGCTAGAGAAAAAAAAAAAAAAAAAAAAAAAAAAAAAAAAAAAAAAAAAAAAACACAACAGAAAGACATGCTTATATGACTTCTTGAAGCACTCTCTTGCCTGATGTCTACAAAATATGTCAACATTGAGCTCTGTGCGTGCTGAGGTCACTGTACCATGCTGAGCCACTTTGCTGCCTGTTTTCCTGGCCTCCTCAATATGCTGTCAACACCACTCGTCTCACATCCTAGCCCAGGATTGCAAGCTCCTTCTTCCCACAGCAAACTCTTCACAAGCCTGTGCAATAAGCTACTAGAATGGGTTGTGGTCCATAACTCAGTGTCAGTAGCAGCACCAGCAACTAAACCCCCAGGGGTTTCACAGGGTTGGCTACAAATTAATAGTTAACTAAAAACTCATACAGATAATTCAGTGTTCACAACAGAAAAATCATGGCTAGGAAAAGGAGCAAAGACACCACACTGATCTCATTCTAAAGGGCAGTTCTTCGGATTGCATAGAAGAGCATAACAGCATTGGTGTCAGTAGAATTATGACAACTGATACCAAGGACAGATGTGTCAGTCTTTCAGTAAAACTTACATGATGCAAGGTCTTTTTCATAAGGATTTATTGAGCTTAATATGTTGCTAACATTTGTCACTGGGCTTTCATTTCACAGTTTTTAAACCAGCAACATCTCAGTAATCCCATGAGGGAAATAAAATGTCATATGACCTTAGCACCCAGTGCAATTTTTTCAAATGAAGTGTTCCTAAACAACCTCACAAGCCAAAGTTATTCCCTCAACTAATCCATGAGAAAATGCAGATGCTAAATCTGTTCTTAACCAATTTGAGCAGCACTCACATAAGTCTGCCACCCACATCCTGCTTAGTCAAATCTTCTAAGCTTTCCTCAGCCCTAGCTATGGTGGTGTCCCATCTTTTTTAGGATTACTGATGCATGGCCAAATATAGAAAAGACAGTCTAGAAAAAAGAACAGCTGTGAGTTTGTGTATCAGCAGGGAGACAAGCAACAGCCTCTGACTGAGTCTGGAAACAGCAAACAGTCCCACAGAGAAAGAAGGGCTTCAAACCACTTCAGCAGGAAGGCCAGAAACCTTCTGTCATTTCTAGGTCTCTTACTGGGAAGCTATCAGCATGCTTAATGATTTGATGAACTTCCACCCATGGCACAGAACCCTCCCAAGGTCAGGAAATGTGAGAAATAAACCTAATGAAGAGAACACAGAGAATTTTTCTTTCTCTAACAACTTCTAAATACCTGTGAAAGCCAAATCAAAATTTGCCCCTTTTTTTTTTACCAGAAATAAATATTTAGGTCAAAATCCCCATTTGCTTCAGATTGTTTTGGTGAGATTTCAAGGAATCAGTAGAGTAACTGAAGCACAGAAATATCTGCTTCTAGCAGAGCCACCAGGAACCCAGCATGGATTTGTAGTCTATCATATTTAATGTTGCTGAGTGATCCAAATGAATTAGCATTGATTTTTCTGTATATTTGTCCCTCTCCAAGATGTAATCACTTATTAATAATACCAAAACTACTATTCTAAGAGATATTTTTTCTCCAAATTATTGTGAGTTGGTTTGGTTTTGTTTTTTTTTTTAATTTTCATATTTGTCTCTTCTTTAACATGCTGTTAACAGGGTCAAAATTCCTGGGAGCACATGTATACTAAAACTGGCTTAGTAGTTCCTCCTGTAGGGAATTATGCCATAATCAGATAACCTGTCTCTCCACCTTCTCCCAAATCATGGCTTCATTCTCCAATGTGTAGGATTATTTCTGACAAATAAGTAACAGCTAATTTAAAATGGTCTACATGGCACATCAAACCCTTTTTCCATCAACATTTATTTTTTGACCCCTCAGGAACATACTATTTTTTTCTTATACAATAGTTGTTTTTTTGTTGGTTTTTTTTTTTTTTTTTTGAGGAAAATACTATTACTATTGCAGAGATTTTGTAAATTCTCATAAAAGCAAGGAAAAATGAAAAGCTTGTGCAGTGACACCAGCTGTCAGCTCAGCATTTAGTTAAAATGTTAAGAGACGGAGCCAAGGATAAATTTGAAAGCATAATCTCATATATATCATGATGAATCATATCTTGAACTGCCTTACCTTAACTAGCCTGGAAGGGTGATTGTGAGTGAGTTGTAAGCGAGATGTCTGAGCCTTTTTGGAAAGGAACTACACAGTGTGTGGCAAATTTATGTGCTGGAGGAATAAAAATTTACAAGCAGCTCTTAAAGTTGGTGTGATATGTATTAATTAGCAAAGTTACAGTGACATCATTGCTAAATTTATTTTTACAGAACTACAGATATAGTAGAGATGTAGTACTGTAGGAAGCCATGTAGACATAGGCAAGAAAATCAAATAAAACTTTACTGGTGATCAAGATTTCTAGTTGAAGTTCAGAACAATATTTTGTTTACTATAAGGGCCAGACTGAAATGTTAAAAATACTTTCTTCTGGCCATAAATATCTGTAATTCTAGGATAACATCACAAAGGTACTGGGATCTTGTATCATCATAAACAACAAGATTTGCCTGCAAGATCCAAGTATCATGAAGGCATGCAAATAATAAATGATTGAGCCTCTTTAGATTTGAATAAAGCAACATCTCTTAAACTTAACATCATTGGAGCCAGGTACTTGTTCCATGCCCCATATTCCTTGCATCTGTGTTAAACCTAGTATCATAAAAGGTTAAGGGAAGAAAACCAAATCTAAACTCGCTTAAAAAAACACCCCAACCACATCTGAGAAACCTTAGGACAAGTGATACATTATAGATGCATAGCCACATTGAATTGAGGAAGGGGTAAGGGTGAAAAATAAGCACTACAAAGTGTCTGTATTTATCTTAAATAGATAGTAGAACAGTTTAAGCTAAAATGTCAGAATTTAAAAACAAAATAAACCAGAGAATGGCTGAGGGTGTTATGATCCTTTTATTGGAGAGATGCGTCAACCCAAGTTCAGGTGCAAACAAGACCATAGGCTGAAGTCAATAGTACAGATTTTATTTACTCATAAATGTGAGGAAGAGAGGGAGGTAGAAAGAAATAGGAAAGATGAAGGGGGAGAGAGTGGGGCAAGAGAGAGACAGATTAAATAGAAACATACCCCCCACCCATGGACCCAGCAGCATCCCTTTGTCCTTCTTCACCCTGGTCTTCTCAGCGATGGGTTTCAAAACTTCCTAAGGTTTGAAAACTTTTCACTACTTACACATTTTAGCAAACAAAGGAGTTAGTGCTCACTGGATACACAGTTTTCTGATTCTATTAGTTAAATTATTCTCTTGCTTCCAATGCTAATCAGTCCCATGCTCAGTCTTTCTCTTCTTTTGATTAGGTGGGTTCTTGGATTCTGTGGGCTGAGCACGATCTCCCTCTGCTAGAATTACCTCTACTCAGTGGGAGATTTTGGGGAGAGGGTCTGTAGTGATGCAGAGTCCCCACACAGTGCAAAGGACAGCCACTTTAGGAGAGGCACAGGACAATGCAGTGTAAAGGCTGTGATTTATTAATAATGTATTTTATTGCAAAAACTTGACCTTTTTTAAGCAGTTAGCCAGTTATCAGTTTACATAGTTTTAAATGATAACAAATGAAATGTAACCAACCACCATATAGCAAGATGTGAACACACCATGGTTGCATAACTTGTTTTTCTACCCCTAATTCAGCTGAATTTCCCACAGTCCTTTTCTACTTAGCTGAAATAGCAGCCCTGAGCCATGATTTTACAAGGCCTCTCCTCTATAAAGCCTTTCTTGTAGGTAACAGGAGCTGCCCTCAGCACGGTTGCTGAGGTTTCCTCCCTTGGGGATTCTTTGCAGTGTTTCATTCCTCTCCCCCACCCCGTTTACCTCTCCTCTAGCCTGAGATAACACACAGGGAATGGAACCACTTTTATTTTATTTCAAGCTCCCATCAAGTACCTTAACTGACAGTCCAAGTTTCAGGAATCCAAAGGCATATTCAGGGGCCAGGGGGACACTTTGGTGGTCACAGGTGCCATCTGTCCCATACCTTGGGATGATCTTTCTTTGACTGTCAGTGTGCTTTGGAGCAGTTGTCCCTCCACACATTTTGGCATAATTGGGGAATTTACCCGGGATGTGCTAGCCAGACCTCACCAGGCCTGGAATTAAAGCCATCCTGTGTTTATATCAGGGCAAAGTCCTTCTGTGATTTTAACAGTGTTTGAGACAGGCAATTGTGATATCCTTACAGAGCTTCAGAAGTTTTTGGGAATTACTTGCCCCTCATCTGCACTCATCAGCAGAGACAACAAACAGTTTTGTCTGCAGTGTAAAGGGGAAGGGACATTGTGGTATTCACATGCCCTCTGAACAGAGAGAGATGGAACTTTCTCAGCATTCTCTGGAGAAAGGCCGTGAGAGAAGCAGAGAAAAGAATGATCAAAACAATTCTTTTCTCATTTGCTGCTCCTGTGTTTGTGCCCATGTGGAATGTGTTCTGGAGATTGTTTACCCAAGGTGGTTCCTTGATTGGGTTCTGGTGATGGTGTTTTGGATTCATTGGCCAACTGGATCCACACGTGTGTGTGTGTGTGTCAGGACTCTTGGGCAGACAGCCATGGGTTTTCTAGTTACCTACTGATAGTTCTTGTTAGTGTGATATAGTTCTAGTATATTATAGTATAATAAAGTAATTAATTAGCCTTCCGATATCATGGAGTTCTGCACATCACTCTTTCCACCCTTCAGGCATCGTAACACGAATAGGACACAGAGAAGCCTCACCCAAGGAACAGTTCTGAAAAAGGAAAAGAAATATCTCCAGCTTTCACAAAGAAATCCTGTATAACAGATGGAGCAATTGTAGGTGTGAAGTATATTTAAAGTTTGCATTTATTTATTTTTCATTTTTCTCTACTGTAACTTTGTTGCCAGTAAATAATCAAAAACTTAGCCCTTTGCTTTACTATTTTTTATCTAAATGCATATCTAATGTTCAAAGTGACTGCAATGTTTCTAAAAAACAAAAAAGAATGGGGGGTTTGCACTTCCATGGAGATAAGATATCTAAGCAAAGAAGCCTTCCAGAGAGTTAGGAGCCAAGACAACTTTGGGACTTCCAGGAGTTGGTTTGTTTCCAGCCACATTCCCTTTGTGAGCTGACATGAAATAGCAGGATGGAAGGAGAGATTTCCCTGGGGTGTATTATCCTGATCCCCATTGCAGATGGTAAAATAGACAAGGCAGGTTTTCAAGAAATTCCATATCGTTGCTGAGTGTTATACCCATCTCCCAGTATTTCTGTGAGTGAGAGGCACCTTGTCCTTATCATTTGTTAGGCCATATGTCACCTTTTCAAATCTTTCTAACTTCAACAAGCTCATTAACAATTCAGTGCCAGGCCCAAGTAATTTCAGGGCTGATTTCTGGTCGAGTTAAAAATGAAATGGTCACCAAGCAATGACTGCACATCTCAGGTTGGTGCTGCCAGGTGCTCCTTTCTCTCAGTCCCCCTTGCTTTGGACAAGGCTACAGAAGCCTGCATTCCCACCTCTGTTTTCTCATCCTCCATGGGAAGGTGATCAGCGCCACAGGATGGGATGGCTCTGGGCCGTCCTCTGTGCAGCAGCAAAAAATCAGGGTGTTGTGTTCTCCACAGCAATTCAGGAGGATGCAGTGTAAAGACTGTGATTTATTAGTAATGTATTTATGAGACAGAAAGCCTTTAAAACTACTGGGGAAAGAAAAATACAACCACATGGGCAGTTGCTTTAAAAGCAGTAAGAATTCACCCTGTTAAACACGAAGCATCTACAGCTTGGTCCCTTCCCTGCAAGCTCAGGACAACAAGTATTTTTCAGAACCAACTTCTTAAAGACTTGGTTGCCCCTGTAAAGTCAAGAAACTCAGCTCCTAGACCCAGCAGAACCTTTTTGCACAAGGACTGACTTATGTGGAGATAAAGGTTTTTTTTTCAAATTGGTTTTATGTGTGAGTAGGAACTCTAAGACTTTTGACCCTTAAAGACCTCAGAAAATTGGTCTTCTACTGCAAGGTGCAAGTCTGCAATCATCCTTTTTGTCTTCCCTGAGAACCAAGTGACAGGTACCTATAGAAAAGAGGGGATAAAATCTGCTGTAATTTAGAAAGTGAATAGCTCAAACAATCCTCCCTGTAGGGAGAGGGGATAAGAGCAAGAACAAACTTACAATAAGTGTTAGTTTAGTGTTAGTAAATAGAGTACAGTCAACATACTTCTGGTATCACATCCTGGCTCCAGTAGTAGGCTAGGGCATGGTGCAGTAGTATCACTTTCAATTAAATAACTTCTCTTCCAAAGTCTTAACATGAACTGAAGCTTGGGAGAGTCTATTACAAAGCACATTCAAGTTCAAAAACTATAGGAACAATGATTTGTCTCAACTACACATACTTGAAAAATCTTCAAGTTCACAGATAAATCTAAGATCATGTCCATTCAAGAATATTACACAGCACATCTAAGAGCTGTATTATAAAGCTATTTTTTAAATAGTGAGGATCTTAGGTCTAATATTAAAGGTTAAATTGACACTTTCAGATGTGATACTCATGAGGTTTAAATAAGAATACCAATATAATATTAAGCATTTTTAATTAGAGAGAAGAGTTAGTTTTAAAAACCGATTAACACTTGTTAAGTGAACTGTCAAATTAACTAATAAAATTTTAAAACTTAGCATAACTTTGATTTTTTGTTTTTAATGCTTTTTTTTCAGTGACTAAACCAATTCTTTCTACTTTGTCTTATCCATCTGGACCCCTGCTGGGAAATGTCATTAATGTTTCAGACCCCACTGAGTGGCAATAGTGCTACTTGCTGAACAGAGATA